>NC_140255.1:15803570-15933570 GCF_949987555.1 Borostomias antarcticus | reverse complement strand
TAGTAGAAGAATATAGAAAAATCTGAAACTTTAATTTCGGAAGAAAAAACACCATTTTGACTGTAGTGTCTCCCATTAATTTATTAAGATCCCATTATCTGTTACAAATGATAACAGCTACTCTTCCTGGGGTCCACAAAAAAAAAAAATACAACCACGCAACAAAAATACATAGCAAGGTAAGATAAGAGTTGGTTCCTCTACCTCTGTAATGCACTAAGATCCCCAACTAAGTTTCCATTCTAATATTGTTCTCTTCCTCCTGTACTCCCTCTCTTGTAGAGATTGGAAGAGTGCGCAAGGACATGTATAATGATGTGAATGGGGGCGTCAGCGAAGGCCGGGACTCCGAGGAGCTGCCTGATGCCATTGGTCCGGTGGCACAGCTGCAGGAGAAGCTCTATGTGCCGGTGAAAGAATACCCTGACGTTAGTGGACCAACCTTTGCTCTGCCGCATTCTGTTAAGTTGTCATGTTGGTATTTTCACTGCACGGTTCAAAAGGGAACCACAGTGATGAGACGGAGTGCTGCTGCTGGTGCTCACATTCACATGATAAAATAGCTGTTGCCACAAACAGACACACACACACTCTCGAGTGGAACAGATTAGGTCAGGGTTATATATAGAGTAGTCCCTCTCGCCAGTGTGTCTGTGTTGAGGGTGTCTTTAAGAATGAGGAGAATGCATTCTCCCTCACAACAGGAGGAGGTTAAGAAAACAACAACAGTTAAGAGTTGTGGTTGAGATAGTTGGAGTTGAGTGTGGGAGGGCTGAGATAGTTGGAGTTGAGTGTGGGGGTGAGAGAGATGTTTAGTTGGAGTTGAGTGTGGGGGTGTTGAGAGAGAGATTTAGTTGGAGTTGAGTGTGGGGGTGACAGTGATATTTAGTTGGACTTGGGTGTGGGGGTGAGAGATATTTGAGTTGAGTGTGGGGGTGAGAGAGATCATTAGTTGGAGTTGAGTATGGGGGAGACAAGAGATATTTAGTTGGAGTTGAGTGTGGGAGATCTGAGAGAGAGAGACAGAGAGACAGAGAAGTAGACAGAGTGACATGAAAAGGGGAGAGAGATCGAGAGATCAACATGGAGACAGAGACAGAAGCAGACAGAGATCTAGGGTTAGACAGAGACAGAGACCTGGAGTGAGGTAGACAGAGAGACAGGGTTAGGGTTAGACAGAGACAGAGACCTGGAGTGAGGTAGACAGAGAGACAGGGTTAGGGTTAGACAGAGACAGAGATCTGGAGTGAGGTAGACAGAGAGACAGGGTTAAGGTTAGACAGAGACAGAGACCTGGAGTGAGGTAGACAGAGAGACAGTGGGGGAGAGAGAGAGACAGAGGCAGCTGTCTAGTTAATCTCCCAGCTTCAATGACAGATAAGGTTAAGAGAGCGTTTGCTGTCCTGCCATACCACCAGCCAATACATAATGAGCTATTCCTGTCTTGCACGCACACACACACACACCTACACACATACGCACACACACATGCACACACACATGCACACACATTTTACTAAATGTTCTTTTCCATTCTGAAACACTGTTTGTTACTGTGTGTCTGGTGTTGACTGCGTGTGTGTGTTGGTAGTTTAACTTTGTTGTAAGAATGCTGAGTTGATTCCATGCATGTACAGGGCTTTTCACACACTGCACCTGGGGCTAAACACATTCTTCGAATCTTCGTAGCCCCAGACTAAGGGAGCTGTTAGGCCCAGGCTAAGAAAGCTTTCACAATGGCACCATCCTGGCACATTCCAAAGTGGGCTAACACCGACTTCAGCCTAGGGCTTGCTGGCCCTAAATTTGCAGGGTTATCTCCTGAACATTGACTTAACACACTAAAAGCTTCCTGTGTGAAACTGGGATAAAGTAAACAACGGACTTTGCGTCACGTTTTTGTTGTTCAATCACTCAACAGATCATTACAGTAGGCGCTAGGCTTCTAACTGAAATCGTAACTACACTATTCCTTGCAAAATCATAGCTAACTAAAACAACAATAATATGTCAGTAAAGATTTAAAAAGATCAAACTGGTCGCGGGTGGAAACTGTAATGTTTCTGAGTGGTCGAAAAAGTCAGTTGACAATAGGGAGATGGTGACATTTTAATGTTGCTGCTTGCTCTTAAAGTCGCACAGAAAGGGAAGTTGGAGAACATCTTGCTTCCGTACTTTGACGTATTTCCGCCTGAAATGGGCTGCAAGGGATATTCAACACTTGAGGCTGCAGAGTAGTTGACGTTTTGATTGGCAGGGTGGATGTCGTGAGATTGTTGGCCTAAAATCTAAGGTACCTGGTGTCGTAATGGTACGTGACCTACCGTTTTCCAGGAAGTAAGAAATTATATACTTTGATATAAGATTACAACAAAAGTAGAATTTTTTAATTTTTTTGGCATACATCGTTGAATAGGTGAACACATGACCAATTATGTGAACCAAAATGGGACAGAATGCTTTTTTCATTTCTGTGCGACTTTAACGTCTAGAACGTAAACATTAGTCGCGTGTTCTAACAGACATTAACTTGGGGCTGGTAGAACTGCAGTGTGAATCGTATAGCCCTGGGTCAATCTGCGTGTGTGTGTGTGTGTCTGTGTGTGTGTAGTTTAACTTCGTAGGGAGGATCCTGGGTCCAAGGGGGCTGACAGCCAAGCAGCTGGAGGCGGAGACAGGCTGCAAGATCATGGTCCGAGGAAAAGGCTCCATGAGGGACAAGAAGAAGGTACACACACACATACACACACACACACTCGCGCGCGCACACACACACATACACACACACACACACACACACACACACACAGTAAGATGTGTTGCGTTGATTTGAGGGGTGTTTTCTGTTCCCCTGATGTTTGGAGTCAGCCAGAGGCGGCAGCCAAACGGGAGGTGGAGCAAGTCCAGCATTCTTTCCTCTTTCTAGAACATTCTCAACCCACACTCCAGAGTCAGGGGAGACACACAGGGAGAGACGGGGAGAGCTAGATGTGAGAGAGACAGGAAGAGAGGGAGAGGTAGATGTGAGAGAGACAGGAAAAGAGAGAGGTAGATGTGAGAGAAACAGGAAAAGAGAGAGAGGTAGATGTGAGAGAGACAGGAAGAGAGGGAGAGGTAGATGTGAGAGAGACAGGAAGAGAGGGAGAGGTAGATGTGAGAGAGACAGGAAGAGAGGGAGAGGTAGATGTGAGAGAGACAGGAAGAGAGAGGTAGATGTGAGAGAGACAAGAAGAGAGGAAGAGGTAGATGTGAGAAAGAGGAAGACAGGGAGGTAAAAAGATGAGAGGACTGGAGTGAGAGAAAACAATCACAGAGAGTTGAAATTATGTCAAACTCAACGATAAACTACAAGATTGCTTCAACGGTTATGGACTATTTGGACACAAATACATACGTGTGTGTGTGTGTGTGTGTGTGTGTGTGTGTGCGCGTGCATGTTTGTGTGTGTGCGTGCATGCGTGTGTGTGTGCGCGCGTGTGTGTGTGCCCCAGGAGGAGTTGAACAGAGGGAAACCAAACTGGGAGCATCTTAGTGAGGACCTCCATGTGTTGATCACGGTGGAGGACACACACAACCGCGCCCAGATCAAACTACAGCGAGCCACAGCAGAGGTCAAGAAATTGCTCATCCCAGCTGTGAGTACCTTGACGTTCCCTACACAAACAGAAGTGTGTGTGTGAGTGCATGCGCGTATGTGTGTGTGTATGTGTGCGTGTGTGTGTATTGAGGTGTGAGAGAGAGAAAGACTGGTTAGGGTAATTGGGGAACATGTATAAAGGAGTCACCATGGTAACCCATGGTTGTTTGAAAGGCTGTGGGAATGAATGGAGAGTCTGTTCACTCTATCTCCTCACTATTACTCCATCTCCTCACTATCACTCCACCACTCTATCTCTTCACTCTATCTCCTCACTATTACTCCATCTCCTCACTATCACTCCACCACTCTATCTCTTCACTCTATCTCCTCACTATCAGTCTATCACTCTTTCTCTTCATCTATCTCTCTGTTCAGTCTTGTCCTCTCACACCAGTCCCTCATACTGGCTGTAGTGTTCTTCTCTATCTCTTACGACATTTCTCACATTCTCTCACCCTCCTACTCCCCCCTACATGGAGACCAGCATGCACACACACGCACGCACACATGCACGCACACACCCACACACACACACACACACAGCATGTTCCTATGCACCCCATCCTACGCACTTCCCCCCGAGCCGTCAGGCCACGTCTCCTACTCCTCTCGTCGAGGCTCCTCTGATGTTCCCACAGATGATCTGTTTACTCTTCTGCGTTACCGCGGTACGGCCCGGAAACAGCTGCACCACCACTCCTCACGTCCAGAGGGAGTAGAGCATGTTCAGTTTCATCCAGTCGTTCATGCATCCATGCAGGCTTCTCGGTGCAGTGAACACAAGACTGACAACCAGGCGTGGGACTGGTAGTAGGCCCGAACTGTTAACACATAGACTTCAGAAAATGTCACCGCTCCTGAGTGAAATTAAATCAAAACTATTTTGACAATTATTTTGACCTGTAGGCCTATAGTCTATAGGCAAATAATTGTTTCTTGGCAGAATTCTACACACCGTAATGTCTTGGTGGTCTGTAATTATTCCCAAACAAGTGTTGTGTTTTTGTGTGGCCAAGCAAGACATGAGAGATGTGATATGCTAATGTGGGATATTGACTACATTAGCACTACTAGCACCTCCTCCAAAACAAATTGCATTTGCCTTCGCCCTGCAGTATTGAGTAACCTACCACATTCTGTGTCTATTTTCATATGTCGCAATTGGTCTTGAGTTCTGACTTCCCGTTTGCTGTATCATCATACAGACAGCGCTCTCAGAATGACATCACCCTTCTCTGCTGCATATCTCTCTCAGTCCCATTGTAGACGCCATTTTACAAATTAATAACGTTTCAGTTGTCTCTAAAATCCTTCATGTGTACAAAGCTTGTCATTGTGAAAGGCTGTTGACATGTTGACCACCAATGATACTGACAGTTGCTGAGATGGACAGTGGAGGTGACAGGTCTGTGGAGATATTGAGCGGGCCGCATGTGTAAAGTGATAGTAGCGGTTAGTTTAACCTACCTGACCTCGCGCTGTAGTTTTAAATCATACAAGCTGTTCACTAGACTGTAACCCAAGACTGAAGCCAAGTCCACTTGATGGACGCCGCCGTGTGTGTTTGTTTTTAGTGTGTGTATGGAGGGTTGGGGTCAGATTCCATTATAAATGGAATGTGTGTGTGTGTGTATGTGTGTGTGCGCAGGCCGAGGGAGAGGACAGTCTGAAGAAGATGCAGCTGATGGAGCTGGCCATTCTCAACGGAACCTACAGAGATGCCAACATCAAGACACGTAAGGATGACGTCATCAAAACGCTCATAAGAAAGGAGGTTATTATTCAGTGCTGGAGGTAGTATGCCTCAAAAAGTAGCTCATTACAAAACGCTTATATAAAAGTATTTTTGAATTTAATTAAACAAAAAAAACAACTTCAAAAATAGTAATCACAGAAAGCTTATAATAATAACTATAAATATAATAATATAATAACTGTGGATAGCAGCCATGCAGATCGCAGCGATACAAAATCTAGTCTTGCATGATGTGACCCAAACCTGAGGTAAACAGGGCTGCTGTTGACCAGTGCAATACACGCTGATCTCCTCCCATTGTGTTACATCATGTCTCCTGACATAGGGCTGCACAATTAATCGTGAATTAATCGAAATCACGATTATGACCTCCGTGATTAACTAATCGCAAAAGGCCGCAATTCATGTGATTAATAATTTTGCTTTGAATTGAGTGTGCTAGGACTACACGGAGGAATCACAGGCGCTTATGCTGTCTGACCAATCACATGCGTTCCCGCTGAGTGCGCTGTGCGCAGCAATTTCACTGAGAAGACCGATAGCAGTAGGTCAAGACAAGTGTCATAAGAGTACCCGCAGCCGTGAGTAGTGAAAAAATGAGCGAAAACAAGGTCAGTGAGTTAGTAGCAAGAAAGGGATCAACGTCCGTGATTTGGGAGCATTTTGGTTATTATATATTAATATTATATATTAAATATTAATCGCAATTATTAAGCGCAATTACAATTTTTAAGCAAATAATCACAATTATTATCTTTTGTCATAATCGTGCAGCCCTATCCTGACATACGGGGACCTGCCCTCATCTGACACTTCAAGGGCTGTGTTCTGAATCGCATACTTTTTACTACCAGTATGTACAACAGCTGCCCCTAGAAAGTACTACTTTGCACGCAGTACACATCTAATTTGGACATACTACCTTGTCATAACATTGCACTTTGACTACATCCGTCGCAGTCCATAAGGCAACATTCGTCCACAGCTGGGATTAATCATAACGTACACTACACCTACCTGTGTACTAGCACGTGATGTCATTTCTGCTGCGCATAGGATTGTAGGTCAGAATAGCCAGAAAAGTCTGCTGGCTTGTATACTGCAAAATATGACCGGATGTAGTAGGACATGCTGGTATTTTTGCCATACTGCATGTGGCATACTATATATTGGGACATACTACATCCTTTTTTGGCATACGATATAGTATGGAAGTATGTGATTCGGAACGCAGCCCAAATGACCTGGTGTGCCCTGGACAGACCCCTGAACCCCCCCACACCCCCCACCCATGTTGGCCTTTGACCTATGACCCTCCTTGTAAAAGACGACCTGTTTTCTTCTGTCTCCCAGAAGCTACCATGGGCTTCACTCTGGCGTCCTCCCAGGCACCGCGCATGATCACAGGCCCCTCCCCTGTCCTGCCCCCTGCCCTGCGAAACCACGCCCACCTCACCTCGCCCACGCTCATGCCTCTGATTCGTCAGATCCAGAGCTCAGCCCTCATGCCGGGAGTCAATCCCCACGCAGCGCTGATGCAGCAAGCGCAGGAATCAGGATTCATCTACGCTCCCTACGAGTATCCCTACACACTCGCACCTTCCATACTGGAGTACCCCATGGACTCTGCGGGAGTACTAGGTAAGCGCGCGCGCACACACACACACACACACACACACGCGCACACACTTGCATAAACATTAGTGGCGTAAAGGCGCTCTGTCCCTTACCCTCTTTCTCCCTGTGTTGCAGGTATGGCTTTCCCAACCAAAGGCTGAGGGGGTTACACCTCCTCTACACAGGGCCTGGCCCTCACACTAGACATCACCTCCTCCTACACACAGCCCTCACACTAGACATCACCTCCTCCTACACACGGCCCTCACACTAGACATCACCTCCTCCTACACACGGCCCTCACACTAGACATCACCTCCTCCTACACACGGCCCTCCTCCTCCTACACACGGCCCTCACACTAGACATCACCTCCTCCTACACACGGCCCTCACACTAGACATCACCTCCTCCTACACACGGCCCTCACACTAGACATCACCTCCTCCTACACACGGCCCTCACACTAGACATCACCTCCTCCTACACACGGCCCTCACACTAGACATCACCTCCTCCTACACACGGCCCTCACACTAGACATCACCTCCTCCTACACACGGCCCTCACACTATAATAAGACATCACCTCCTCCTACACACAGTCTGGCTGTGTATAAGACATCACCTCGTCCTACACACAGCCTTCACATTTTATAAGATATCAGAAAGTCTTTATAAAACATCTTCTCACTGAACCCTAGAACGGTCAGGGTTTGGATTCTAAATGAGCTCTGTCATGAAATAATGAGTTAGAATTTTGTCTTAGAAATTGACCATTTGAATTTGATGTTGATATTAATTCTCTCTTTGTGTGAAGCACTGTTTTTAAGTGCATTATATTGCTGATGAAGCTCTGGGTTTATGTGTGTGTGATGTAACTGTTGCTGTTGTTGGTAACCTGTGGTGTGTTCTGTTTTGGTGACATCATGGCGCTGTGAGCAGGTGCGATGACCGCTAAGGTACGACGCCACGACATGAGACTCCACCCTTACCAAAGGGTAGTGACCACAGACAGAGGTCAGTTAGCTCACCAGCCATGTGTGTGCGTGTGCGTGTGCGTGTGTGTGTGTGTGTGTGTGTGTGGACCATTTTCAGTTTACGTTTGTGTCGTGCGGGAAAAAAGGGTATATATGATATGAGAGACAAATATGTTAATGAGGTCAGACACTGGAAAGTAAGTAACTAGTAAAACGTTAAAGTCGGGGAGAGGACACTAGAGGCATGGGACCGCCCTTCCCAGCGCGATCCAGGGTCCAGGCTCTGTTAGACAGAAAGGAGAGGGTGCTGGGTCGACCCCCACACTGAGAACAGATCATTCCATTCATGTAGCTAAACTCTGTGTGACTCTACATTTGGAGTCTGGGGTTTGTCTGTTAATTACAACTCAACTTAAGAAACGAGCTCTTTTTTTTGTTAAAACTTACATTTCTCATGAATTTGATTCCAGCAATGTATTTCTTTTATTTATTTGTGTTTGTTTTGTTATTGTACATAATGGGTCAGAGGCATACTGGAAACACAAAGAGGCCTCTTTTATGAGAATGACTACATGTATATGTACTGTATAGTATGATCCTATAGTATGCCTTACGACCGGACTAAAAGACCATGTGTGTGATCCATACTTAAACCTGTACTATAACCTCTGGTGTAAATTATTCCATGTGGTCTTATCAATCCAGAACCTTGGTTGGTGTGAGGCTTTGCGTTTACATAGACGGACTATATCATTATCGTGTCATTTTTGCAGCCTCTTCCGTTACAGAAAGTAATACTGGAATACCAAATGTAGAGTTTTATTTTTTTCTTTTACATTTCTGGATATAATGTTCAGTTATGAGCAAGAAGTATAATAGATTCTCATTCCATTGTGTTTTCTTAGAAGATATTAGAAGGTATATTGGAGACAGAAAGTATTAACAATAGACAACATTGTTTTTATTTGGGAAACAGACTTCCTAAGATTCATCTGTATCCAAAATGAAGTATTGATAGGAGCTGCATATTTTGAGTGAGAGAGCAGAAGGTATTGTTCCTGCTGTAATGTTACGAGACCTCAGAGTCCTCGTTGTTAGAGAAAAAAGAACAGGAAGGCAATAAAGTTTGAGAAAACAAATTCTTGAAATTAAAATGCCTGCAGTGTAAGTTATTGTAGTTAGAATACACCTCTGTTGATAATTTCTTAATTCCTTTTTAAAATCACATTCTTATCATCCCACTGCTGTCTGTGAGCGATGGACTCCTAGCTTCTGTAGCCGGTTGGATGCAGCTTTAGCGTTTAGCAGTGGGAGAACCAGAGCCAGACCATGTTGCTCTATGCCCAGACATCCAGACTGTTACTGCTACAGATTAAAACTCCATTGTGTTTTATTGTGCCTCTAGTAGACATAAGGGTGTTGATCCCACAGTTGAAACATGCCCTCCCTTTCTGCATGGTTCACTGTCTGTGCCAGGTGCCGTCTAGCAGTAGGGGCATCTCCTAAAACCTTAATAATAATAATAATAATAATAATAACTCCTTCATTAGCGCTACATACACATTTATAACTGCCCTATGATCAATGGCTGGTGCTGTATCTCAAACTACTGTGTTTTCACTGCAGATGAGATACCTAATGTCGACCTTGACTGATAATGTTGAGCCTCTCCGCTTCTGTGAGGACAGCAGGTCGGCCATGTTGTCATCTTACGCCACTAGCTGACACTAATCTCTCTTCTATCTTTTTTCCTTTGTGTCCTCTTTTTGTTTATCCTTTTCCTGTGTCTGTCCCCCTGTCCGTCTGTTCTCTAACTCTCTAGCCGGCACAGCAACTAACCCATGAACCCTGACCTTGACCTTTCTGTGCACTGATGACCCGCCCATTTGGCTCTGGCTCTTGGCCACGCCCCCCGCCCCAGTCCCACCAACCAGAGATCAGCACTACTACGGGACCTCTCTGACTCTGCCTAACCAGCCAACCAGAGGACGAGCAATTCTGGGAATCGCCTTACAGGACCCACCCATGGCCACGCCCCCCTTACAGGGCGTCCCTGCTCGACCCAGAGTCAAAGTAGACAAGGTCACGCTACACCCCTGCTGTGACCAGGGGGACGCACCTCAAACCACTGCCCTGGGTCCAAGTGATGCATTAATGAACCATAACATGATCATGATGATAACAATATTGATACAGTGTGAACTCATCCTGCCCACTCACCCTCCATGTACACTAGGAAGAGTAACTGGACCATATAGCCATGCTTTCCTATCTACACAACATGCACACACAACATGCACACACACACACACACACACACACACACACACACACACACACACACACACACACAAACTCAGGAGGGATCACACTCATATCAGTAAGTGGGCAGAGGAAGTTTTGTTTCTCTGCCATCATGTCATTTGTATAAATCTGATGAACTAAAAATGCCTTTATTTATTAACAATAATAATGGACAGATGTTACAAACCAGAACCAGAAATAATAAACGCTGGCTTTGTTTAAACTCTGACTTTGTATTCCTAGTGGAATACAAAGTCCCTAATGCCATTATTACAGATGGATCAGGTCTAGCCCGTCTCCAGAGTGTTCAGTGTGGCGTTGGAGATAGATTCACCTGAACCTGCGCAGGGGTATTAAAGTGCCATCTAGGTTCTCTCCATGCATGCCGCAGTGTCTGTGGGGATCTTCCACCAGTACGGCAGGGCCACCACACCCAGTGTTATTTTGAGTTTTACCGTGTCTCTTTGTTCTTGAGGAGGGGGGATTGGTGTGTGCTTATGTGTGCATGTGTGTATCTGCTTTTATGAGAACCCATCAAATTGATTGCATTTTGTTAGTCATCTGTTACATTTGTACATGGGAGATCAATTCTCTGGTTGCTCCTACAGTAGTTCACACAAACCAGTGCCTTCAATAGAACACATGGATAATTCATCTGTAGCACCTTTATAATGTATTTTTATATATATTTTATACATGGAAAATAACATTAAATGACATTTTCAGATAAGAACAGTATGCCTTATTATGGATAGTTGAATTTTGCTGGCCATGTTATCTCTCATATCAACCGTCGTGCCAACCATTCTGATGCATGTGACATTTAAAATTCCTGATATACTGGAAGTTCTCTTCTATGCATTAACTTGCCTTTCAGATCAATCTCAGTGTTGCATTCACACTGTGCCTTCTGTATGTACGTTTGACTATTAACAGTGTAATATTACATTAATTGACTCTCCAGTCTTGTTTTACTAACGGGCTTTTGCTATCCGGTTATCATTAACCACTTTACTGATATCTCTCTGCCTTGGATTCAAACAGTTTTGTGTCTGAAAATAGAAATGTGTGTTTAAACTTTATAACTTTTTAAAGATTCTTCTGAGTAAGAATAATTCTTTGTACCGGAAAGCAAGAGCACACTATTAAACTATTAAAACTAACAGAATTTGTTGCTTTTTCTCTGTAGCGTAATTCTACCACTGAGCTCCTTTCCTACTAATATTAGAATACTGTAGATATGGCAGAAACGCTCTAGAACTGTAGAAACACTAGAACTAGATACAGAACCCAATCTAGATCTGTATACAGAAACACTTCTAGAACTGTAGATACAGAAACACGAACTGTAGAGCCACTCTAGAACTGTAGATACAGAAACACTCTAGAACTGTAGAAATACTAGAAATGTAGATACAGAAATACTCTAGAACTGTAGATACAGAAACACTAGAACTGTAGAAACACTAGGACTGTAGATACAGAACCACTCTAGAACTGTAGATACAGAAACACTAGAACTGTAGAAACACTCTAGAACTGTAGATACAGAAACACTCTAGAACTGTAGATACAGAAACACTAGAACTGTAGATACAGAAACACTCTAGAACTGTAGATACAGAAACACTAGAACTGTAGAAACACTAGGACTGTAGATACAGAACCACTCTAGAACTGTAGAAACAGAAACACTAGAACTGTAGATATAGAAACACTAGAACTGTAGATACAGAACCACTCTAGAACTGTAGATACAGAACCACTCTAGAACTATAGATACAGAAACACTAGAACTGTAGAAACACTCTAGAACTGTAGATACAGAACCACTCTAGAACTATAGATACAGAAACACTAGAACTGTAGAAACACTCTAGAACTGTAGATACAGAACCACTCTAGGACTAGATACAGAAACCTACAACAGGCACTCAATCAAGACATGCATCAAATAACTTGGTACAAGTCATAATAGAGGAAAGTTGAATGCAACTATAACCATTTTCCTCTCCCTTCACGCCTCTTTCTTTTATTCTCTTCTCTCTTCCTCTCTCTGTGTTGGCAGTCAAAACAACACCTCTCCCCAATATGGAGGAGTTTAGGTCAGAAGGGCTGGAGGGAGAATCTAAAGGAAATCGATTGTGCAACCTACCCTCAAACATCTGCTCAGAGAGTATTGCGCTGGAACACTGCCCAGTGTTTCCCTGCCATTGGACGCTGTGCCTGAAAACGTCCGAAAATGGCCTCTCATCACGGAAAATATCAGTCTAGGCACAGGACAGTGAAGGCCTACCATGGCTGCGTATCAACAGGACAGTGAAGGCCTACCATGGCTGCGTATCAACAGGACAGTGAAGGCCTACCATGGCTGCGTATCAACAGTAGCTGTGATTTTATGCTTATTTCCATATTCTGGGTGTCTGTCCTGGATGTACTGTTGGCTAGCCTCAAGGCTACTGCCTGGCCAAAACACCAAGTGCTTCTCCTAACATAAGCATAGCAGGTCTGTCTCTCAAATTCCACTTTTAAAAACATACATGTGTCGTCTTTTAACTCCTTGCATAAAAACCACACAGATAATCTTGCAATTCTGCTTACTTTTTCAGTTGAGGAAGTTGACAAATACACTCTTTTTTTAGACCGTCCAGTCCAGAACCACAGCATTTGGGAACATTCAGCATGTATTAAGTAGCCTACAACATACAGTAGCTAAAAGGAAAACAGAATACACATATGGCTTTCCCTTTGTGGCTGGGTGATTCACTACCGGCCCCACTCGATCACCTTTCTCCCTGGCCTCCCTGCCCCATCTGGGCAGTCTGAATTGAAACTGAATCCCAGGCTTGGCCTGAGGCCTATAAGCTTTCTGGCCAACACCCCCCCGGTGGAGGAAAAAGAGATCCATCTGGCAACCCAGCGGACCAGCATAAGAGGATAGGACAGACAGGACGAGAGCTGGGAGAGAAAATATGATAAACAGGATCAGTTCTTTATTAATTTCTGTCCCTCTAATTCCACCATACTGTCTCTGACAACTAAGGCACCCTGAACTTATCCAAACATCCAGCTACATGTGAGACTCACACTTATGTGTTTGAATTCATTTATGTAGAATATTGAGAAGTGTGTGTTTGTCCTGTTTTGATTGTAGCTTTAGTGAGGTTTCAGGGTCTGTTTTTTCACCAGTCAGCCTCTTTAAAGCATGTGATAATTCACTTACTGTAGCCGTCTCCTCCACTAAAGCCCACATCACACTCCCACACTCACAGCTGAAACAGTAAGCACAAGGTGTGTGTGTGTGTGTGTGTGTGTGTGTGTGTGTGTGTGTGTGTGTGTGTGTGTGTGTGTGTGTGTGTGTGTGTGTGCGTAACCAAGTTGAATTGGCTCGAAATAGCCAATGGTGAAGACTGAAGGAGATGGTGTTGACTGTTCGTAAAGGGAGCTGAGATGACCTGGGATGGAGGGTCAAAGCAATACGGACGACCGACAAAGTAACATCTCTCACAGTGATGCCGATCCAGACAGAGCTGACCGGCTGGGGTGGCTGTGGTGTGTGGATTTAGTTTGGACAGTGTGTGTGTAACTGGGTTGAATTGCTTAAACTCCCTTGTGCTAACTTTCCGGTGTCGTAACTAGCTCCATAAGTGGTAGTTAACGGTCATGTGTGTTTATATGTCAGTAGTAAGTAAGTAGCCTAGTGGCCCATAGGGCAGGAGCCTATCTACTGATTCCTTAGCATATGGCAGCTTGATGTACAAATACACCTCCTGGACAAGACGCTAGCATGTGGCAGGGACTAACCCCCAATCCAACCCTTGATGTTGAGTACCAAGCGGGGCACTCATTAGGGGCATCGGGTACCATTTTTATAGTCTTAGGTATGACTTGACCAGGGATCGAACCCCCAACCTCCCAAACTCAGGGCGGACACTCTAACCACAAGGCCTCTGAGCTGGTCGTATAATGCATCTATGATGTTATATTCATAAATAAATAGTTTCCCAAGTTTCATTGTAATTTTAATCTTGTAGTCAATTGTATCTGGTGATTCCTTGTGATGGGCTGCGTTGACATTGAAACGGGATACATTTTGGTTCCCAATTATAGAAGGGGTATTATACAGTAGACACTGTCAAACTCCTTTGTAGCAATATGACTGAGACATATCGTGTTCTTTGATTTCTCAAGTGCCTTCAACACCATACAGCCCTTACCTCTGGGATCCGAGCGGACAAAGCAGGTGGACGACACCCTGGTGACCTGGATTACAGACTACTTGACAGGCCACAATATCTGTAGCCTTGTGAGACCATCCTGATCACAAACTCACTGCAGACTGTCATCATACACTGTGTTCCAAAGTGATATTAAATTACACTTCACAACACCACATGCAGTGTAAAGAGACGAGGTCCAGAGAAGCAGACTACCCCCGCCCTGTCCCGCCACTCCCTGCTCAAAAACAAACAAAACAAGGTTAATGACATCATGGGTAACTGACCAGTTGGTTCAAGGGAATTGCAGTGCAAATAATAAGACAGATGAAAAACATGGGCAACAGTGGCAATGAGGTTTCTAATAGTATTCTAGACTAGGCAGAACAGCAGCTAGCAGTGTGAGTTATTCAAAATGGTCTTTTAAAAGGTCCAGATTAAAATCACTCGTTTGGACTCTCTACCTGTGCGTGCGCCCAACTCCCCTTCTGAACCAGCTGAAAGAGCTCCCTCTCTGTCTCCATGACGACAGGCGTACACTGGAGTCCTGTTGTGGCCCCCTTCTGTCTTTGTGTTTTGGAGCTCAGAAAGAGAGAGAGAGAGAGAGAGAGAGAGAGAGAGAGAGAGAGAGAGAGAGAGAGAGAGAGAGAGAGAGAGAGAGAGAGAGAGAGAGAGAGAGAGAGAGAGAGAGAGAGAGCGGGCGAGAGAGAGAGATAAAGAGAGAGAGAGAGGGACGAAAAGAGGGAGAGAGGGAAAGAGAGCAAGGGAAAAAAGGGAGATAAATATTGACTTCACAGTTATTTTCCCACACAACCACCATTTTGTTTGCATGATTCACTTGGGGTTGAGCGAACTGGTGTTTTGATGTGTGTATGAGGGTGGGGGGAGGGGCTTAGGCTGAATCGGGCATTGTAGCGGGCACAGTGGGCAGTCAGACACGAACACTAACTCACAGATCATGCCAGGGAGTCACCCGCAAGCAACAATGTCAAACTTCATTGCTCCTCCTGTTCTGAATGCAGTGCGTGTATCTAAAAAATATATGTTTCATTATGTGCGCTGTTTGACCAGTAAATTCCCTCAGTAACTCAGTACCGTCCCTTTGACCAACAGCAGATGGCCAGGCTCAGTGTGTGTGTGTGTGTGTGTGTGTGTGTGTGTGTGTGTGTGTGTGTGTGTGTGTGTGTGTGTGTGTGTGCGTGTGTGTTGGGGGTGGGCGGGTGGGGGTTATGCCATTAAAGGTTGAACAGACTGGAAGTCTCACTTCATCTTACAAACATCGTTTGGCAGTACAGTGTCAGAAAACACAAATAATCAAAATTAACAAAGAAATCAACTTAATACTCCCACAAAAATAAATCCTCCCTTTCCACATAACACTCCTCGCACACCGACACATATTTTCCTGCATTGCTTGTGAGACTCACAGCCTAGCTTGACACGTTTACAACAGTTACAACAGCAGTCCAACAGTTCCATCAGTCCCTGTACCATCTGTCTTCTGCTTCCTGCTCTATAAAGAGCTTTTTTTATTTGCCCAAACATGAAGTCAAGCAGTTGTTTCTGCCTGTCTTTCAAGGTATAAAACTATAAAATTGAACACCTCCCACTGCCCTGAACAATGCCTCCAAAACACAAAACACTGTATTGAGTCCATCACAACCCAGAACACCGTCCTGAGCCAATCACAACCCAGAATACTGTCCTGAGCCAATCACAACCCAAAACACCATCCTGAGCCAATCACAACCCAAAATACCATCCTAAGCCAAAAAATCAGTAGTTGAGCTACAGAAGGCCAAATGCCTGCCTGAAAAGGTAATTCTTCAACTGTCTCTTAAAAGAGTTCTCAGATGTTGAGGCTCTCAAGTCCTGGGGGAGTGCATTCCAGAGCCTAGGGACCGTCGCCCTAAAGGCTCAGTCACCCTTAGTCTTTAGCTTGGTCCAAGCCACCAAGAGCCCCTGGTCAGACGACCTCAGGGACCGGCTCGACGAGTATAGGTGGATGAGGTCGAAGATGGACCATCGAGGGCTCTGTAGGTGAACACCAGGACCTTGAACTGGATCCTGAGGTGCACTGGGAGTCAATGTAGAGAGGGAAGAATGGGGGTTATATGGCATGACTTCTTTGACCTGGTGAGCAACCTGGCAGCAGCATTTTGGACCAGTTGCAACTGGTCCACAGATGATTTGTTAAGGCAGGTAAACAGTGAGTTACAGTAGTCAAGCCTGGAGGATATAAATGCATGGACAGACATTTCCAGCTCAGCATGAGATACAATGGGCCTGAGTTTTGCAATGTTTCTGAGGTGTAAAAAGCAGGTGCATGTCAGAGACTTCATATTATCCACACTGTTTCATTACACCTGGACTACTGTAACCCACTCTTCACTGGCCTCAGTAAATCATCCCTGGACCGTCTACAGTTGGTCCAGAATGCCTCAGCCAGGCTTCTGACTAGGTCCAGGAGGTCATGTCATATCACCCCTATATTATCTCCTTACACTGGCTTCTTGTTAGTTGTAGGATCCAGTTCAAGGTCCTTGTAATCACATATAGATCCCTCCATGGTCAAGCACCTGTATATATTAGTGACCTTCTCCGCCCATATGTTGCCTGCAGGTCACTGAGCTGAGGTCGTCCGATCAGGGCCTTGGTTGATTGATTGTCCCCCGCTCTGGGCTGAAGACGAAAGGCAACCAAGCCTTTGAATCAGTAGCACCAAGCCTGTGGAATGCCCTTCCACAGGATTTTCCACATTTTTAAAAGGCAGCTAAAGACTCATCTGTTAAGAGAGGCATTTGCGTGTGTCTAATTTTATGTTCATGTCCTTCCTGTCTCTGTAATTTACTTAAGCAATAAACCATGAGAGGCCGTGTGTTTTTAATTCTGTGAAGCACTTTGTGACTGTGTCTACGACAAGTGCTATATTAATAAACAAACTTAGTTACTAATGTAGTGTTATTCAGCTGACACACTGAGATCATGAATGTTTTGCTGGCTATAAGACACCAGAGGCAGGGGTCTGATGTGATGAGCTGCAACCCCCCCACACGTAGCTTTTCTTTTCTTCCTAAAAAAAAAAGACACAGAGGTCAGCATTTTCATCTTTCTTCCAATTAGCTATTTGGGTACACTCAATCTAACGTGGGAGGATAATAGCCTACTGTCAGCCATGCACACAAAACAAGATTTTCAACAACACGATGGCGCTCTCTAGCGGATTACATCAGTAAACTACTTCCAAAGACCCACCGTGAACTGTCGCAAAGATGAGTTGGGGTCGCAAAAATTGCAGTCCCAAATTGGAACGATCTGGTTGACCTTTTCATGTAGATAATTATATTTTCAAATCGATGTCCCAACCATGAGTCAAGTGTCAAAATTGTCCTTGCACCCGTGGTTGACTCCTTATTAATTACAGCTACAGTTTAATGTATTCGCTTACGTAACCGTGCTGTGCTCAACCTGCACTTTACGGCACACCTCGATGAAGGCAGGAGAGGGACACCAGAGGAGGTCGAACAGAATCACCCAGGTCAAAAAGCTGATCATTTGATTTCGGGGAAACTGAACGAGCTGAAGGCACTTTAACACGCGTGTTAAATATCATCGTGTTATTGTATTATTACCGCATAGCGACAACCAAATCAAGCAGCATCTCTCCAGCAGATTTCTCGCCGGTTGAGTCTTCGGGTCGGTCCCCGACATGGACAACAGCGCTCCCGGGTCGGGAGGGTTCAAAGGCGGCCTGGGGAACCTCTTCGGAGGCGGTATGCCTGAGTACTCCAACACGGAGCTCGCCGGTGTGCCATGTAAGTGTTGACTGTGGTGGTGAGCATCATTTCCCTGTCTGGTCGGATCCAAAGTACGGTAGCCTAGTGTTTTCGTGTATAGCTAGCTATGCCAATGTTATTTCTCAATACCTGGATGTGTGTAAGCTATTTAATGTTTTTCTGTCGACTTCACAGTGACTGGAATGAGCCCCCTGTCACCTTACCTCAATGTCGACCCTCGCTTCCTGGTACAGGTGTGTATTGATAGCCCGGTGTCGCCATCCTGATCACCTGAGCAACGCATCCTGTTTCTCTCCAAGGATCATTGGTCTGATGATCCCAGAGTTACTGAACAAAGATTTTGGCCTAGTCCTGGGCGTGTACAGCAGTCCTATGGTGTGTGTGTCAGCTGTGGCTCAGGAGGTAGAGCAGGTCGTCCAATGACCGCAGGGTCGGTGGTTTGATTCCTGGCTCCTCCTGTCCACATGTCAAAGTATCCTTGAGCAAGTCATTGAACCCCAAATTGCTCACAATTAGCAGGCTTGCATGGCAGCTTACCCCCATTGGTGTCTGAATAGGTGAATGAGAGGCCATTGTAAGGCGCTTTAGCCGTTAAGGTAGAAAGGCGCTATATAAGTGCAGTCCATTTACCATTTATATCAAGCCAGCAGTCTCTTGTGTCCATTGTGGTTCTGCAGGACACAGAGGAGTTCATCCTGCCCACCGGGGCCAGTAAGGTCAGAGGGAGGTTTGAACTGGCCTTCTTCACTATCGGTGGCTGCTGCATCACAGGTGAGTCCATCAACGACCCCTAACCCCCCCGCACAGCATCACTGGACCTCCGTCTGTTCTCTCAGTCAAGTCAATTTTATTTATATAGCACATGTTCATACAAGTAAATGTCCTCTCTGGCAAATGTCAAGCAAATGTCCACTATATAACACATGTTCATACAAGCAAATGTCCTCTCTACTTATTTCTGACTCGCAGCTGCCATTAAAGTTTTTGTTGTTGTTTTGTTAATTTCTCCTCACTCTCTCCGCGTTCCTTCTGTCTGTAGGTGCTGCTTTCGGCACGGTAAACGGTCTCAGGATGGGACTGAAGGAGACGCGTGACATGGGCTGGTCCAAACCTCGCAACGTCCAGTAAGCTTTTCAGTCAACCTCTCACTGTCCTGCACGTTTCTTCACAGTCGCTCTTTCTTCTGTCTCTTGATGTGCTCCTGATTGGTGACCTTTGACCTCCCCTCACCAGAATTCTAAACATGGTGACCCGACAAGGTGCATCTTGGGCGAACACGCTCGGCTCAGTGGGTAAGCTGCTCCCACACATCCCCTATATGTGTATATTCTGCAGCATTGTTGTACAGTATATTTGATATATATGAGTATTTTGCAGTGTTGCTGTACAGTGTATTTGATATGTGTGTGTTTTGCAGCGTTGTTGTACAGTGTATTTGGTGTGGCCATAGAGAAGGCCAGGGGAGCAGAGGACGACATCAACACAGTTGCTGCTGGAACACTCACTGGGATGCTCTTCAAAAGCACAGGTGTGTGTGTGTGTGTGTGTGTGTGTGTGTGTGTGTGTGTGTGTGTGTGTGTGTGTGTGTGTGTGTGTGTGTGTGTGTGTGTGTGTGTGTGTGTGTGTGTGTGTGTGTGTGTGTGTGTGTGTCACTCTAAACACCACGGCGACCCCCCCTCTGTATCCAGAGTCATCGGCACCACTGTAGCTGGTGTCACCGCGTCACTCATCAGTATAGATTCCAACAACGCTGGGCTCAGTCTCAGGTCCTCTGACTTAAAAACACACGTTACTTCTCATAGACAACGCTTCAGTCAGCTACGGCAAAGCTAGCGATCTGATTGGTGCGGGTGGGCAGTTTGACTGGTGCTATTTGCAAATAATTCTCTGGATCCATACTGTACGCACGCACTTTAACGTAACCCTCGCCGCCTGTGGCTGTGTTTGTTTGTAGGAGGCATGAGGGGCGTGGCTCGCGGCGGTCTGGTCGGCTTGGCGATGTCCAGCGCCTACGCTCTCTACAACAACTGGGACCACCTCACTGGCTCCTCCCCCTCCTCCAGTCTGTACTGAACCCTACAAACCCCTTCAACACCAAGGGCCGGTTTCCTCTGGTCACCTTGCTTACGTCCACACCCTCGTCCCTATCACAGTCACCATCCGATCCACTCTGAGGGGCTTTCTGGGATGCGAGGGGAACCGTGGACGAAGCCATCCTAGACAACCGTCATCCTCCCCTTCATCCTCCCTCAGCCCCCAGTCCTCTACTCTCTTGTCACCTTCATCTGATCTGAACTGGCCCCCTGCAGAGTTCATGTCTCTTGGGATGCACTGATACTGACTCTTTAAGTACTCTTTCCGATATAGGGAATGCTATTAATGCGATGAAAATGTGGACAAACATTAGATATAATCTCATGGATAACAAAAACCTGAATTGAATTAATTGCTTTCGAATTACCTCTCATGTAAAGTCAGTAAGCTGCAAGAGCTGATGAATCTAGATGTCTGGTGGGTAATGGGTGGAACTATAGATGTCTGGTGGGTAATGGGTGGATCTATAGATGTCTGGTGGGTAATGGGTGGATCTATAGATGTCTGGTGGGTAATGGGTGGATCAGCTGAGACTGGTGTGTGATTGTTATCCTTCAGGCTCCTGTCATGGAGATTGTGGCTCCAAGACTCCTCATATCTTACTGAAGAGCAGAGAGACGGTTCACCCTGATACATAAACGCACCAAGGCCTTACAGTTAAAGAGGCACAGTCACGCTTGTTATTATTCAGATTAAATGCTGAAATTCTGTGTGTAGGCCTTTTTTTAAATCACTGTCAGTGTAGCCGTTTTCCTACACGGAAGACTGAATCATGGAAAAACTTCAAGGGGAATACACATCCAGTGTGACACGTTTTCCCTTGGAGGTTTTTCCGCGATTACATCTTCCGTCTGTAAATATCAACTGAAACAAGTGCGACTGTGCCCTTTGACACTGTTGTAATGTACTTATTGTAATGTCTTTGCAGTGGGTATTATTTTCAGTGAGAGTACTCATTCAGGCTTTGTGAAGGTGTGTGTTGTCTTTCTATCTCCATGTCTCTTTAACCTGCTGTACGATGAATAAAAACACAATGAAAAAGGACGTTATCTGCCGTGTTTTGCTAGTCTAATCTTTATTGGTGGACAGATGAGTTGCCAGGGGAAACGGTCAGGTTTGAGTACAGTCAGGAAGCTTTGTCGGGGGGTGGGGGGACATGTAGGACATGCTGTAGTGTTGTACTATTTATTCCTTAAAACTAGTACAGCATTCAAAGTGTTGCTGTTTGGACCTGTAAAAAAAGGTCAGCTAACAACCGTTCCTGATGAAATCATGATGAGGTTGGCTCTTCCAATGTTTCAATGACGCTTTACAGGACAGACTAAACGGATTCAGCAGGACGACGTCCGAGTGTCCCCAGAGATGGTGTGACAGTTCTCAGATGAATGAATGTAAGGGTGATTAGTAGGGTTCAGGGGTCATATCACTCAGTGCAGGAAGAAGTCCCTGATGCGCGTGGCCTCGATCCAGGGGATGTAGGCGGCGGTGCGTGTGAAGACGCTGGGCTTGTTCTCCACGGTGCAGCCGATTGGCCCGAAGCTCACCACGCCGTGCACCTCCCATTGGTCATGCCCCATCTGGCACAGGAGAGGACCGCCGGAGTCGCCCTGAGAGACGGAGAAAGAGAGATGTAGAGCGTTATCTTTGTTGTAACCGAGTGAAAACCTGGAGTAGCTGGTGAAACTTGCTCCTCACAGGAGCGCCGACAGTCCCTCCAAGAGGGACGTCCCTACTGGCGCCCCTGTCAGCGCGTCCACCTCTGAAGCGAGGGATCTGGGTTTTAATCCCACCATCCTGGGCATGCCGAGACAGATGGGTTACACTGGCGCAGCACACGTCTGAGCAGATGTGGCACAGATGTGGACATGGAGTGGATGGGGACGTGGAGTGGATGTGGACGTGGAGGTGTGCGTGGAGTGGATGTGGACGTGGAGTGTCTCGCTCGGTCTCACCTGGCAGGCGGCGGGCGGGCCCTCCGTGTCTCTGAAGCCGGCACAGATCATGGAGTCTCGGACGCGGTCGCCCCAGAACTTCTTCTGCCGGCACGTCTTGAAGTCGATGATGGGCAGACGAGCCTGGTTCAGAGCCTCGGCCAGAGAAACGTTCTCCTTCCCACCTGAAGCAGAGGAAGAACATCAGAACGTCCTGAGAGTCACCCGGTACCTCCTCCAACGTCCTCATAGCCCTGTCTGTCCCCCCAGGATTCCTCTCTTCTTACTCTGGCTTCTCTAGAAGTGCCACCCTCCCTTCTAACCCTCCTCTTTCTCTCCCCTCTGCCCTGCTCCTCCCTGTCCTCAACCCACCTGTCTCCCCAGCCGGTGACCCAACAGGGTAGGGTTAGCCTTGGGCTTGGGGTTAGTCTTAGTCAGTGACTCAGTAATCTGAGTTCCCAGAAGCTCTCGCTGCAGCGGGAACTTCTGGTGAACAAGCTATGATATTCGTGGACGCCAATGGGAATACATGCCCGGGTTTTGTGCGGGGCGGGAGGCTGATAGGCCTTCATGGTTAGCCATTCAAATGCAGCTGGATTGGAATGGTAACGCACCGGCTCTGCCCCCCATGGCTGTGTTTTGTGGCGCTTGACTCCAGACCAGAGCCCCCCCTCCCCCCTCCAGCAGTAGTATTCACTCTCCAGACTCAAATATTACGTTGAATCGCTGCGCTCCGCATACTACAGAATAGAGTCTGTGCCACTTAGCCGCCCAAGCTGATGTTCTGAGGGCGTATCTATGGGTCAAAATTGAAAGAGTGACAGGTCATAGCAGCAAATGAGAGACGCTAGCCCAGGTTAGATGGGCGGGGCCAGGTTGGGTGGGAGCGCCTGATCGCGAAAATCGTTACTGATTGGTGTCGCCGGGATTCTGGCGCTACCAATGAATTGCCAGGATTTGAACACAAGATTTTTGCATGAAGTGCCCAGACCCTTAGAGAGATCTGCAGCATGCAGTAACGTAGTTAGCATAGCTATCAGCGAAAGAACTCTCATGGGTCTGGAGTTGAGACCACAGCCGCGGTGGCCTTACCCCGTGTGTCGCCCCAGCCGGTGACCCAGCAGTAGTGTCCTGGTTTGAGGCTGGTCTGCTTGCGCGGCAGGCAGGCGTAGCGTATGAAGTTGGACGGCAGGATGTCCGTGCCGGCCTTCACCAGGGCGATGTCGTAGTCCAGTTCGCTATGGGTCGGGTAGCGGAAGTGCTCGTGGCGGTAGATGCGCTTCACCGGGAAGATCCTCTCGGTCTGCGACTCGGAGCGCTTCAGCTGGTGCTTGCCCAGGACGATCCTCCAGCTCCCAGCGTCCTCTGCTTTCCCCCTGAGAGACACAACAGTGACGTCATCGACCTGCGGCGACTCCAACTAGATAAGAGACTGATTCCTCACTCTTAGACATGTGCAGTCATACTGATGTGCGTGTTTGTGTGTGTGTGAGCTGAGTGAGAGCGTTACTTCTGGAAGCAGTGTGCAGCGGTGAGGATCCACTGATGTGTGTGTGTGTGAGTGAGTGAGAGCGTTACTTCTGGAAGCAGTGTGCAGCGGTGAGGATCCAGTTCTTATGAATGAGCGTTCCTCCACACACGTGGATGTAGTGCTTACTGCCACGTGGTCGAACCTGGCAGAGAGAGAGAGAGAGAGAGAGAGGGAGGGAGGGAGAGAGAGGGAGAGAGAGAGAGAGAGAGAGAGAGAGAGAGAGAGAGAGAGAGGGAGGGAGAGAGAGG
This sequence comes from Borostomias antarcticus, assembly GCF_949987555.1. Classification (NCBI taxonomy): domain Eukaryota; kingdom Metazoa; phylum Chordata; class Actinopteri; order Stomiiformes; family Stomiidae; genus Borostomias; species Borostomias antarcticus. The sequence goes on along the minus strand of NC_140255.1, from coordinate 15,909,456 downwards.
GAGAGAGAGAGAGAGAGAGGTTGTTTACATCTGGAGTAGACAGGGGTCACATGATCCACCAGGAGACCACACACTCATAAAAACACACACACACACTCAAAACACACACCCTCGCATAAACACACACTCAGAACACACTCACATAGGCACACACACACTCACACAAACACACACTCAAAACACACACTCACATAAACACACACACTCAAAACACACGCATACACTCTCACACACACTCACATAAACACACACAATCAAAACACACACACACTCACATAAACACACACATATTCACATAAACACAATCACATAAACTCACAAAAACACACACTCAAAAAACACAGGGCTCAGAGAAGCGTAGCGGTTAGGGCAGTATCTGTGTGTGAGGTACCTGTAGAGAGACCTGCCAGGGCCAGGAGTGAGGCCTGGCCTCGTTACCGGACACGATCCGCTCGGCCATGTTGGGCTTGAAGTAGGACATGCCGCAGTCCTTAGGCCAGTCTGGGAGGGAGGGAGGGAGGGGGGGGGGAATCTATCACCGATCCCAGACCACCCATGACGAAATGGAACAAACAACTACTACAACTACTACTGATCTCAGGTCAGAGATAAAGACTTGAGCAATGACTTTTGGACGAGTGAGAGAAAATGGGCTCTGTATGTTGTAGGAGCCAACAGTGTGTGTGTCAGATTTATATCACCATATCACCAGGGTACTATAATCCCATACAAGCACTGAGTAAGTGCATTGAACAAATCAACTATTGGATGTGCCAGAACTCAAAAATGAAACTAAAGTAATTGACTTTGGAGCCAAAGAAGAACGATTAAAGGTTTTTGCATTTCGCTTTATATGACCTTTTGTGTTTCTTGCACTTTGTCTTGATGCTTTTAATGTCTCATGTAAAGCACTTTGAATTGCCTTGTTGCTGAAATGTGCTATACAAATAAACTTGCCTTGCCTTGCCTTTGCATGATTTATTTGTGTATCTGTGTATCTTTGTGTGTGTGTGTGTGTGCACGTGTGTGTTTTAAGTAACTAAGTAAAGTTTATTTATGTAGCACCTTTCACAGAACAAGGTCACAAAGTGCTTCCCGGGTGCTACATAGTTCCAAAATAGAAGCACAACAATAACAATAATAAAACAACAATAAAAATAGTAGTAAGAACAATAAAAGAGTGTACCACAGCTTAGGAACCACAATATCAAAGGCTCAATCACCTTTAGTTTTGAGTCTTTTCACATGTGTTCCTCACCCAGGTGCAACACCTTGTGCTGGCGGTCGTCCACAGGTGGTGAGGGTGTGTGTGTGTGTCTGTGTGTGTTCCTCACCCAGGTGCAGGACCTTGTGCTGGCGCTGTCGTCCGGGGGGGGTGAGGGTGTAGGCAGCAGCAGGCAGGGCCGCCAGCCACAGTAGCAGCAGGGAGAGCAGGAGTGGAGGAGGCTCTGGAACCACCGTCATCTTCCACACAGTCACCACCCCGCTCCCCACGGCACGCTCTTTATACTGCCACTATGGGACACACACACAGCCATACACACACACACGCACACACATCCATACAAACACACACATATGCTGGCGCATAAAAACACATACACACATACATCAATACAAACACACACACACATGTGGGCACACAAAAACAGATACACACGGACCTCCAGGGACAATAAGCAGCTCCACAAAGCCCAGCGCTGGATGGTTCTCCTGTAGCCAGGGGTTTCTACTGCCACTGGGAGAGGGGCTTCTGGGAGTCCCATCAGCACATTCAAACACACATACTGTACAAAAACACACACACACACGCATGCACACACCACACACACACATACACATATAGGGAGAATACAGTATTGTACCTTACTTTATACATTCACTTACACTCGCACACACACAAACAACACACATACCTCACCCTAACCCAACATACATACCTCACCCTAACCAAACACACATACCTCACCCTAACAGTAACCCAACACACACACCTGGTAACATGGTGTCACACATACAAATAACACACCTCACCCCCACCTCCTGGTAACATGGTGTCATGTCACATGACACACTGACCTGCAGATGAACCTCATTCATCTCACTCTCAATACCCTAACCCCATAACCTTGATCTCTGTACAAGAACTTCTAAAATACTTTCTTCTTACATGAAGAAGAAGGTCTGTTCTGAGAGAGAGAGAGAGAGAGAGAGAGAGAGAGAGAGAGATAGACCAATGGTCTTTAGAGTGAATGGATAGATTTGTAACTCACCATTGCATAGTACACTGTGGTAGAGGATTTTCAAGCTGATATATCATTTATGTCAGCATTTCCCATACTGTTATCTTTACGGTCATTTGAGGCAAGGTCTGAGAGGTTAATTAAAACAGGTCTTTCTGTCAGAGTTTATGACTCGCAGTTCTAATAAGTTCACAGTTCGACCATTTGGGTTAAGGGTTGTTTCGCAACATGTGTCATTGAATTTCTGGAATATCGTGGAATTTTTGGAATATCATGTAACTTTAAAAAGTCAGGGGGATTTGATCATTGTTTGTGCCAGGCCACAGAGTATCAGGGAATATTGTTTGTAGCAAGTTTAAATTCTAGTTGCCATTTATTATTTATTTATAAAATGTTATATTTCCCATGCAGTGTTTTTCTTCATCTGGTTATTGTTACTTGATTTTTCAGCAGCCGTTATTCCCTTCCTGCTTGTCAGCAGTTTTTCAATTTCCATTATAGGTTATGGAAATTCTGCTTTTAAGTAATTGAAAAACAGGGAAAGGTCAGAGAATTTAACATTTGAACCCTGTAGCAACGCAAAGGAGTTGGGTAAGGGGTCAGAGTTAAACCTCAGCTCCTCTCTCTCTTTCTCGAGAGAGAGAGAGAGAGAGAGAAGAGAGAGAGAAGAGAGAGAGACAGAGAGTAAACAGTAAAATATGACAACAACAAACAAACAACAACAAGCCCAGAGGAAGCCGCTGGTGAGAGGAGTGTTAGTACAGTGAATGAGAAAGAATGTGCCTGCTCATCTGAACTGGCCACCTCACACCACCATGGTTCATTAAGTTTACATACACAACAACCTGAACAGTCATATCACACCACCATGGTTCATTAAGTTTACATACACAACAACCTGAACAGTCATATCACACCACCGTGGTTCACCAGGTTTACACACACAACAAAATAGTTTATTTACATGTACATACAGTACATGAAAGTACAAGAACAATATTTATTCTTAAACATACAATTTAGATTGAATTCGCTTAATGCAGGTGGTAGACTTGTTATTTCACCAGACCACATATCCAAACTGTACATGTTTCCACACAGTAGCCAAACTTCGACGCTACCACTACAACTACCATAGCATACCTAACCATAGCAGTGTGCTGTATGCCGACATTTCCTTTCTTTAATTGAAGTCGTTTTTGGTCCAGCAGCAGTTTTTTGGCGGGATGTGCATATATGCTCTGTTTTCTGCCTCAACTCTTCACCACACTTCATTAATGTCTTACTGTGTAATACCATTGTTCTATGACTATGTAGCGCTAGTTAGTATTCCATTATATACCTTGACATATTGTGGTATTGTCATATGGAATTTCAAATATAATCATTAGGCTTAGACTTAAAGTTGGTTTTGTTTGTTTGTAGACGGTTTACATTCATAACTACTTGCCATAAAGAAGTATAAAGTTGATTGGAATCTGTTTTGCTGGTATGTGTGTGTTTGCATTAAACATAATACAAACATTGGTTAGATTGGGAGAATGGAGAATGAATAATGATCGTGGGTGACCGGTAGGACAGGTAGAGGGAACATAGAGGGAACACAGAGTAGAGGGGACATTAATGGGGAGGTGATCAGTGAGAACAGGAGTGTACAGATGCCCAATGTTGGCAGAGGATCAGCTCAACAAGTATCCAACAGCATTTTTCTTAATATGTATGGCCAATGTAGGCCTGATGAAAAAACAATCTCCCTGCTATGTCTATACTGTAACTTGGAGAAGCTACACAGGCCTCCACAATACGACGTGAGTACACGGGAAAATGATTGTAGGCTCAATGTCTAACCCATTTAAATCCAGTGCATCGAGGGGACCCAACAAAGAAAATGCCATAAATGGCCAAGTCATATTTCACAGCCAAGTCCTATTTTAGCTTAGACCCTCACAGTGGAGAAGACTGAACAGCTGTTCAGACAGAGCAGACTGAACAGCTGTTCAGACAGAGCAGAGTTATAGTGGTTGACTAGACTTTCTGTTTAATGTACTAAAGTGGGATTTCTGTAGAGATGAGATGTACTGGATTCCGTTGTACAGTTGGAGGAGCATCTTAGATGGAGTAGAGTTTAAGCTGCTCCTCCACATCTCCCTCCGAAACCTCACCAAAAGTCTCCTGGTTCTCTTTCAGCAGTTGGAAAATGGCCGCCAGCTGCTCCTGTTGCGCCCTGGGAACAAGAAATACAATAAATCAAATGGGGTTTTACTCACTGCATTCTATTTGTGAATCATGATGGGTTTGTTTGTGGATTTCAAATCTATTCGAAGATTGTGTTTTATATTGAAGCAATAAGATGCAGTCATAGTGAATAATAAAAAGAGAATAAGCTCAGCGCCATCTTAGAAATGGCTAAATGATCAAGATTCTCATCCATTTTTTCATATTAGAGTGTATCTTTGACTCGGTCTTCCACTGACCTCTGCTCCGCCTCCAGTTCCTCTTTGGTCATCATCTTCTCTAGCTGGCTCATCCGCAGCACACCGGGGATGTATTTCAGGGACAGACCGTCTGCATCCACTTCCTCCAAACCTGCTAAGAAACAGAGAGACAGACAGATAGACAGAGTGCAGGATTTTTCAGATCCAAATCTTTTCCTGGTCCCCTCAGGCACTTGTATGGATTTGGAGGAGTTCGATGCAGCAGTAGTAGCCTATAATAGGGCTGTGTGACTAGCAGATTGGTGCCTCACCGTTGCCCTGTGTGGCTCCTCCTGTCTGATGAGAGGTGAAAGGGCATGATGTGAACTCTGGCTCAGGGTGGTGCGTGCTACCAGGCTCTCTCTCTGGCCACGAGGCAGGGTCAGAGCTCAGCTCCATGGAGACGGGTCTGTATGGTTCCACAGTGGCAGTATCCTCTGAAGGATCAGACCCCTGTTAACAGAAGCAGAGGTGAGAAAGACCATCATGTCACATTCATCTCCTTCTCTCCTTCCTCGCAACTGCTCTGATAATGTTGGAGAAGAAAAGACATGTCAGAGTGGGCAAACATACTGTATGTCAACAGGTCATATTTAATTGAGTAGTATAAAAAATTACAATCTACTCAGTCTTATATTAAGCAATTGACCCAATCATGTAAATCACCACTGAATTATGAAAACATTGTCATATAAGATTGAGTAGGCTATTGTAATATTCCCCATTAAGCAATTGAATCACCACTGAATGAAGGATGTGCAAACTAGCCTACTGAGGGTGCACTGTGCGGGTCACATTGTTGGTTCCTTCCTCCTACCGTACGGCCAGATGATGATGATGATGGTGGTGCCAGCGTTTCCTCATGGCCACCGTGGTCGCTCCCACATTCAACTTCGGTGGCGGTCAGTCTTTCCTCCGCTGACACGCCAGTCCCTGATACACCCGCTACCCTCTCCGCGTTCAGGGATCGAGATTCTTTATTCTCCGATGTCTTCGCAGCTGATGGTGACAGCCCTTTGTCTTTTAGGAGCGGTGTCTCTGTCGGGTTTTGGGGCGGTGTTGATCTGTCTAAAGCTCTTCCCGAGTGTGAATTATCTGTTTGGGATGCAGCAGGCGACAACCTGTGGTTATTGAATAATATTGTCGCCACAAAAACAGCGAGAAGCGTGAACAGAACGGCTGGCAGTAGAAAAGTTAGATCCATGATTGTGGAGCCGTGGTTCACTCAGGACTTCACCCTCGTTCTCAGATCCGTGTTTTCAGTGCAGGCTACAGTCTAAACTACTGCACGGAATTAATGTCTGCCCTTTAATATAACGGACTGACAAATAGTTTTAGAATAGTCAACCTGTACCTCTGTGTGCTGTTGTTCTTGTATTGGCACCGACGTTCTTGACAATGCAGCATTTGTAGTTTGTTCTGAAGGATTGCCGTGAAGCCAGCCCCAAGAAGGATTTAATGACTTTCAAAATAAAGGTCTCGCAAATGTAGACCTAATTGTCATTCAATTCTCGTCAAACTCTTGACAGTGAAAATTAAAAGCGGGTATCGTAATTTATTTACTTTCTTAGAGATAACCTATTTAACTGCTATATATTTTAAAGATATGCATACACTTATATGGTAATAACTAAGTAGATATAATAGTTATTGCATGCATACACCAACAGAACTTGTCTCTCCATTAATTTACAAAAATATGCCGTTCATAGGGCCTCCTCCATCAGAGAAGTTATTAGAATAAAATTTGCTGGATTAGATCGGGTTAGAAGGTGAGCGTTTGGGTTTACCGCAGCAAATAAAGCACGCAAGCACACCACCTGCTGGACAAATGGCCGCACTACACTTACAGCACTAAGAAAAGGGATGCAACAAGCACAATGAAATGGGTCAAGTACTAGTGTTGTGCAGGGGCTAGGGTTAGTTATATAGCCTATACTATAGTGTGTTGTGGTTGCTGTTAAAATTGTGGTTGCGAGTGAAGGGCCAAACAGGACAAAATAATGGGCAGAAATGAGGGAAAGACATTTTATTCATTTGAATAAATACATTCATTTGACATTTTAACAATTTAACATGAAAATTGCTTAATTAAAGCGTAGTGATAAAAGCGTGCCATTTTCATCTGTAATAGTGTTACAGGCTCTTCGGGATCAGTTCATCTGTAATAGTGTTACAGGCTCTTCGGGCTCAGTTTCTGTGACGTTTTGGGCTGTTTTCACCACCTATCTGGACAGCCTTGCAGTCATGAGCTGCTATATTGCCATGTGCTGATGCTCCTGGTCATTCCGCTCACAGAAGGACCTACATACACCAGCATGAGAGTCCATATCATAACCCGAAGAACAGCTTCAGTTACAGCTACAAACAGATGCAGGTCAACGCACAGGTCAAAGATTGCGACCAAATCTGACTGTGGGAAGAAGACCCAGCATTCTGTAAAAAAAATATGAAGCAACCACAGTTTTGATACTTGCTTTTAACGCTCAGTGTTGCACAAACTATTCAAACCCTAATGCCATGCCAAAACTATGATTTGGTGATGGCAAAAGCATGCTGCACATTTCAGCATGTAACAACAACTAATTATGGAAGGATACAAGGAGGTAAAGGACATTATGTCAAATGAATGGAATAGCCTGCTATGGCTGCAAAAGACAGGGTGGACTAACGTGAAGTATCGCTCCACTGCCCTACTTCTACAGAGAAAACAGGTCCTCACAAAGTAAATAGTTCAACGATAGTTTGACTTAACACTGATGGTATAAACACTCAAATTAACCCTGGACAGTACTCATATTTTATTTGCTTTGGGTGCACTGTGAAGTGTTTAGGTGAGTCTGGTAGTGGATGCTAGCCTGTACCATTGCATTGCGCTAGCGTTAGCGAGACGTGAATGCCCAAACGAGGGGCAGCTTGGAAGCAGCTGAAAATGATCTCAATCAATCAACAAAATGGGTAAGATGAAAATGAGGCCCTATGTCCAAAATTCTGAACTATCCCTTTAAGTTGAACTGTGTTGGCCAAGAGTATAGTCTATTTTATTGACATAGGAAATATAAAAACATAAACATATAATACATAATTTAACCTTTTACAATATTATTTCTAGGCTGTTGATGTACTATTTTTGATCGTGCTATAGATATTTGAATGTAATGACCCGTTAGGCCGATTTAAATTGCACACTTCCAAACCTACATGGGCACCAACAGAGCATGACAGCATGTGAAGGTTAAATAGGCTACAGAACCACCCTTCAGAGTGGTCAGCAGGCTTCCACTGGAGCATGTCTTTGTATAGAATAACTTCAATTATTTGTTTAATTTTAGCCAACAAGAAGAAGACAGATGAAGATGACAGGGAGCTGGCCTTGAGCTGAATACGATCCAGCATATGGAGGGGTATAGCAGGTTATAGCTGGGTAAAGCAGGGGATAGCTGGGTAAAGCAGGGTATAGCTGAGTATAGCAGGGTATAGCTGGGTATAGCTGGGTAAAGTAGGGGATAGCTGGGTAAAGCAGGGGATAGCTGGGTATAGCTGGGTATAGCAGGGTATAGCAGGGTATAGCAGGGTATAGCTGGGTATAGCTGGGTATAGCTGAGTATAGCTGGGTATAGCTGAGTATAGCAGGGTATAGCTGAGTATAGCTGGGTATAGCTGAGTATAGCAGGGTATAGCAGGGTATAGCTGAGTATAGCGTGGTATAGCTGGATATAGCAGGGTATAGATGGGTATAGCTGGGTATAGCTGGGTATAGCTGAGTATAGCTGGGTATAGCTGAGTATAGCAGGGTATAGCTGAGTATAGCTGGGTATAGCTGAGTATAGCAGGGTATAGCAGGGTATAGCTGAGTATAGCGTGGTATAGCTGGATATAGCAGGGTATAGATGGGTATAGCTGGGTAGAGCTGGTGTAGTGATATGAGTTATTCATACTTCAGAACGACCACCAGAGGGCAGCAACGATTACCTTGTGTAAATGAAACGCATACTGTACAATGGGGAACAGTTGGAGATTGCTGCTTGCTTGTACTGCGATACAGGAAAGCACTCTCAGCTAAGTCACACTGCAACAGATTGATCTTCATCAATGTGATAAGAATAGTTAATTGCAAGGCCACAGCAGAAGATATGGTTGTAAGAAAGGCCAAACTTGAATATTGAAGTAGCCTAACGCTAACGGGTTCTGATTGTTTTTCTCAGAGATTGATGATTCTTGTGCAGCTACACACGCTATTTTTGAAAGGAAAATGTCCCTGTGACAAGGTTTAATGAAAGGCAATTACATCATTAATTTAAAAAGAAAAAAAAGAAAAGGTCAAAGAGTTAGTATTTGGTCATAATAAATCACCTAAAAGTAGCCTACCTTGGGCTCCTTTGCCGACCCTGTTGCTTAGGCTACTGACGATCTCAGAGAAGTAGGCTATTTCTGTCTGAAAAGCAATTGCCTTATTATAACCGTTCCCACATCCGGACTTGCTAAAAACGGCGCAGTGATGGGACTGTGGGCAAGATTATTGATTATTAAGGCTATACAATATTTGCCGGTATAACTTAAGTCTGAAATAAATAAAATAAAATAGGCTAAAAAAAAGGGCACTGTCCTGGTTTATATGCCAATCAGTTGTAATTTATAGACTACCCTTTCTCACAAATGTAACCAACAAAACCACTAAATGCGACACTTGGTTTCGTTCTGTAAGCTAAAGCCTTGTTCAACCAATATTTGGTGTGGTTGCAGCAGTAGCCTCTATAATAGGAGCCTACTGCACTGCAGTACGTGCCTCCACTCGGGAAGGTCTTGCAACAGCGAACCAGAGCTACTGGATTACTGCGCAAAACCTCTAGTCCCGGATTTGATCCTGACGTCATGATCGGTAGCCATTAGGATCGCTGTGACCGGAGAACACCGGAGCACCGGAGGCCTGTCCCTCAGCATCCCTGGGAAGAGGAAGCAAAAGATATCGGAGGCACATTTCTTTCTATAAGCAGAGCTGTTTTTGTCTATGCTACGTTTTCAGCCACCGAAACACTCCTCATTAGAGCGCAGAACGTGTCGCGGAATGAAAGCCCTTTATTGTTGAAGGGAATCAGTTATCTTTCTGCCTGAAAACATCGAGGCGCCCCACGGAGCTTAAACAGAACAACAACTAATCCCCGGAACGGTAACACCGCAGTCGCCACAGGCAGAGAGAAAGCTTTAGGACACCAACCACATTTTATTACAACGAATGTAGTGTTATGTTCGTGAGTTTGGGCTTTAATTTAATTTATTTGACTGGAAATGGGAGCTTTGACAAGCAGACAAAATGAAGGCGTGGAGGAGGTGGATATCCCGTCCAATTCTGTGTACCGTTATCCACCGAAATCTGGTGAGTGAATCAAAACATCTTAGAGCAGCATTTAGGCTACGCAGCCAGATAAACACAACGACGCCTTTAACGACAGGTTTATTATTGAGTGAAACAGCCATATGCTCTTACAGTAATCAATATATTCGTGAATTCATGCAACAGTTCGCCAATACATTTCTCTTCATCTCATCACGTCCCTGCCCACAGGCCGAAAAGCTGCAACTCACTACCTGTAGAGCGAAATAGGAATGAGTACACCGTGTATAGGCTAGCCTACTACTGAGAGTTTGGGTGAAATTGAGTATGAACCTAATTCGTGGGCTATATTCAACGGTCATCTAGGGAATTTAAACAAGCAAATGGATGAGATGTTCATGTGGAAGTGTTTTTTATTTCATCAGCCAAAGTAGGCCTGGCCAGAAGCTATACCTTTTAATTTTCTAAAGCAATGGAGAAATAGGAATAATCATCTTGGCAAGACCTCCATCGTCAGCTTTAGCCTTAGTGTAATGTGTCAGCAAAGTCTCTTCAATATCCAGTTTATGGCTTGACAAGCAAACCGCGTTTCCACAAAAAATGCTGTAGCCTATGGGTGGTTTAAGGTTTGTCCTAGTGTCTGAGCTGCTGGGCTAGGCTGGGCTGGAGTGGGCTAGGCTGGGCTAACAGGCCTGCAGATCAGTGGTCAGATCCATATTAGTGGTCAGGCTCACAGACGTAGCCTATTGATTTCAGTGAAAATATAATAAGCCTTGTTCACGCTGCCAGTTTTCAGTGACTCAAATTCTATTTCTGACTCAAATCTGATTTACTCTGCAGGGAAACAACCAGTCAGAAATTTCAAAATTCAGAGGTTTAAGTCTGATTCCATGTGACTTAAGGTCAAATACAATTGATGTGCTCTGAAGCCAGCCTGAAGTGCTTTTTCCATCACTCCCTATGCGACACAGTGATGACATCATACATTTGCCCCACCAAATCTCAGAAAAGCAAAAGAAAGCATTTTGTGGGTAGCCTAATAATACAACGGTGTGGGCCTGTAGTAAATTATAGGGTTTATTGTGAACAAACACATGAAAAGTCAAGGTGAAACATAAGAGAGTCCACATTCAACATAGCTCGCCCGTGGCTAGAATCCCTCAGGGCTGCATAGGGGCGAGTCCATGTTGAAAACACAATCATTACATATGGAGCATGACTCCAGGCTACAACTTAAGACTACATAGTCTGAATAAGAAACATAAGAAATCTGATTCTTGTAACTGTTTGAACAGTCAGTATTACAAAACGGATTCAAAAAACAAAACAGATTTGACCAGTAAGGCCTGCTGTGGGAACAAAGTTATAATGGCAGCAAGGAGAGGGTATCCAAGGGCGGAGAGACAACCAACAAAATAGGACCTCCATTTCCAACATGTCTGACTGTGTAGAGCATGCCCTGCAAGTGAAAAAGCTTGCTTCAGTTCATATGCCAACACACATCAGTGATGACCTGGAGGAGGTGGAGGAAGGGACCTGGGCTTGTGGAAGCTGTCGGTGGTGAAACTAATCTGTCAGCCCAGTTCCTGTTTCTCTCCTTGGGGTTTTGTGTCAGAGCAGCAGCTCGCGTCACCTGTCCCCATGGGGGGAGATAATAAAGAGGTGCTAACAGCAGGCCAGTCACTGGCTTTACACACAAGTCGTCACTCTATAGAATCTCCATAGCCTGTGTGTTTTTAGATGTTTTCGTATGCATTTTTTTTTCTTGGTCTTGCATTTGCTATTCTCTCCTTTTAATTTGTATGAAAGGGTTTATATAGGTATTATCTGTCTGTCTATTTTTGCCATCAGTACTGGGCAATAAAGGGATCTGGATGAGGTACATATTTCCAACTGAGACCAGCCTAACTCTGTCCTCAAACGAGTGGGGGAATAAAAGAGTGTCTGACCTTAGACCAACGGTTAGGAACATCTTCTACTCATAAGCCAGATGCCAATGCTTTTGTGGAGGGATTGAAAAGCTTACCTTAGACTTTTAGCTCCACAAGCTGTTCTCCAGCTGCCGTGTAGGATTTTGTGATTGCTGCTGTAATTTTGCAGCTTGAATGTCCTCTCTTCTTCTCTCCACAGGTAGTTACTTCGCCAGCCATTTCATCATGGGCGGGGAGAAGTTTGACTCCACCCACCCCGAGGGCTACCTCTTTGGGGAGAACACAGACCTCAACTTCCTGGGGACCAGGCCAGTGGCGGTAGGTATTCAATGTTATGGCAGACCGGTTGTATGGGAGCGCAGGGCGAGTTGGGGCACCAGAAAGCACCATTACAGCGTCTGATAAAGGCCATTAGTCGATCTCCTGTTGAGTCTTCAGGTCAGACCAGTAATAAATGATGGCAACATATTGATGAGATATTGATAGATAGATAGATAGATAGATAGATAGATAGATAGATAGATAGATAGATAGATAGATAGATAGACAGACAGACAGACAGACAGATAGATAGATAGATAGATCTTTATCTTTATCATAGAATCCTTTTATTTGTCACATGTAATGTACGGTGTACACAGTGAAATTCTGCTGCCGGCTCCAAGATTATAAACTCTAACACTCAATTTCCAAATGACAAGTTTACAAGTTACAAATTAACACAAATACACAATAAGTACCCTTTCTATACAGTATAAGATTAAACTAGGATGGGATAGATAAAGGTCTGGATGGATTATGTACATGCTTATTATGTACTGGAGGGATTATGTATGGATATTAATAAATAAATAACCCGAAGCCAGGCTACGCCAGTACGCCCACAAGCAAACAAATCTTCAAGATGCAGTTTTCACCTATAGTGAGACTGCACTGTAACTTGAGCTTTTTGATAAATTTAGATTACATGTTAATATGAAATGTAAAAATTTAGTCCCATATAAAATCTATCTAAAAAAAAAAGTTTTTTATGGTCTACTCTAAGATCAACAGTACAGCACTGAACTCAGCAGATCAGGAGAGTTGAGTTTGTTTTCAGAAGGTATGAGACCTACTCTGTAGCTGCAAATGAATGATCCTTTTCAGCATCCACTACTGTGTGTGTGTGTGTGTGTGTGTGTGTGTGTGTGTGTGTGTGTGTGTGCGTGTCTGTGCGTCTGTGCGTCTTAAAGGAATGGAAAGGAATACTGTGCCACACACACACACACACACACAAACACACACACACACACCCCAGCCTCCTCCTCTCCCCCAGGCCCAGATGAAAGGTAGTACTGTGCCGTAGTTAACCACATCCTCACATATACTCACGTGAACAGCTCCACCTACTTTGAGGCAAATTTGCACGATCCTTTTGGAGGCACAAAAATTCCTTAACGTCTGTCGTCTCTGCCTGTAGGGCGAGTGAGACAGAGCCTAACACTGTGACATGTTCCCTTTGCAGTTCCCCTATGCTGCCCCGCCACCCCAGGAGCCAGTAAAGACGCTACGAAGCCTTATAAACATCCGTAAGGACACACTGCGGCTTGTAAGGTCAGTACTTCTGCCCCCCCTCATTCAAGTTGTATGGGAGTTAAGAAGTACTTTGGAGTTAAGTACTTCTTAACTCGTTCGGGAAACCCGGGCCATTTTATTTATATAGCACCATTCATACAAATGAATGTAGCACATAGTGCTTTACATAAAAGAACAAGGCCAATAATCTCACAACATCCACCCGTCAATCAACGCTATCCTTCTAACGAATCTGTCTAAAGTTCTTAAAACCCGTCCACTTGTCAATGTTCCAGTCAAATTCCTCTAAACATTATGTCCCACTCTCATAGCTTGTTTGCGTCGGAAATACGTCAAACTACAGAAGTTACATGATCTCAAACGTCCGTTTCTGTGCGACCTTAATGGAGCCACGTTTAACCTCTGTGTCCACACTGTAACCTCCATGTCCACACTGTAACCTCCATGTCCACACTGTAACCTCCATGTCCACACTGTAACCTCCATGTCCACACTGCAACTTCACTGTAACCTCCATGGCCACACTGTAACCTCCGTGTCCATACCGAACCTCTCTGTCTCTCTCACCCTCTCTGTCTCTCTCGCTCTCTGTGTGTGTGTGTGTCTCTCTCTCTCTATCTCCCAGGTGCAGTGAGGATGTGAAGCAGCCTGGGGAGGAGATGGCGGAGAAGAACAGGGTCTGCTACAACATTGAGTTTACCTTCGACGCAGACACCCAGGTGGCTATCACCATCTACTACCAGGCCATAGAGGAGTTCCACAACGGAGTACCAATGTAAGAGAGAGAGAGAGAGAGAGACAGACAGAGAGAGAGCGAGAGAGAGTGTGTTCATTCATTATGTATATGTATTTATGTCTGTTTAGCCAATATGAAGTGATCTAACGTAACTCCATTCTAGCTACCTACCCCAGGACAGCTCTCTGCAGTCGGAGACAGTGTGTGTGTGTGTGTGTGTGTGTATGTGCGTGTGTGTGTTTGTGTGATCTAACATAACTCTGTGTGTTCCTCCAGCTACCTACCCCAGGACAGCTCTCTGCAGTCGGAGACGGTGTGTGTGTGTGTGTGTGTATGTGCGTTTGTGTGATCTAACATAACTCTGTGTGTTCCTCCAGCTACCTACCCCAGGACAGCTCTCTGCAGTCGGAGACGGTGCACTTTAAGAGGGGCGTCTGCCAGCAGTTCTGCCTGCCCTCACACTCTGTCAACCTGTCACACTGGGCTGACGAGGAGGTATGGCGTGTGTGTGTGTGTGTGTGTGTGTGTGTGTGTGTGTGCGTGCATGCATATGTAGGTTTTTGTGTGTGCATGTAGGTGTGTGTAGGGGTGTGTGTGTGTGTGTGTGTGTGTGAGAGAGAGAGAAAGTGTGTGTATATATATATCTGTTGTGTATATCTATTATATATGGATGATAACCTCCCTTCCCCTCTGCTTGTCTCCTAGCTGCTGTTTGACGTTGACAGGGAGATCTTTCCCATGGTGGTGCAGGCGGTGGTGGATGAGGGAGAAGGTGAGACAGACGCTCCTCTGCTTCTCTGTCCTCTTTCTGTGTTAACTCAGCCTCCCAGTCTAACCCAATCTCATGAAGAGATCCACCCCCTTTAAAGGGACATGGTTCAGGCTAATGTAAGAGAGAATCTGCATGAAGCAGCTTGCACATGACCCGAATGTATGTATGGGACGTACCGCACTCACATATCACGCCGCACACACACATACACATACACACACTCACATATCACGCCGCACACACATATACACATACACACACTCAAATTACACTCTACATACTCACTGTATATACACTGACTGCACTTCCTTTTGTATATTGTTCTTTTTCTTAGCTTATCCTTTTTTGCACTAGCATTTTATACTTGCCCCTTACACTTCCTATCTTTGCACTGACCTGTCTCGTCCCTGCACACTGTCCAATGTTGTCTCCATGTTACTGTATCACCACGACCGAAAGCAAATTCATAGTAAGTTGAAAAACTGCATGGCAATAAACAGATTCTGATTCTGATTTTGATGAAGGACTTTAAAGGGATGGGATTTCAAAGGGATGTGGTTCAGGCTAATGCAAGGGGCCAGGCTGCGATTTACTTCCTAAAACATTTTGATCAGCACCATCTTGCCGAATCCACCCCTTTTGACATGCGCAGTTGTGCTTTTCTCAGACCCCGCGTTCACGAACAGTTTGCACCATGCAATTATTATTTGCATCATTTTTTAATGACTTAACAATGCTAATGCAGGGACATGCAATACAGTGGGGAGTGCGGTGAACGCGCATTAAAAATCCACATGAATGTGTAAACTTCGTGGACGCGGCCGGGTCAACAAATCACGTGGTTAAAACATGAGAAAAGCACAACTGCGCATGCCTGTGACGCGATAAAACACAACTGCGCATGTCAAAAGGGGTCGGTGGCCCTGTTCAAAAAGCTTCACTCTCAAGAACGAGGCGTCAACGTAGTCACCGCATCCAGTTCTATTAATACATCCATGGGCTAATGTAACAGAAAAGCTGCATGTGAAGATCTTTAAAGCAGCCCAACATAGGATGTGGTATTTTTGCGATTTGGCATCCCCTACAGGTTCACTTTTGCACAGCGTCAGGTGTTCTAATAATTTTGGCCACCACTGTACATTCACAGGTAGCAAGCAATTTCAGCATAAGACATAGCAAGCCAGCTAATATTAGGCTAGCTATCACTATACAGTACTTGCAGTACAAGTTTAACAGCAAAGAGGCCAGCTCTGCGTCAGTCTTGCAGCCTTTCACTGTGAAGCTCCCACCAGCAAGTAAAAGAACGGTTGGATGTCCAGACTGATGTGCGGAGTGAAATCGAATGTGAGCTCGCGAGATCAGGCTGGCAACGCCAGGCTATATTACTAAAGCAATAGCCAGTGGAAGTTGGTGTGTGAAGTAATGCCATAAAGCGTTACGGTTTTTCCCGCGAAAATAGCGGCCCGCTACACCAAACATATTATTTCAAGAAGAAGCATTCGGGGGGAGGGGTGGGAACGAAAGATGCCATATTCTGCCTATTACAAGGCAGTGAACCATACAATTTATTTTGAAGCTGTTATTTTACAGTAAAAAAAAAAACTACATTGAGCCGCTTTAAAGGGATGTGATTTTAAAGGGATGTCGTTAAGGTTAATGTCAGAGAGAAGCTGCATGTGAAGGTCTTTTGTCCTCTTCCACCCCCCGTAGATCACATGGGCCACTCTCACGTGCTCTTGGCTACATTTGAGAAGGTAAAGAAACTCTAATATTGTATTATATTATGTATCTACTGTATGTCGTGCTAAGATGCTGAGGCTCTTTGGACAGGACACTTACTGTACTGTACTTTTATCTTCATGAACGTCTTGATACTTCAATGTTGCTCAACCTAGGCATGTTTGCTGTAACACCGCAATTTCCCCCCTGTGGATAAATGAAGTACTACCTACCTACCTACCTATACATACATACCTACTGTACCTACCTACCTATACCGACCTACCTACTTGCCTACCTATATATATACCTACCTACCTACTGTACCTACCTACCTACCTACCAATACCGACCTACCTACCTACTTACCTACCTACCTACCTACCTACCTATACATACCTACCTACCTACCTACCTACCTACCTATACATACTTACCTACCTACCTACCTACCTACCTACCTATACATACCTACCTACCTACCTACCTACCTACCTACCTACTTACCTACCTATACATACCTACCTACCTACCTACCTACTTACCTACCTATACCTACCTACCTATACCTACCTACCTACTTACCTACCTACCTACCTACCTACCTACCTACCTACTTACCTACCTGTACATACCTACCTATACCTACCTACCTATACCTACCTACCTATGTTGGCCTGTGTGTAGATGCACAGGTGCTCAGGTGATATAATGCTGGTTCCGTAAAACGTGGCTGTCGTGTGACATGTGTTTGAACGTGTGCGTCTTCTCAGCACATGGACGGCAGCTTCTGTGTCAAACCTCTCAAGCAGAAACAAGTGGTGAGTACCAGAGTACCGTACCTTCCTCCCTCTCCTCCTCCTCATCCCTCCTTCTCTCTGAGTACCGTACCCCTCCCTCCCTCCTCCTCTTCCCTCCTTCTCTCTTGAGTACCATACCCCTCACTCCCTCCTCATATCTCCTTCTATCTGAGTACTGTACCTTCCTCCCTCTTCTCCTTCTCATCCCTCCTTCTCTCTCTCCTCCCGACCTGTCTCTCCTCTCAGGTGGACGGTGTGAGCTACCTCCTGCAGGAGATCTACGGCATTGAGAACAAGTACAACAGCCAGGAGTCCAAGGTGACCTCACTAGTGGTGCAGCACACACACGGCCTCACAGGAAATTACAACAATGGCTTACAAGAACTCGTTTTAGATCGTTCTATAGACAGGAAGTCCTGTGAACATCAAGGAAAGAAAGAAACATGAATGATACTGTATAATGGGAACATAATGGGAACACAATTCAATTTAATTGCAACTCAAACCTTTATTTAGTAAGTAAGTAAAACTTTCTCTATAGCACTCTTCACAGCACAAGCGCACAGAGTGCTTCACAAGTGGAGATGAAAATACAAATCATATACAAAATACAGATATAAAATACAAATGCACATATAAAATACAGGCAGCTCCTACTATAACATAAAAATCACGACATAGAAAAAATCAGTAGCTGAGCTACAGAAGGCCAAAAGCCTTCAACTGTCAGTCTTCAACTGTCTCTTAAAATAGTTCTCAGATGTTGAGCCTCAACATTTAGCCAGGAGAAGACCAGGGTCTCATTCACAATGGTGCCCTAGTTACAACAATCAGTGAACAGTTACAGCAAACAAGCAATACAATCATATGAAAGCAAACAAAGACACATGAAAACAATACAAAATACAAAAATGCACAGAGATGAAACATTTATAATTTAACTAAAGCAAACCCAAGCATCTGATCCAATTGTATTTATCACTTGTTTAAAATCACTCATTGAGACTAAGGTATGTCGCTTAGAGAGTGTCTTGCAGCTCTGGGAGCCCAGTATCTGAAAGCACGTTTCCCTAGCTTAGTTCTGACCCGAGGGAACCTCAATAACCAACACACTGTTCACAGTCCCTCTTTGTGTTCAGATGAAGTGCGCGGCTGACTAGTATTCAGTGGACGCACCAAGTCATTTGTGTGTGTGTGTGTGTGTGTGTGTGTGTGTGTTTTGGCATTGCCGCTAGGGCTGGGTTTAAAAAATTTATTAATGAATCCCAAAATCGATCTTTTATCTAATGAATGAATGAATAAATGAAGGAATGAATAGTTCATGAATTAATTCAAAGATTCATTCATTCATTCATTTTTGGAAATCAGTATCGATACCCAGCCCTAGTATTGATGTGTTGCATAACTTGGCAGTCATGTAATTAAGGTTACAGCTACAAAAAAAACAGGTTTTAGTAACACTAACTGAATCGATATCGAATCGAATTGAATCATGATAATCGATTCCGAACCTTGTGAATCGGAATCGAATCGATTCTTGAAATTGGACTCGATACCCAGCCCTAGTTGCCGCCTTCCTGCACCATGTGTGATGTGTGTTTCACTGCGTGATAAATAAAGATGTTTGTTTGTTTGTTAGTTTGTTTTGTTAATATTCACCTTGCTCCGCAGGTGGCAGACGACGAGATCAGTGACAACAGCGCGGAGTGTGTGGTGTGCCTGTCGGACGTTAGGGACACGCTCATCCTGCCCTGCCGGCACCTGTGTCTGTGTAACGCCTGCGCCGACACCCTCCGCTACCAGGCCAACTGCTGCCCCATCTGCAGGCTGCGTGAGTGGGGGCCGTGCGGTGGAACGTGTTCTATTAGCAGAACCAGAGCAAAAGAGCTTTGGCCGCTGAGATCCCATCACCTGGGTTGTTAACGTGTTAAACGTCCTGTCCTCCTCCTCCTTCTCCACCTGCCCTCCTCTTCCTCAACTCCTCCTCCTACCCCCCTCCTCCTTCTCCTCTACTCCTCCTCCTCCTCTCTCTGCTCCTCCTCTTCTTCCTTTTCCCTACTCCTCCTCTTCCTCCTCCACCTGGCTCCTCCCTCCTTCTCCTCCCACTCCCCGCTCCTCCCAGCCTTCAGAGCGCTGCTGCAGATCCGGGCCATGAGGAAGAAGTTGGGTCCTCTGTCTCCGACCGCCTTCAACCCCGTCATCACCTCCCAGACCTCCGACTCAGAGGAACACTCTGTACGGCCTCTCTCTCAGATACACACACACACACGCACACTCACAGAGTGATACACTGTGTGCTCAACATTGGGTCTGTGTAAACATGCCTCGTTAAAGGAACGCTGAGTTTGAAACGTTTAGCTTGTTTAGCTTGTTTTTGCTCTTATTGGGAGTGTGTTAGGAGGAAGCAGGAAGTACAACAGCAAGCTAAAGCTAAAAACACCTAAGAGCACCCCTTTAACAACGCAGTGTGCTCAGTATAGTTATATATATATACTATAACGATAGTATGGCAGTATACATACTCAAGTACATGCAACACCAAAATCAACTTCAAACAATACATGTATAAAGCAGTGGATATCCGTCCCCGTGTCTCTCCACCCCTGCCACTACCCCTAATCTGAGTTTCCAGGAGCTCTCGCTTCAGCAAGAACCTTGGATTTTGTGCTCCGCCCCTCTGCCCATGTTTCGTGGTGCTTGACTCTACCTCTACCACTAACCCTAACCCTGACATGGAGGATATCCACCTCTCTCCACCTCTCCCACAGGCATCAGAACACATCCCCCCGGGGTACGAGGCGGTCTCTCTCCTGGAGGCTCTGAACGGCCCCCTGAGCACATGCCCCTCCGCGCCCCCCCAGCAGAGCCTGTCTGGGGGCGGGGTGTTGCCCCCCTACAGCAGCGAGAGCCACCAAGCACCAGCTCACTCCCCCTTGGACCACCACCCCTCTGGCCAGGGGCTCAAACTCAAGAAGTGTGGCTCCAAGTAAGGACAGGAGGGGGTTGGGGGGGGGGGATAGCTTGGAGGGTCGGGGGGGGTAGCTTGGAGGGTCGGGGGGTTGGGCAGGTAGCTTGGAGGGTCGGGGGATGGTATATATTCATGCAGAAGCTACGGTAGGAAAACACATGATGAAACATGCATGTGGACACGCTACAGGCATATAGACATTAAATGTAACGTTGAATCGCTGTGCTCCGCATACTACATAATAGAGTCTGTGCCACTTCGCCACCAAAGCTGGTGTTCTGAGGGCCTATTGATGGGTCAAAATTGAAAGAGTGACAGGTCGTGGCAGCAAATGAGAAACGCTAGCCCAGTTTAGATAGGCAGGGTATATCTATGGGTGGTAGCGCCTGGTTGCGAAAATCGTTACCGATTGGTGTCACCGGGATTCCAGCACTACCAATGAATTGCCAGGATTTGAAAACCAGATTTTTGCATGCAGTGTCCCAGACCCATAGAGAGAGCTACAGCATGCAGTAACGTAATTATCGTGGCTTACGAAGTGTATCAGCGATCAACTCTCATGAGTCTGGCGTTGAGATTAACCCTAACCCCTCACTGTGTCACACCAGGTCACTCTCCCAGAATTCCTCTGTGCTCCCCGAGGAGGAGGATGAGAAGTCCTGCAGTGAATCAGAAGTTCAGGCCTGCCGCAGGAAACTAGCTGTGGACCAGCAGGAGGTGTGTGTGCGCGTGTGTGTGTGCACGTGCGTGTGTGTGTGTGTGTGTGTGTGTGTGTGTGTGTGTGTGTGTGCGCATGCTCGCATGCTCTCTCACTCTCCTGTCTCTGTGCTCCAGTGTGGGGTGACCCCGGAGAGTGAGAACCTGACGCTGTCCTCGTCTGGAGCCGTCGACCACATCGACCAGTCCTCCTGTACTGGCACACCTCTGTCCTCCACCATCACCTCACCTGAGGGTACACACACACACATGCACACACACACACACATTACATTTACACTAGTCATTTACAGTAGCTGATGCTTTTATCCAAAGAGACTTAAAATAATTGTATGTAACATTGGAAAAGCCAATGTACTACTACTTGCCAGAAGTCACAAGTGCATCTCCTTTCTAAATCAAGTGACTAAGAGCATAATCTAGTGCTGAAGGCAAAGTGCAATAATAGCAATCTAAAAATACAATAGGTGCTTAAGAGGGAGGATCCTGGTAGTACTTCTTGAAGAGATGAGTTTTGAGCCTGCGGCAGAAGATGGGCAGCGACTCTGCTGTCCTGACGTCAGTGGGCAGTTCATTCCACCACTGTGGGGCCAGAACAGAGAAGAACCGTGACCGTGTCGATCGACGGCAGGGGCCTCGGAGTGATGGGGCAGCCAGTCGCCCCGAGGTAGTAGAGCATAGCGGTCAGGAGGGGGTATAGGGTTTGACCATGACCTTGAGGTAGCAGGAAGCTGTTCCTTTCATTGCCCTGTTGTCTAGTACCAGAGTTTTAAACTGGATGTGAGCTGCTACAGGAAGCCAATGTAGGGAACGGTGAAGGGAAGTTGTGTGAGAGAACTTGGGGTAGTTGAACACCAAGCGAGCAGCAGCTTTCTGGACAAGTTACACACACACACACACACACACACACACACCCATACACACACACGTATATATATTCTCTCATTAGGTAAACTGCGTCTGCATTGTCCTGCCTCTCCTCCCTGCCCCCACAGACCCGGTGAGCAGCAGCCTGGCCCAGTCCGTCATGTCCATGGCCTCCTCCCACTCCCAGCACTCCCAGATCAGCACCGACACCACGTCCTCCATGTCCGGCTCCTACCTGGCCGGGGCTGATGGCCAGCCCGAGGAGGAGGAGGAGGAGGAGGGGGGGGGGGGCGCTGAAGGGGACGAGAACCAAGACACCCCCATGGATGGCAGCCGAGGGCCCTCCCAGCAGGAGGGGGTAAGGAGGAGGAGAGGAGAGCTAGTTGAATATCTCTGAAATAGATGATGTCCGTTAAAGGGGTGTATTATTTGGATTAATGCTTAAATTCTGCGTGGAGGCCTTTTTGAAATCACCGTCAGTGTAGCAGTTTCTTATATATTGGAAATACTGCGGAAAAACTTCAAAGCGTATACCTTCCTTTTAAGTTTTTCTGTGATTTACGCGATTCTGTTTTCCGTGTAAGGAAACGGCTACACTGACAGAATTTAAGCATTTAATCCAAATAATATCAACTGAAATAAGTGTGACTGTGCGCCTTCAATGTCTCACACCGAGGGTAACTTCTAGCATTTATTCTCTCTCTCTCTCTCTCTCTCTCTCTTCTCAGCAGTTTCCCAGTGAGCCTAATGAGCTGAACTTCTCTGTCGATGTGTTAGAGGAACAGGATTCTGAGGTATATTTAAGCAGTAACCCACGAGAAGCTGTGCTGTATGTAAGGGATAAAACGTTTGTAGTAGGTCCTACGCACATCCCTGGTTTGGCACTGAGGCAAAACTGCAGAAAGCAGGCGCTCAGTATTTTTAAAAGGGACTCGCCACTCGAGTGTAAAGCTCCGTACCGTTATTTCAAGCAAACCTTTCAATCTGTTAAGATCTTCTTCAGGTGTTCTGGACATGCCAGGGGCCGTCTGCATACACACACACACACACAAACACACACACGCACACATAAAGATACGGAGCATTACACTTGAGTGGCGAGCCCCTTTTAAAAATAGTCAAGCATGTAAGGGATAATACACGTTACATGTTATTGAAAAATAATGCACAACGCGGTACCAATCAGAATCGAGTATTCACCCAGGCCATGGTACAGTATAACAGGAATTGTGCATTATTTTTTATTGGGTACACTGATACGTTAGTTTACTATACTCACTCATCTCCCTCATTCCTTTCTCTCTTTCTCTCTGTCTCTCAGGGAAATGATGTAACAGAGGAAGACTGCCCCTCCCCGTCCCACGAGCACGGTAACTACCTAACCCTGACCTCTGACCTCTCAGCCCTGACCTCTAACCCACCTCTCAACCCAGACCTCTAACCCCAACCCTAACCCACCTCTCAACCCTGAACTCTAACCCCAACCCTAACCCACCTCTCACCCCTGACCTCTCACCCCTGTCTCTTCTTCATCGTGAAGGTTTGCATGTGAGACAGGACAGAAGTGTCAGAAGTGACAGACCGTAAGCCTTTCCTCAACCATGAATTAATGAACCAAATAAAAATAGCCTATTACTGGTCCATGACCGCCAGCGTCATCTTTTAGTACCTCACAGGTACCATAATAAGTGATGGCATGTGAGATAATGCCCAGTACTTCGGGGCCAAAGTGAATTCCATTTTGTAGCTACTGTGATTGGCAGAAACAACATAACAGTCTTCCATACACTATCATCTGTTTGCACCTGATTGCATGGCTCTATTTATCTGTGTGTGCATGCGGTGTGTGTGTGTGTGCGTGTGCGTATGCGTGCGTGTGTGTTGTGTGTGCCCATACTCATCATTAGTGTGCTCTTGCTTGCCATGCCCTTCTGCTTACTGTAGCTGCATCCCATATTATTTGATGCTCCAATGCAATGGTTTTCTCATAAAACCATTGCATTGACGTGTCGGCGTGTTAGATTATTATACCCTTGGGTCAGCACCTCTTGATTAAAGGGCACCGCACATGTTAAATCACTTTTTTAATGTGTTTATCATATACATGTTGGTCTCTGATGGTCCTACCAATGTACAAAAGTTGATATCAAACAACCCAGTCGTTTGTTTATGGTCAGCACACTTTCTCCTGCCCTGGAAGCTCCACCCTTCAGCAAGCCATTCGGATGTTCAGAGTTTTCCGCGTTGCTAGTGACGTTTTCGGTGACGTAGATTGAGGAGCGTTATCATAGTCCTGCCCAGCAGGTCCCACCCAAACGCCCAAGCTTCCAGGCCGCAGGTGTGCTTTCTCCAGCCGCGTTGAGAGCGTCCCATCAGGAATTATGCCGTATCGCTACATCTTGTCCCCCGCCCCTCCCCCTCCATCTCATTGGTCAACGGGGCTTTCACAGGAGTCCATTCAGACAGATGTAATAAGAGCTCAGGGGAGAAATGTGAGTTTTTTTCTGCATAGGACATTAAAATTCACTTTTCTGAGACCCCAGAAACCGATTTTAGGTAGGTAAAAACAGCATATGTGGTGCCCTTTAATACTGTAGCTGCCTTTCACAACCTGAACCTGATATGAGAGTTTGTACGGCACACAGTCCACATTGCTGCGCTTTATTATATGTGTGCGATTGTGTGTGTGTGTGTGTGTGTGTGTGTTCGTGTCTGTCTGTGTGTTTGTCTATGTGTGTGTGTGTGTGTGTGTGTGTGTGTGTGTGTGTGAGAGAGAGAGAGAGAGAGAGACAATGGGTGTGGGGAGTGTGTGTGTGTGTGTGTGTGTGTGTGTGTGTGTGTGTGTGTGTGTGTGTGTGTGTGTGTGAGAGAGAGAGAGAGAGAGAGAGAGAGAGAGAGAGAGAGACAGACAATGGGTGTGGGGAGTGTGTGTGTGTGTGTGTGTGTGTGTGAGAGAGAGAGAGAGAGAGAGAGACAATGGGTGTGGGGAGTGTGTGTGTGTGTGTGTGTGTGTGTGTGAGAGAGAGAGAGAGAGTGAGAGACAATGGGTGTGGGGAGTGTTGGTGTGTTCTAACCCTGACTCTGTGACCCTAACCCTGTGGCTCCTAACCCTGATCCCTGACCCTGTGACACCTAACACTGTGACCCTAACCCTGATCCCTAACCCTGTGACCCTGACCCTGTGACCCCTAACCTTGTGACCCTGACAACCCTGTAACCCTGTGCTTGAAGCTCACATCATGCATCACGTCCACAAGATATATATTACCTATGTTTGATGTTTGTGTGTGTGTCTGTGTGTGTGGGGGGGGGGTAATTACTGTAAGTGAGAGAGAATCGCTGTAGCTCTACACCGGTCATTTGGTGCAAATGGAGATGATGAATGAATGACGGAATGTCAGTGAATCTCCTACAACAGTCCATGATGAAATGTACAGTGGCCCTGTTAGTAATGATGTTATGTTTACAGTGTGTATGTAGGATCTATGTTTGCATGTACATGTGCTTCAGCTCTGCCTGCCGGCTTCCACGTGCACTGTGAGCTGTCAATCACTTATCCATCTCAGCTCAACATACCCAGACGCACACAGACGCACACATATGCAGTTGCTAGTCTGGACATGCTAGAAATAAAATAAATATTAAGGTTTCGTACCAGTAATGTAGTTCTAACAATGAATCCTAACCTACGTTCTTATACCCCATCCATTTCCCAACACTAACCAGTAGCTCCAGAGTACTCGGATAGTATAGTCCATTCTAGCATCGCCAGCCAATGACGGCTGACTTCACCCCTCATCTTTGATCCACCCGACCCCCCCCCCCCCCTCCCACCCCCACACACCCTTAACCACGCCCCCCTGCTGTGCCTGGCTGCTCTTGTTTGACTTTTGCCCTCGCTTGCAGGTGGGCGGAGCAGGTGTCCAGAGTTGGCCAATAACAATCAGGGCGTCGCACTCTGTGACATGCCCTCATTGGTGCTGGATAATGAGCAGGCTCCCGACAGCCGATTCGCCGGTGAGTGGCAACCTACCGAACATGGACCAATGAGAGCTGAGAACCAGGCGTGGGGAGGGATTGGAGGAGGGAGAGAGAGAGGAGGAGGAGTGGGTTAGAAGAGGGGGGGGGTAGGTTTAGAGGAGAGGGGGAGAGAGGGGGAGGAGAGAGATGAGGACAGAAGATGACGTGACAGTGAAAAGTGAATTAAGGGAGAAAAAGCAGCTTTTGTGAGGTGAGCATAGAGAGAGGGTTAGTGGTCGGTTTCCAGAAGACTAGATGAGTATTTGCCCAACCAGTAAATGTATTATGTATAATTTATACCATAAACTCTCAGAGAAACAGTCCTAGGAGAGAGGAAGTTAGTGAATCAGAATGAGTGATTCAGAGAGAGGTAGTGAATCAGAATGAGTGATTCAGAGAGAGGTAGTGAATCAGAATGAGTGAATCAGAATGAGTGATTCAGACATTTAGATAAGGAGTGAAATAGATGAGTTCCTTACCTCAGCTCTAGAGCTCATATATCTCCCAGGTCACAATCCAACAGACTATAGACTCATGTCTTCACCTTATCCCTGCCCTTCGGTTTTAAAAAGTAGTGGACAGCCGTGCACTCTCTCCCTCCACTCCCCAGCGACAGCACCTGCCTGATAGTGGGTGAGAGTGAGAGTCTTTGCATGCAACTGTGTTGTGTGTGTGTGTTGTGTTTTATGCGTGCGTGTGTGCGTGTGAATACAGTCCATCCCAGAGTTCAGAGTTCATGTTCAGTGTCTGCCAGCTCCGAGCCGCTTTGCCACACATCTGCTACTCATCCCTCCACCCCTCCGTCTCATCCTCCACCCAGCTCCTCCTCTCCTCACCTTCTTCACTGCCTAGGTACTGTACTGTACTGTATGTCCCCCGGGCGGGTTACTGTGAGAGGAGCAACAGGCTTCACCAGTATAACCTGGGTGACCACTCTTAGTGGTCTTAGTTCTGATACACCAGGCCTAAATGGTTTTAGTTCTGATTTCAACCGTGTCTGTTTAATCTGCGGTAAAGTTAGAAAACAGACATACTGGAACGCTATTATGTTTCTTCTGTCCTGTGTGTTATATTACTAGATACCAGAGGTGTGGACTCAAGTCACATGACTTGGACTCAAGTAAAAAAAAAAAAAGACTTCAGAGTCAACTTGACAAAATCAAAAGACTTGGACTTTAACGCCAATAACTCATGACTTCGCTGGGACTTAAGCCTTTTGACTTGAAAAGACTTGATACCTTCCCCCTAATCCAAAGATGACAAAGTATGTTATATAAAAAGTGTGCCACGACATGAGTTAATTCAATAAACGCTATTCAGTCTCAGCAAGTACCAATCTGACAGTATCCAGTCAAGCTGCAGGAGAGAACCATGGCTACGTTACTGAGCGCATTATGTTTAGAACTCGAATCTCAAAGTTTAGGACTTGTGATTTGACTTGGGACTTGTCGTTCTTGACTTGGGACTTGACTTGGGACTTGAATGTCTTGACTTGAAACTTGATTTGGGACTTGAGTGCAAAGACTTGAGACTTACTTGTGACTTGCAAAACAATGACTTGATCCCACCTCTGCTATCCACACTATTATTAATATCTTTAGCTCAGTGAAAAGTTGAGAGTGTAAATCTCCAGAATCACCAATCAAGGCCGTTGCTCCTCCCAAATCCAGTAATCCCTGCTGGTTTCTCTGTGGATGTTGTCTGACAGTTTCTCCTGTGTGCTGTACATGTGTTTTGCTCTCTCTCTCTCTCTCTCTCTTTCTGTGTTGTTTCTGTGTATTTTCCAACCATATCGTATCTTTCTGTCTCCTCCTTCCTCTGCCCTCTCTCCTTCCCTCCTTCTGGTGTCATTCGGACGGACAGATGAGGATTCATGCCCTGTGCACATTGAGCAATAGGTATGATTCTGTGGCTAGATCAGATCAGAGATTCAGCTACTCAGTGCTAACACAGTAGGATTATGTATAAGATCTATTTGTCCTGACCTGCACAGTAGAACGGTCATTTCATGATGTGAGCACTAGCCACATAGCAGTACTGTATGATTCACACCAGGCCGCTAGTGGTCTTCCTCCCTGGTTTTGGAGAGTGTGTGGGACCGATCAACTTGTCACCAGACATTGATGAGTTAGTTGTGTTTTAGCTGGGATGAAAGGAAAACATCCTCACTTTCTTCATCAAATCAAATCAAACTTTATTTGTAGAGCACATTTCATACACAGAGGCAACACAATGCGCTTTACCGAGAGCAGTGTGGGGGTGGGCCGAGTTTAGGCATGGTTATCAGCGATGATCGATGTTGGGACCGGTAACTTTCCTAGCACGCGTCTATCAGGGAGCCAGTTGTCAATGCCGACACTCGCGAATGCCAATTCAGGATTGTCCAGTTTTCCAGCGACCTGAGACAAAGCTGGCTGCGCCCTTGGGATCGTACGCCAGGGCCAGGCTGTTGTTAGCTGCCCAAGCAGCCAGGTTTTCTCCGTCGGATGTATTGATGGTGTACCCCCAATCCCCTTGGAAGTCGCCAGCATAGAGGCAGGGGTGGGGGAACACTGGGAGATACACTGGTGTGATTCGCGAGGGCGAAGGCTTGTAGACGTTGACGATTTTAAACGCCAACGTCCACGCACAACCACTCAATCTACGAGCAGGCCAGGAGCTCGATGACGTCGATTTTACTGGGGGTGAGCCCTTCGCAGTTCAGCTGCAGAATTCTGGGTTGGGAGCTGTCAGAGCAAGCTCCGCCAGCTGCGCTCCCTGCCTGTGGCAGTTACTGACAGCGGGCACCACGAGAAGGTGTCTGCCTCGCCCCCAAACGCTTTTGGAACAGGAGTTCAGTACCTGAGGACCTGACTGGTCTGTTGGGCATGTACCCGACAAGCATGTCTGAAATGTATTCATGTGCGTGACTATGGAGAGATTTATAGACTAATACAATTATTTTGAAGTCTATTCTAGAATTGACAGGTAACCAGTGTAATCATTGTAAGACTGGTGTAATGTGTGCCCTCCGTCTAGTCTTAGTGAGGACTTGTGCTCCGGCATTCTGTATCATTTCTAGTTTAGAGATTGCTTTCTTTGGTAGGCCAGACAGTAGAGGATTGCAGTAGTCCAGCCTGCTTGTGATGAAAGCATGAATTAGTCTTTCAGTGTCAGCCTGAGAGAGAAGCGGTTGCACCTTGGCAATGTTTCTTAAGTGGTAAAAAGATGTCTTGGTAATATTCTTGATAGGGGCAGCATGTACAGGCTGAAGAGTAGAGATCCTAGGAGGGATCCTTGAGGCACCCCACAGGTCATAGGAATCTTTTTTGAGCTGTGGTCACCAAGGGCAATGAAGAAATCATGACCGGTTTTAGGACTGGACCAGAGAGGCCAACCCACTTCTCCAGTCTTTTGATGAGGATTGCATTGATCTACAGTATCAAAGGTTGCACTCAGGTCAAGGAGGACGAGAACAGAGAGCTTTGTTCTGAGGTCATTTACAACTTTGACTAATGCCTTCTCTGTGCTATGATGGGTGCGAAAGCCGGACTGGAAAAGGTTGAGGCTAGAACTTGTAGCTAGGAAATCATTAATCTGTTTGAAAACAATCTTTTCCAGAATATTACTCAAAAAGGGAAGGTTGCAGATTGGTCTAAAATTGCTAGGAACTGAAGTGTCTAAGTAGTTTTTCTTCAGAACAGGTCTCACCAAAGAAGTTTTGAGTATTGGTGGGAAGATACCTGTAGACAGGGAGTCATTAACAATGGCTAGAATGTCATAAGACACAGAGTCAAAAATAGTTTTGAAAAAATCGGTGGGGATAAGATCCAGTGGGCATGTGGAAGACTTGAGTTGGGATACTACTTCATGGTTAATTAAGACCAGGGACCACTAGGATAGGTAGACTGTACACTGAATGTACATGAGAACCTTCCTCCTATCTGTCTGAAGTGTCCCTCTCTTTTCTCCTCTATCTCCACTGTAGCGAAAGGGTGATGGATTTTAGTTTTCGCATCATTGCAGATGTTGGAAGAGACAGAAGTCTAGGATGCTTAGTTGAACTATTGAGATGTAGCCATGATCATGGTGTTTAGGGTAGTACTCCTAGAATGGTGATGCAACAACACAGTCCAAAAAGGCCTCGGATCTGTGCCCTTGTGATTTAATGCCATCTTTCTCCTTCTCTCTCAGGCCTGGTGTATCTGGGGGGGTACCGGCCAGTCCTGGAGCCCCTCCCCCACCATGCTTCAACCAGTAATGTCAACCTGGAGGAGCAGGGGCTGGACACCAGAGACAGCCAAAGTCAGAAAAACACACCCCGGCGCGGACCGCTCATTTTGTAACACATGCGCACACACACACACGGACACACGCTCACAAGCATGCACACACACACTTACCCATCCGATGCCAGCCCCTTAACCTGCCATAGTGCTGTATAGCTGGATATTGTACCCACTGACTGACCAGAGAACCCTCACCTCTTCAACTTCCTCGCACCTGACTCAACACCAACACCTGTCTCAGTCACTCTGGACACTGCTGGACTCCTCGTGGAGGGGAGAACAGGGGATCTAAAGAAGAGGACCAGATTAAGACCACTTCCCCCATTGTCATTGGTAACTGCTCCTGTACCTTTTGGTTTGATATCTTTACCTGATCACCATAATTTTTCTCGTTCAGTATTTCCCAGCATCCCTTTGTGTTTACCCAGAAACCTCTCTGATATCGGTCACATGACTGCCCACATGGCCCCTGCCTCTCCACTACAAACCAAGCAGTCGAGCTGCTGTGAGCCAGAGTCTAGTTTATATCAGCGTGTTTCTGTCACCTGTCTAATGGCTGGTCGGAACATGGCTGGTCGGAACAGTCATCCGAGCCAAGCGTCGTTACTTCGGACTGGATTACTGGACCACTGGACCAGGAGACTCTGGTCCTGATTTTGCATGCAGCTCTGTGATGTCTCCACTCAACCCTACTGTGTCCTCTCACAGCCTGATATGAATGTGACCCTGCTTGCCGCCTAGTAAGAGACTGGACTTGGATGGAAGACGCCCTGGAATGGCAGACCTGTAGAAATAAATACAGCCTGAAATGCTGGACTGAAGGAGACAGGAAGCGAAGTCTCTCGGAATGTAATGACTCTGATGGAGGATGACGGACACTCAGAGGGGAATGATAGAAATCTGTTTTTAGGTTAACTAAACACGAATGATCCATGAGCCCTGTGACCCCCCCAATGTCATACTTCTCCAATCCCAACCCTAGTCGTTATGATCTCAGCTGGACGAAAGGGCCACACTGCAGTCTCTGAAGCAGTAAAGAGTCACGCTGTGTTGTCTCTTCTCCTCCCCTGCCTACTGAAGAAGATTCACACCTGAAGCTACTCACACCTGAAGCTATTACTACACGCAGAGATGGATTGTTTGCGCTGGCTACATGTTACTGATAGAACAGCTCCCCTCTTCCCCACAAATGCCCCTCCCAGACACCCCCTCTGTGTTTCTGCACCTGTGAGGGAGACATTGCCGGACCACACAGTGGATCTGTGAAGTCAGACTCTCAGTTTTATCCTGGTGGTGCTTTGTTCCTCCTCACACTCCCTAAAATAGACCCTTTTTCTCCTCATTTGAGAACATTTTTATTTTGTATAATTTTGTGTATAGCTAATGTTGTTACATGTTCTGTGTTGAAGTTTTGCCAGTTGTTTATAATGTAGATTAATTGTGAAATTAATAATGGTTTAAACTAACTCAGACACACATACACACTACTTAAAAAAGGGATGGCAATATCAATATTGAATGCACTATTAGCTGTTTCCTAGACAACACGTGGTGCATGAGGCAATTGTAGAGTAAGCATGGTAGTCAGTCTGCACCCCCCTTGTAGAAAAACCACAGTGGATCTCTCCAGGACCCTGTTGGGAACCTACAATGGTACATTCCTTTGACTATTCTGCACCAAATCTTTGGACCATTGGGCTATGGTCAACAGAACTGCACTACATCCACAACTACATACAGGTTTTTACAAGGCTCTTTTAGCTCACAATCAGAGCTCTCATCAGATCAACACTATCTCCTACAGGATATGACTACAGGACACCCAAACACAGATGAAGAACTATTCTCAATCGTCCATCATTCACTTTTGTAGAATTCTGAATCAAAATGACAATGAAATAACAATAAAGTTTTCCAAGCTAAATGTATTTGTCCCCTCTTACTCTAAAGTGTGTAGGAACAGTAACTGGTTTCACATGTTTGTGGTGTTGCCATGTGTAGTGTTAATCTGAAATTGAGAGAAAGGGTCACACACTGATGCTCCAATGCAATCATTTTATTCTCCAATGTTTCGGCAGCAAGCTGCATTCATCAGGGAGTTCAGAGCAGTGCGTGCACAAGACTTATAATAGATACTTAATAATAGATAAGTGAGCAGAATTCACCTAACAGGTTGCTCAGTTACGCTCAAACTGAGCTGCTCAGAGCACAAGTGAGCAGTTTTGAACTACGATCAGTCTGAGCCAAACCACGTCATCATCATCATCACCTGGGGAAAAAAACAAGGATGGATGTCGAAAGGATGCTCATACACATGATTGACAACCATACTTGCCAACCCTCCCGATTTTCAGTGCCCTCTCCCGGGGTCATATTTCTCCCGCATTTCTCCTGATTTCTGACAATCAGATTTACCTGTTTCATTCTAACATAACGCTCCAAATTTTACTGTTTCCACTCGGACTTCAATAAGCTACACCGTTGTTTGGTTTCCATGGTAGCTGTGTGGTCCGCGCATCCAAGGCGTCGTGTTGAGCTGGTCGTCAGTGACTAGGTTGTTCAAGACTACCGTCCAGTGACGGTTGCAAGCGGAATTTTGACGGTATCCCAACCGGGTTCCACCATGGGAGAAGGGACAGGGGAGGGCGTGCCATGCAAGCGGAATTCCGACGGTATCCCAACAGAGGGTCCACATGAGTTTTACCATCAGAAAAGCGACAGGGCAGGGCGACAGGGCAGGGCGTCAGCTCGTGCGAATGCGAGTGGAATTCCGCTCGGAGACCGCTACCGACTCGCCAGCAGAAATTATCCAGCTGTTTAACAACAGTGCCCCTCTAGACACCCCCCAGTACAAACACTCCAGCGGATTGTCGCTCTGATTCTGATGGAGGACTGATATCCGTGTGCTATCTGGAAAAAGGTTGGAGTGAAAGGATGAACGTGTGGAGGTTTGGGGGTATAGTCCCATAAAATCATCCCCATCGGGCCGATCTTCCGGGTGAGAGTCCAATACTTAAACCGCTACTCTACTTGTGCAGTGGAGATCGGCGGGTTGATTTTGGTGTCCTTTATTTTGGTGTGTTGGGACTACTGCCTCTTGTGCCAACAGAGAAATGCAGGTCAACATTTAACAGAGTAAGGGAGGGAGAGAGGGAGGGAGTGACAACCCGACAAACTCTATGGTGCTGGCTTCCAGCCATGCACAAAAAGAAGAGAGCATACAGGAACTCGATAGATGTTCGATAGTTCGAGAGATGATCATTTCCAGAGACAGAACTTTATCTTGACTGGCTGGTGGTTGTTAGACCACATTAAGCTGACTGAACCAGTGGTTTGTGATAGTAACTAGCTGAATCTACTAACTAGTGGTTTGTGACAGTAACTAGCTAAATCTACTAACTGAGACGACAGTACAGTGCAGTGTGTGTGCAGAGTGTAGTGTGATAGATGAGCGATGTTCTATATATACAATGAGTACAGTGTGTGTGCCGTTGTGTTGTGGTAAAGGGTATAGAGTCATTGGGGGTGTTCTGAGGGTTGTGCAATAAAATCTATACAGCAATACATCACAATATTTTTTTCTGTGATCCTGTAGCGATTTTCTGCGGTACCGTATCAATACAGTCAAAAAAAAGTTTTTTTTGTGTTTTTTTTGCACAAGGAAAGTATAGCCTACAGAACAAGACAGGGAATATAAAGATAGAGAATTAAGGACAGAATTCAGTCATATATACATTCATGTTTAAAATGTATTTAAAATGTCCTTATATTCCCTCCGTCCTCAGGATCACCTCCAGGGAGAGGGGGATGGAGTTGTATTTCAGCTGTAGCCTATTTTAAAATGTCAGTAAATTATGTAATGTTTCGCAATATGTAGGCTGTTGTATCGTATCGCATCGCAATGTATCGTGATACGTATCATATCGTGAAGTCCTTGCCAGTCCAGCCCTAGTCATGAGGGGACACGAGTCTTGTTGATCAGTCTGATAGCTGTGGGTAAGAAACTGTTTTTGTGGTGCGTGGACTCCGGTGGTCTGCAGTCTCCTGCCTGACGGGAGTGGTTCAAAGACTTGGATGGCAGGGGTCAGCCACAATTTTTCTGCCCGTTTCAGAGCCCTGGAGGCGTGCAGGACAGGTAAGGATGGCCGTCTACAGCCGATCACCCTCTCAGCAGAGTGGATGATGCGCTGCAGTCTGGCCTTGTCTTTATCTGTTGAACCAGATAGTAGGCTACTAGAGGAGGTGAGGATGGACTCGATGATGGAGGTGTAGAAGAATAGCCTACTATCATTAACTTTGGCATGTTGAATTTCTTCAGCTGCCTCACTGCATTCTCTGCTGTGCTTTCTCGGTGAGGGAGCTGATTGTTTGTTTTTTTGTTTCATGTGCCTTATGTTATGTTATGTTATATGTTATGAATAACTACTAATAATACTATCAATGTTAAGAATACTAACGACCCTCGTGCGCTATATATCCACGGAGGGAACGAGTCCGTAGTGATCGAGGATAGACTCGACATGTACTTCCTCCTCCAGTGTTGTAGATGGCGATATGGGCGAACATGTGGCTGCGTCACCGTTGACTTCCAACGCAGGATCACTACCGGTCAATCACTGACGTGGATTTCTGTTTAACAGCCGCTCTGTAGCTAGACTCCGTAGTTAGACTGTAGTTGGCTGAATTAAAGTTCCAGCTCTGAAATTATGTTCAGGATAGAGATTTTATAAGAGATTTAACTTGGTGGGTTTGTCACGCTTGAAAATCTTCCTTCCGTCGGTTGTATTTTCCCAGTTAAACAGGTGAGCAGCCTATTGCTCTTATAGTCCTGGTTGAAACAATGTAACCGGCTAGTGTAAAAACTATTTCATTTGAGCATTGACACTGGTTGGTCACTCGACTCGTAAACCTTTTTGTTGATGAATAACGCATTTTCTCCACAGTCCAGCCCAGGCCAAGATGAGTAAAAGCAAGTTGGTAAATTTGAGAGACAAGATCAATGGCAACGAAATGGACCTCAGCCTCTGTAATCTGACAGAGGTTCCGGTGAAAGAACTGGTGAGTAGCCTAGCTTATGTGGTCAGTGTGTAGTGAATTAGTATGGCCTGAATTTGAGATGGTGTTGAACTTGTTTAAATTAACCATTGCACTGAATGCGTGTTAAATTAACCGTTGAACAAGTGTTCTGTTACTGAGTTTTCTGGTAGAGAGTGGTGAGGTGTGACATCACTCTGTAGGCTGAAAAGCTAGCGTCGCCACCATTGTGGGCTGCTGTCCAAAATTAATGGGATTTTGCGAAAAATGCCGAAAATAAGGTCTGTGTTTAACAGAGACTCACAGAATAACCTATCCTGCAGCACACAGCCGTGTCAATAACCAGGATGAAACACTCCCTCTCGTGTGTTAGTGCATAAATAAATATCTTGAATTTGAGTTGTGGAAAGCATTAAGCCAAATGCATGAACGACACAGTTTGGCTGAGGATTGATGATCCTTTGGACAGTAAGGACAGCTGGTCATCAGACAACCTTCCATAACCATGACAATGTGCATCTACAGGCAGCATTCCCCAAAGCCACGGTCCTGGACCTCTCCTGCAACAATATCACCTCACTACCTGTAAGTAACACACATACACACATCTTGACTGCGTTCCAAAACGCCTACTAATAATGCATCTCTTAGTTTTTGACAGTCATCAAAATTAAATAGTTGAGCAAAACGTGTGTAGCTTGACATGTTTTGAGTTTACATAGCAGGGAAAAAGAGAACAACATTGCAGGCCGTTGTGATGTGACTATTGTGCATGTGCACATTGAGATGGCGAAGCATAAGCCATATATTGTGCAGCCCTATTCTGTAATCAGTGGTTGGTTGGTGTTGTGTGGTGCAGCCAGAGTTCTGTCAGCTGAGCCATCTGGTGAAGGTGGACTTGAGTAAGAACCAGCTGGACAGCCTTCCAGAGGACCTGGGCCACCTGGGAAACCTGCAGCACCTAGACCTCTACGACAACAAGCTGAGCGTCCTGCCTGTCAGCTTCTCAGAGCTCAGGGTTGGTACACACACACACACACACACACACACACACACACCTGCCTGTCAGCTTCTCAGAGCTCAGGGTTGGTACACACACACACACACACACACACACACTGTACTGTATTCATTGACCGATGTTCACTGAGGTTGTGATCCTTATATTTCTTTGTTTCTCCTCCTGTGTGTGTGCGTACTGTGTGTGTGTATAGAGTCTTAAGTGGCTGGATCTGAAGGACAACCCTCTGGAGCCCGACCTGGCCAAGGCTGCGGGAGACTGTCTGGATGAGAAGCAGTGTAAACAGTGTGCTTCCAAGGTGGGAAGAGACGGGAAGCAGGATGATCTACGTTTAAAACAGACGGGCCGTGTCCAGTAAAGGCTCCATGTTTTCTTCTCCACAGGTTCTCCAGCACATGAGGGCCATCCAGGAGGAGGTGGACAAGGAGCGGGAGCGGCGCCTCCTGAAGGACAAAGGTGGGTACTGCAGCCGTTCTCAGGCCTGGCCTCGGGGAGGGGGGGGGCGGGCGTTGAGTCGGTGGGCTCCTCAGGGCGATCCGACCTGCTGGAGCAGCGTAATGGAGGCTGCTGCTTCCAGTGTTCATTTTGACTGCAAATTTTGATTTAGTTTCAGTGAGTCTTTTGACTAAAATGCAATTTAGTTTAAGTCATATTTTAGTCATCTGAATTGTTTTTGTTTTAGTCTAGTTTTCGTTGCATTAAGACTTTAGTCAACTAAATCTACAATAGATTTAGTCGACTAAAATCAAATGGGTTTAGTTACACTGTAATGCATTATTTAACCATTTCTCTAGAATTTCCAAACTCATACTCTTGGAGGAAACATATATTAGACTGATGGACAAAGCTACTGAATTACATTTCTATGTGCTCTCCTTACCTGTGTTTAAGTTTTGTCCGCGTGAGTCACAACATTTCACAGAAATCTCAGCATTTTGATTGGATTTCTTCCCAAATTGTCCCTCCATAACATTCTAGTCTAGTTTTTTTATTTGTTGACGACAATATCAATAGATTTTGTCATAGTTTTTGTCATCATAAATTAGCTTTTATTTAGTTATCGTCTGGTGAGGATAACTAAATAAAGGTTGTGGACAAAATAATTTTCGTCATAGTTTTCGTCTACGAAATGAACACTGGCTTTTTCATATAGATTGTAATTCTATGCTTTCTGAACATCATAATCTGTTAGCTTCACTGACACTGAAAAGGACGCTGCGGTAGAGTCCTCTGGAAAAACATGACGATGATGATGACGACCGTGTTGTAACCTTTCCAGTTCTGGGTGGTTTTTAAACGACGCCTTGTCTCCAAACAGAGCTGGAGAAGAAGAAGGAGGCTCAGCTGAGAATGAGGGAGGAGAAGGAGAGGGAGGCGCGTAAACGGGAGAAGGGGGAGGAGAAGGAGCGGAGGAGGAGAGAGTACAATGCCCTCATGGCCGCCCAAGCTGCTGAGGAAAAGCAGAAGAAGAGGAAGGAGGAGAAAAAGAAGAGGAGTGGACAGGCTGCAGGTACGGTGTGACTCTACTGGACTCCTCCGAGGACTAAACTGGGATAAACTTTTAACCACTTCAATCAACACACGTGACAGACAGAACATTTTAACCTTTATTTATGCAGGGAATTCCATTAAGACAAAGATCCCGTTTGCAAGGGAGCCCTGCATACAATTATGAATATAAAATCATATATTTCATATACATTTCAAATATATATGAGATGTGCTTTATGATGTAATATATGATGATGCAGAGAGATACTTCAGCCAACCTTTTGTCAACCTTTATTTATGCATTTATTTCCCTATTAAGACAATCATCTCATGCGACCACCAACTTTCAATTTACAGGTAATCATGGTGTAATCATTAACATGGCTTTTTTGCTCTGCTAAGTAAGTTAATATTAGTGACTTCAACTAAACTAATATTTGCAACAGGACACAGCTGTCAGCCAGCTCAGTAACCCTGGTTCAGGTCTGGAGAAGTGTTTTCCAGCCGTTAGCCAGCTCAGTAACCCTGGTTCAAGTGCTGAGAGGCATCAGAGCAGCAGTTTTCAGAGTAAACAGTCAAACTAGAGGGCACACTTGGATTTGCTGTGTTTTGATCGGCAGAAATGATAAAGAAGGGCTGATGGCAGATAGACTGGAAAAGGCTGGTATCAACTGATATACATACAATATCGGTATTGGTTCGGACAGTTATCGGTCGTTCTCTAGTTCATTAGGGGCATTTGGAAATGCAAACAGCCAAGGTCACGCACAAGCATGGGGGCTGAGAATGTCTGTTTATCAAAGGTGATCTCCTACTGGTGTGCAAGCACTTTAAATTTGGTTTGTGAGTAGTATTTTAGAATAAGATCTACACAGTGTTGATGAATGAGGCCCCTGGAGTTTGTTCCATAGGAACGGCGAGTGGAGGTGTGGACTGAGGAGTTCATGGAGGCGGATAAGTTAATGCGTCTAATTAATCCATGTCTTATTCTCCAGGCAAAAAGGCTTTGGCTGACGCCGCCCCTAAAGCCAGACGCTCGCTCATTGGCCTGCTGTTCAAATTCCTCCTGCTGGCGCTGCTGGGATTCGCCGGGGCCGCGGGTGCGTGTCAGCTGAAGGGGCTTCGGCAGGAAGCAGTCTGCGTGCCAATCAATGTCGGTGTGCATGACGGCCTATCCTGGGCTGGAGAGCAGGTGGGTGTGGTCAGAGAGCTGGTGCACAAACTGTCGTCTCTGGGGGAGGAGCTCCTGGGACGGACGGAACTGTCAGGAAGTTAAACGTCTCTCTGCCTGCAATGTCAACTCCCTTCCAAGCCCAGGGCTCGAGTTGGCCGTTACTATGCTCAAAATAAATATTAAGTTCAAAACACAATTTTGTCCTTGACGGGACACTGGTTTGTCATCAAGGTGGGAGGGAGGGCTTGTATCTCGTCAACCCCTGGCTGTGATGGGAGGCAGGGAGGATGACAGGACAGACTGAGCTGGTGATCAATCCGGTGATTTTATTTCACTGCACTGTATCACGTGTAAACAGCCTGAATCAATGCTTAAAATTGCCTAAAATTAAATTAAATTATTTTCCTAGCAAGTATCCATATAGTCCATAGACAAAGAATGGTTGTAAACAACAATGTATTGTGTTGGTGATTATTCCCGAACAAGCCTTGGGTTTCGTTGTGTTTAATATTCTAAACACTTAAATTCACAGTGAGATAGATTTAAAGCAACTACGAAGAGTTTTTAGTTTATGATGATTTTAGCGACACCTGTGGACAAAAGCGGTAGTGTTTTCCCGGAAAGACGACTGCATTTCCCATGAGCACCACCGCTTCCTGTTGTAAAGATCTCTTGCCTAGCGCGAGCTGCCAGCATTCGTTGTGGAAGCCAGCAAAAAGAAAGACGCTACAGCACTTGTCAGGATGACTAGCGACGAGGTAAATAAACAGTTTTGTCCTCTTTGGACGACCCGACCAGCCGTCCATATCTATAGAATAATAGAAACAGCCAATATTCTTGGTGATGGCCGCATTTGCTAATGTAGAGGCATCAGTATTAAAATGAGACTCTTTTATAATTACTCCTCGTAGTTGCTTTAAAATGTGTCCACCATACAGTTCATAACGTGTCATGCCTAGCCCAAGGTTAAGACTAACAAGATGTCAGTGGATAAAATGACAGGGACGAGATAATATATACTGTAGGTTTGGATATAATATATTATATATATAATATATTATAATATACATATTATGCCTGGAAGGTAGGCCTGACTAGTGAACAAAAAGTATCTGGAGATGGCCAGGCACACACCAGTTCATATTGTATGTTACGTTGGATAAAATCAAATGTAAATGCCCAAAATTATTTTGCTAGCCGCAGCAAAATGTGCTATTTTTTTTTAATTTATTTAATGGTTTAGCCTCAACTCTTCTGTAATTCTTGTATTTCATTCAACCTTGTATTTTGTATTGCTGCCTATCAAAAAACACTTTATTTTGGTGGTCTAGATTTGTTCCTGGCAACATCAAGGTTTTGGCTATGTTCAAACAAGAAGTAGGAGTGAGAGAGAGCTTTTGAAATCTTTGTTCTTGAAAACCCACATGTAGAAGCATCCAAACCCCCCTGCAGTTTGCATATCGCCCAAATAGACAATGGCATGTCACACTGACGTCACACCTGGACAAGAGGAACAAGAGACTTAACACCCATGAAAGTAAAGTGGGGTTGCCACTCGACCTCAGAGACTACATCATATTTTATTTTACCTTTATTTGGCCAAGGGAGCCCATTGAGACCAAAGTCTCATTAACAATGGTGCACTGGTTACACAGCATACATTATAAACCACATATAAAACAATATAACTGCAACATTATCCAAAACATACACAGACCTCTACCCCATATTCCTGAATCGTAGACGCACTGAGATCCCACCATGAACAGCGGAAACCTGAGCAAAAGAATCAACGTATACCTCTACGCAGGCCTAGGGGCCTCGGACGTGGATTGGTCTGCTGTTGTGCTTACTTTGTGCAAGTCAGCAGACATTGTTAATAGACATTATTAATGGGCTAAACA
The DNA here is from genome assembly GCF_949987555.1 of Borostomias antarcticus. Lineage (NCBI taxonomy): Eukaryota > Metazoa > Chordata > Actinopteri > Stomiiformes > Stomiidae > Borostomias > Borostomias antarcticus. The sequence goes on along the minus strand of NC_140255.1, from coordinate 15,868,410 downwards.
TGTTTTGCACCCCAAATATTTATTTTATCAAGCAGATAACTTTTTCAATGTCAATTAGTTCAAATTGAAGTAAGTTTATTTGTATTACTATGTAAAAGTGTTCACACTTGAACTATGTTATAACAATGTTATAACTGTTGTGCTGTGTCACTGGGGTTCACATTTCAGACGCACAGCCGGCAGATTTATTAGCACACTTTACTGCGGCTAGGAAAATAATTTATTTTTATTATTTGCATTCTAACATAAGTTATCAAAAGCGACAATGTTTGTGCCAGAAAAAGCGTGAAAGCTTCTGAGCTTTGAAAACAGCAGTGACATCTGGTGGTTTGCAGAAATCATAGCAGCCATTGTAACTCGACTGCAGAAGAAGTATTGCGGTAACGCCTTGTTGATTTAATAAACGCCTCTAAGAAACGCCTTTTAAGGCAGCAAGGCTACGTGTGTTCATCGATCTTCTGATATTCTTGTTCACCGATTAATGTGCTGCAATAAATGTACATAGGTATTGTGTGAATATGCAAAAGTCACAATAAAATCCTATTTCAAAATAATGTTTGAAATGTGTTGTCCAATGTTTCAATTGTTATGCGTTGCCATGACAGCAAACGGTATGAAGGCATATTAGCCATAATCGACTGAAGCATAATGACTGCTTATACCGAGTGGTGTATAACCACTTGGCTTATGTCATGATTTAATGTGACAGTATTTCATCTGTGATTGTGCCATGATCCATGTGCCATTATCAGTCTTAATTTGATTTTAACACCCTTAATTTGATTTCTGGTTCACTCTGACTTATCCACTCACCTCTGAGCCACTCACTGCTGAGCCAGGGTGCTGCACCTACTTCTTGTCAACCTTCAACCCTGCTGCAGGACTGTTAAATCAATAAATGGATATTAGCCTACTGTATGTGCTGGAGCTGTCTTACAGTAGCATTTCTTTCCCCCCATTACTTAACCAGCTGTGGCTGTCTTACTGTAGATACACAACACAACCAGTAATTGCCAATAATGTTTGCTGCGCTGGCAAATTTAATATGTACTGGACATACTACTGTACATTTGAAGAGCTACAGTACAACCTAAATGAAAAAGATGAAAAAGGAATGTTATGTCTTAAAAACAGATTTGGAAATTTGACATGATTAAAATTGTTAGGCACATAGTTAACTACAGAAAACGAACCACGACCAAATCAACCCTTTTTTAAATTACAACCCTGGATAGACTGATACATCACTCTCTTTGTAACTGGGGCCAGTAACACATTCTTACAGATAGTGAACTAATATTATAGTACTTATCCATGTTCCACTACTCTGCATGAAATTTACAAGAACAATGTTGTTAAACTAAGCTCTGAAATGATCATAATCTCCACACAATTCACAGATTTAGCTAGAGCCTGATATGGATGTAAATGTATATTTGGGTCTGGTAGATGCTAACATTACTGGACACACCACCTCTCTTCCTGACTGGTCAAGCAGCATCACAGTAAACACTTCAAATAGGGCATTGCAGAGGGAAGGTGATTTCACACAATTGTGTGTTTACTGTTCATACAAACAAGAGTTTTCAGTCTAGGTCGTTCAATCATAGCCTATAGCAGCTGTAGGCCGGGGAATCCTTCAACCAATCAAAACATGCCACTCCGATCCAGGTATTTGATAGTACCCAGAGTACCATGCTTCAAAACCACTTTGGACATTGTTCACGATGCGGCATACGACATCGTTGGCGGGGTCACTTCCTGCCGGCTGTCACGGGCCTTCCTGTATTCTCTCTCCGTCATGAAGGCCATGTCTCCCAGGAGCCTGGAGCGCACGGCCGCGTTCACGGTCATCCCCAGGGTCACCTCCTTAAACACCTCGCTCACCGACAGCTGCAGGGTGAGAGGATCAAGGACACACCTCGTCTGTCACCTGTCTTCAGGTCCGAGCGGTCAGCACCACATTACTCAACTCTGCTCGACTTCCATTCCTACGTTATCTAAAAGCTGAGTCTAATACCTCATGGAAGTGGAACTTCTTAAACAAAGCGATGCTGACTTTGTTATCCAGTCCGATCTTAGCCTCAAACTTCCGGATCCCCAGTTTAGTCACGCCTGTAAGAATGCAGTACAAGAATAAAATCACTATTCTAACATCTAAATTATACAATATTGAATGTACAATCCATGGCTCTCTACGTTAAACTCTGAAACATGAGAATGAATAGAAGAGACTGCCCACTATAGACTTCCATTTACACCAATTTAATGTGACTCAATCTTGTATGGATCAAATAGGTGGGAATGGAAGTCTGGTGTGCAGATTCTTCCATAAGTACCGTAGCATATCATCATCCGCGTCACCTCTTTCCCTAGGCCCCTCCCTCTGTAACCGGGCTCTGAGAAGACAAAAAATCACTATCTGGTTATTTGTTTAATCAGACAGGTCCGTTAAGACTGACGTTTGCCCGACGTGTTTCACCTGCTATCATGATTTCCAGCTCGGCGAGAGAGGGATCGCTGGGGTCCGTCAGGAAGATGTTGACGTCTCCCACCATGCACTGCTCTTCCTGGACAGCAGGGTCTGCCCACCGCTGCTTGTCCAGGATGATGAAGGTGCACTCTGGGACAGAAATACAAGTGGACAGATGGTTAGATGCACAAAAGAGGAATTACAGAAGCAGAGTTTCTTTAAACAGTGGAATGTGTAGCAGTGAAGCCATGCATTAGGTTGGTGATTCTACAATTTTGTGAATGGATGACATGTTGGCACAACAGCTCCCAAGGGGCATCGTGGAGCACATTTAACAGCAGGCTAAAGCCTAATTACCGTGTTCTATTGTCAGATAGCACACAGTACTGTACTGTATTTATAGATCGATCGATCGATCGATCTACAAACCACAACGGGCCCACTGGCACTGTGTATGATTTATTCCAACCTACCCAAAAAATAAAAACAAATTTGGTCACAAAAAATTTAACTATTTCTTTCTTTCTTCATTCATACTCTCTTTTTATTAGGTGAAAAACTGGTGAAGGGATTGTGGATAAACAGAACACTCGGACAGACAGACAAGCATCAACTGATGTGTGTAGTTGATGTGCCATTGTACCTTCATTTTCATATCAACAAATCACAAAATGAAGCTACATTTCCCTGTGTTCTATAGTTTATTGAAAGCTCTCTGCTTTCCTGGGTGGGAACTAGAAGCAAGTGTCAGTGATTTCAGCCACAATAAAAGGCACTGAATATATACACAAAGGCCTGTAGGCTTTTTCTTAGCGTTCTATCTCCCCATTGCAATTGACATGTGGTATCTAGTGTTCTGTCATGCCGCTGTGGGCTGCAAGACAAATGTGTGTGTGTCTCACTGTCGTCATCCTCCCTCCAGCTGCTTTGCATGTCATACTCCTGTTCCAGCGTCAGAGGCTCTGAGGCCGTCAGCTGCTGCAGCTCAGGGGACTCCATCCACTGGTGGTACCTAGACAGACAGGGAGGGAGGAGGACAGAGATACAGGACGATTAGAAGAGAGGGAACAGACATGGGAGGATTAGGAGAGCGGAGACAGAGATACAGGAGGATTAGGAGAGAGGAGACAGAGATACAGGAGGATTAGGAGAGAGGAGACAGATACAGGAGGATTAGGAGAGAAGAGACAGAGATACAGGAGGATTAGGAGAGAGGAGACAGAGATACAGGAGGATTAGGAGAGAAGAGACAGAGATACAGGAGGATTAGGAGAGAGGAGACAGAGATACAGGAGGATTAGGAGAGAGGAGACAGAGATACAGGAGGATAAGGAGAGAGATATGGTAGGATTGGGAGAGAGGAAACAGATATAAAGTAGGATTAGGGGAGAAGGGACACAGATGTGGGAGGATTAGGAGGACAGATGTGGGAGGATTAGGAGAGAGGACAGATGTGGGAGGTTTAGGAGAGGACAGATGTTGGAGGTTTAGGAGAGAGGGGCAGATATAGGGCCAGAAATAGGTGAGGGATAGTTGAAAGGGACAGGGGTGGGGTACAGACATATTGTAGTTGGGGGTGATGTGGAATACAGGTCTCACAAGAGGTAGCAACCGAAAGACAATGGAGCGATATTTTATTTAAATGCAATATTGTATGCTACAGCAAAAACTAGGCAATGCCAGGTGAATACTGTACCTGGGCACGTGATCAGCGTTGTACGGCACCAACACCACATTTTCCCCCTCCAGTAACGTGTCTTCATTTATCCTCATGGTACTTCACCTGCCACACAACGACAAGCAATTCAGCAGTTTAATACACCAATCAATGAATTGGCATAAAATATCAGCCATCGGCCTTAACTCCCAAATATCGCTATCAGCATCAGCCCTGAAAGAATATATTGGTCATTCTCTACTGGCGAGGAACCAGGCAGGTCTCAGGGTTGGAGAATGCTGGAGGTCCCTTTGGTCGCATCAGAACTGGTAGTCTGCTTTTAGAACTGTTCCTGTGGAACAATCTTTAGAATTTGGACACACTTAATACCATTAAGATGATTGATTGTCTTACCAGGCTTTTTTTTTCTCTGATTGTAATTGCTGTCATTAAGTGTGCAGCAAGTTTATACATTGTTTTTTGAATTTGTGCAAGTTTATACAGTCTGTATTTTGAATATGTGCAAGTTTATACAGTCTGTATTTTGTCAAGTCTTTTTAGGTGTGTGCTGTTGATGGTGGACCTCTCTGTAACACTGCCACCTACCCACACACCTTTCTACTAAGGTGTTCATGTTTCACACAGATGTTTGGACTACTTTGGTTTTTAGACTGCTTTGTTTTAGCACTTTATTTCTGTAAGAAATTAAGTTTCTTACAGAAACTGTCAGCATATCTGGTGGAATAAATAGCTAAAAACACAATCATCTTAAGGTTGAAGCATTTTATTTGATAGAATATTACCTTCTCCTAACGCATCTAAATACGACTGCCTTCATTAACATGACATAACTGCACCGGAGACCATGAGCATTAACGTTTACCAGACAAACGGGAAATATTATCACGTTCAAAAACTTACCAAAAACAATGTTAATGTTTATTCTTTCAGCCTCAGCCAGTTGTGCAGTTGACTTCTACCAGCTGAACACTAGCTAGCTAGACAGCTGCTCCGCCAGTGAGTGCTGCCAGTGCTGAACTGAGCTAGCTAGGCTAGCGCTGGTGCTGGGTGCTAGGCAGGCAAAACAACAACAACACACGACTGCCTGATTACCTCTGTCCTTTTATCCAGAAAACTTTGTATGTTTTGGTTAAATAACAACAACAACAACAAAAACTGTCTAATCGGCTAAATGTAGCTGCTTGGCTATGGGCTCGTGACCCCGGTGTACGGAAGTGATCCGTATTAATACATCCATGGATGAACGAATGGGGGGGGGGGGGGCTTGGCCTACAGCGCCCTCCTGTGGCCAAACTAAACACAGGAGTCGGGCACCTTTCAGTGATAACGTATGGAGGTATAATATAAAGGTGTAGCCTACTGCACTGGTGTTTGTCTTCAGGGTAAACCAGGCCAGGTCCTGCCTGGCTTATGTGCGTGGCTGGCTTGTTTCTGTTCAGGACTGGTAGGACGGAAGCTAGTCATGCCACTGAAATAGCTGTGAATTGAAATTACATTAAATAATGTCTGATAAATTAAGATAGGTCTTGTCGCTTCGACACATCAGTTCCAATGCTAATCCAGCACAATAAGAGCGGGTTAGCCAGTTAGCAGAACAACTAGCAGCAGCTTCCATAACATTAATGGTAGCGTTCAGTGGCTAAAGCAGTTACACTGATGATTCCTGTAACGTTAGCTATTTTGCTGCAATTGGTTCAACTTCAGTTTCTGGACAAATTTAAAGGATAAACCCAGATAACACAAAGCTAGCAGACCTACAGCGGGTCCCCTATGGACGAGCTGGGGGACCTCCGGCCGAATCCGCTGGGGGGTTCCTGGCCATTTGCACATCGAATGGCAAGCGGACCTCTGGCGTATTATTAGCGTCACGAGTTATATTGAGGCTACAATGCATGGATGTATTAATAGAACTGGATACAGTCACTCCATTCACTGACCGCTATCAACAATGAAGCCCTATTGAACCGCGCCATCTTGGCTAGATTTGTAGTCTTTTGGCTATTTCCGGTGACTTTTGTACTTGCGCAGTTGAGCTTTTCTGTCCGACGCGAGTCCACGAAAAAGTTCACTTTTATGTGAAATTTAGACGCACGTTCCCGGCTCTCTCGGCTCTCCCCGCTTTGATTTAGCAATGAAAACCGGCTTGCATATTAACCTGTTTTTGTCAAATATATCCATTGGAGAAATTATTTTTTCATCCAGGCATCTTAGTTTTAACAGGTTAAATATAACTGAACATGTTTTGTTTGCTAGTAGATGGTATTCATTCCGTTCGCGATAACGTTATTGCAGCCAGGCTAAATTCCTCCAGGGAGCCAGTGACCGGCGAGTTGAAGAGCTTCACTCCCCGCCAGCAGGAGCTTTGGCCGCTGCTACCGCATCTCGGATAACCCGCTGAGTTCGTGGCTGCTATTTCACATTCGCCCTTGATCAATCCCAATACCGATCCATGGTAATAATGAATCAATCGTTCAGATCAGATCGGCAGTGCTGCATGCATGTTACAACATCATTGTTAGCTTTATTAACATAACCATAGCCTACATTTATCTCTCTAACGTTAGGCTATCCATCTTACACCAGTCGGCCATTCGATAGCTAGAAGCGGTCAACGCCAACGTTGACTGAAAACACCCAAACATGTCATTTATCCACTTTGGGAAATTACCTTTTTTTAAGAAACATCTTGCGGTCCCTTGAAGCAACAATCCGGAGTGGGTGAAGTTGCTTTGGCCTACACCTCCTCTGGATTGCAACTTCAACTGACAAAGCATTATTTTTTAATAAGAACAGCTCAAATAAATCAGTGTGTTATTTTTATGTGATGATGAACATACTGCTGTTGCTCTTTTTTTTGTTAGTTTAGTATACATAGGCTAAGTACATTTTTGTACCAAGACATATTTGTTGCCATCACATTGTTCATTTATTTCACTGTTCTTCCTCATCCCTTTCCCACCCCCTCCTCCTCTCCCTCTTCTCATCCTCCCCAGCCAAACCACTCAGTGGGTCTGTTCTGTGCTCTCATTTTACATATTGTGGATGTAGCTGTCCCAGTGTATGACACACATGTGCTCCATGGCCATGCGTCCCACATTATTGTTTTTTTATTTATTATATTTTTATTATCATCTGTTTTATTATTATAAATAAATACTTTAAAACTACCACTGAAGCTGTCTGTGCAAATTACAGTGTGCCTCCTCTTATCCTCACAGCTCAAGCCATTTTGAGGAGACCAGTTCACACCTCAACCAGACCTGCTGCTGTTTTGGACCTGCTTTAAGCCCTTTTTTTGTGGTGTCACGTTAGGCTATCCATCTTACACCAGTCGGCCATTCGATAGCTAGAAGCGGTCAACGCCAACGTTGACCGTGGACGCGCGTAGGACAGAAAAGCACAACTGCGCAAGTACAAAAGTCACCGGAAGGCCAGAAAAGCACAACTGCGCAAGTACAAAAGTCACCGGAAATGGTCAAATGACTACAAATTTGCCAAGATGGCGCGGTTCAATAGGGCTTCATTGTTGATAGCGGTCAGTGAATGGAGTGGCTGTATCCAGTTCTATTAATACATCCATGGCCTTCACTTTAGATTTCGAATCCTGGGGGCTTGCTACAACGTGATGTCTAGTGTGTGTGTGTGTGTGTGTGTGTGCGTGCGCGCATGCATGTGTATGAGGGTGTCTGTTTCCTGGTGTAATTGTTTTTTTGTGTTTCTTTGTAAGAGTATGTGTCAGTAATGCTGTCAACATCACAGTGCATGGTGAGTTCATGCTACTTTATTCACTATTGATTTCTGACTTTGTTTTATTGAGAATGACGTTGAAACTGTACAGTGTGTTATCATGACCTCAGTACATGTAAATCACCTGATAGGTCGCTGTACAGTCACCTGATCCTGTTTTCCAGACAGCCCTGTGATACTGGAGAGCCCTGTCCATCTTGTCTCTGAGATAGACTCTGTGACTCTTCGCCACAAACACCCCGCTCAAAAAGGTGGACTTCTACAAAGATGGTGATCTGATCAGGAGCGAGAGAGAGAGATGACCATCCCAGCAGTATCCCAGTCAGACCAAGGCCTCTACTAAGTGTCAGTACTGGGACTCTTGAGTCCCCAGAGGTAAAAGTTACTTATTTCAAATAGTTTTCTATATAAATATATTTGTTAGTATTGCATCTCAAATTGGTATAGCAGTTTTTTGCCACACAAATGTGTTGGAAAGCAAAAACTATTTTGGATTTAATTTTGGTCATACAATGGATGTGGGTGGGTACCTTGAAAAATCATTCAAAAACATGTTAAACTCTCAATTTCAAAGACAAGAAACTCACCGAGGTGTTAATTGGTGTTCTGACATATAATTTGCTATAAAGTAAGATTCTAGTTCATCTGGAAAGGCTTTTTAAAATATTTAGCATAGAACTATTTAGTCGCAGCACATACGTGTGTAAACTTCCGCAAACTAGGTAGCCTAGCAACATAAACAATAACAATGGCTACCGTAAGTAGTTCCGATTCCTGAATCCCCTCTGTGGATTGATCTACACATCTACAAAGGTCGCTTCAATACAAGTCAATGGATTTCATAAAATGATCAATAAAACCCTACAGGATTCATACTTTGTGGCGAATTTGATGTCAGAACACCAACGGACACCAATTACCCCCTCGGTGAGCTTCTTGTCTTTAGAGTTTAACATGTTCAATCAAGAATATTGATAGAAACTGACATTACACACTATAAACACAAACACAGCCATGTGATCTTGCTGCACTGGGGAGGGTTCCAACTATCTCCCAGGTGTCCAGTTCAGGGTCATACTTTTCAATACTCTGTAGATAAGTCCCCTTTGAATAGGAGTATCCACCTGTCACATAGATGCAGTCATTTATTACTACAGCACTGCACTCCACCCTCCTCTCCTTCATCACAGACATCTGTCTCCACTTGTCACTGTGCAGGTCATAGCAGTCTGTGATCGTTGTCTGTCCACCTATCAAGTACAGCTTGTCGTTGAGACAGACAGAGCAGAGGCCATACTCTGAAAAAAAACAGGAAGATTGTACTGCAGAATTCAACAAATTGTACACAGCTATGTGTAGGCTATATTCTAATTCTGATTGTACTATGGATCAATGGAAATGATTACCTCCCTCTATTGTCATACCTGGATGGGGACTTATGGTGAGGATGTTCCATTCATTACTGTCAGGTCTGTAGATCTGAATGTGTTCATAGGTGCAGCTTCCTCTGGGTCCATAGTGGCCGCCTGTCACGTAGATGGTGTCACCTTTTACACAAGCAGTGGCGTTTCCTACACCTTTTGAACAGTAGAAAAAATGTTACATGGTATCATTCTATGAATAAAGTATTATATGATAATAAACATAAGTTTTTCCTATTGTAGGCCTACCTTGGATCATATTGGCCACAGGGAACCATTTCCTCTGTAAAGGATCATAAAACTCAGTCTCTCGTTCTGGTACTCCCCCTCTGTACCCTCCGATGGCATAAACACAGCCATGTAAGGTCACAGAGCAGTGATAGTATCTGGCGGTTAGCATGGGGCATCCTTCTGTCCAGTCATCACTATCACAATTGTATATCCAAACTGTGTCTACCGCCTCGATGGTGTTTGTCCTGTAACCTCCAGTCACATAAATATTTGCCCTGAGCAAAGTGACACTATAGTTCTCTCTCGTGTGGTCTGGCATATCTTTTCCTTGCAACCACGTGTTACTAATTGGATCCCATATGTGAACCTCGGAGAGCGGATGCCAGTAGTACCCTCCGACAATATACATGGTCGAGGACAGTTTTTTGCAGTTTGCAGGAGTATCCTTGCAGTTAGACTTCAAAGAACGGACGATCAGAGATTTAACTTGTCCCTCGTTACCCAGTAAACATTGTCTCTGTACATCCAGAGCCGTCTTGAAGTACATCTCATCCAGGTCCAAGTGGATACAAAGGAGCAGATCGCGGATGTGATTGGCGCGGCTATCCAAGTCGTGGGTGACCCATTTCACCACCGCGTCCAGTAGCACCTCGTCCCTCCACACGTTGAGGTTCTCGGCAGACAAGACGGATGTCAGCCTCTCGCGGTCTGCCTCCAGGAACTCCTCCTGCTGCACGAGCTCCTCGAACCTGCCGAGCACGATCCTGCGCGCCTCCCGCTCCAAGGCGTTGCAGACGTGCAGTTCCGCGAAGGCGTGCATTCCCAGGCAGTTGTCCACGTCCAGGAAGCGGACGAGGAAGTCCTCGCAGGCCCGCTTAACGGAGCTGAACTGCAGGAGGTCTGCTGCTTCCAGCAGGCTCTGCACGTTGCTCTGAGTGATGCTCACCCTGGAGGTGTAGACATAGTTCACCAAAGCCCTCAGAACCTCACAGTCGATACCAGGGAGCTTGATGAGGTCGTTCGACCGCTCTTTCATGTCGACTGTGAACATTACTTTGAAATATGAGCTGCGGGCTGCCAGGGCTGCCCTGTGACAGCTGAAGACCTGGCCCGTGGCACACTGGAGGCTGATGTCTGTGAAAAGACCGCTGGTGTAGAACTCCCTGAGAGCATCCAACAGTTCAGCTGAATGGAGGATGTCACAGAAGTCATAGCTGTAGCGTTCGTTTCCTTTGTCTGACATGGTGTCTATGAAATTAAGAGATGGCCTATTATTATGGGATTGGGATTGGCGTCATGAATTAGTAAAAACTCTAAATGTTTAATGGCTAAGTGGATATGGAGGGATAACACATTTACTTTACATTTTCAATATCATATAGGTCTACATACAGCTAGCTTCTAAAATCAGCTCAAGAACAAAATAAAGCCCAATGGCTAGGCTATATTCTAGGCTGTAGTTCCAGTCATCTTTCAGTAGCCCATGTAGAGTTAACCTTGTGAGAGTTATTTTTAAACGCCTGAATATGCTGATGATTTCGTGTGGTAGGGAATTCAGTTCTAATCAGTGCTTTAGCCTACAAAACCTAGCCTACAGCCAATAGAAAATGACTAGCGCTTACCTTGCGGAATGGACGGACTGTGCGTGCCATTAAACACAAGAAAGAGCTCTTCAGTGTTCTTGTCTGACCTGCAGCCTACACTTGTGAGCCTCAAATTAGCTCGGGACGTTTGCAGACCTATTTTTGGCATATGTGTATTGTTGGAGAGGCACCGGCTGTCGCTGCTCCATATGCAAGACAGTCTGACTTCACGTAGGCCTATACAACCTGGCCTATTAGGCTACCTTTGCAACCAGAGCAGACAAGCAGAAATTCACCCACCGAATTAATATTATTTTTATTTTTTTTAATTATAAGCTTTTATAAATGAAAAGGCCTAAGTGACTTGACAGGGCAATAGTGCATGAAATGATTCCCCATGATCCGTCCCTTCTGGTGAGATCCCTCCCTCTTGTGAAACAGTCTCACTAGTTATCTATATTTGTTTATCTATACATTTATTTAGCTATATAAAACATTAATTAAATATGTTCTATTTACTATATTAGCCCATGGTTTTTGTGCGTGGTGACGCACCAAAGACAGCAAATGTCTGGTTGTCCTTCCGTTCCTCCGTCGAGTTGTTCTGTCTATCTGTTCTACAGTTCTATGTTGCTACCACAAGAGGCAGTGTTTTTTGTACATGGCTGTAAGCCAGCGCACCTAGACTAGAGGCAGTGTTTTTTTGTGAATGGCTGTAAGCCAGCGCACCTAAAATATCATTTGTCCGGTTATCACTCCCTCCCTCCCTCTCTCCCTCCCTCCGGTCAATGTTGCATTTCTCTGTTGGCACCACAAGAGGCAGTAGTCCCAGCACACCAAAATAAAGAAGGACACAAAAATCAACCTGCGGATCTCCACTGCACAAGTAGAGTAGCAGTGAAAACATAGGACTCCCACCCGGGAGATCGGGGTTCAAGGCCCCAGTGGGATGACTTTATGGGACTATACCCCAAACCTCCACATGTTCATCCTTTCACTCCAACCTTTACCCCTTGCCTTATAGGTCAGATCCTGTCCCAACCCCAACCCTTATTCTAACCCCAACCCACACTAGGGACTGGAAGGAGGACACCAAAACCAACCAACCAATCACTGCTGCTCAAGTATAGTGGTGAGAGCATTGGACTCCCATCCAGGAGACAGGGGTTCAAGGCCCTAGTGGGGATGACTTTATGGGACTATACCCCAAACCTCCACACGTTCATCCTTTCACTCCAATCTTTTTATCCCTTACCTTTGTCCAGAAACAGAAGTTGAACCAATTGCAGCAAAATAGCTAACGTTACAGGAATCATCAGTGTAACTGCTTTAGCCACTGACCGCTACCATTAATGTTATAGAAGCTGCTGCTAGTTGTTGTGAGCCCAGCATTGGAACTGATATGTCCCAACGACAAGACCTATCTTAATTTATCAGACATTATTTCATGTCATTTCAATTCACAGCTATTTCAGTGGCATGACTAGCTTCCATCCTACCAGTCCTGAACAGAAACAAGACAGCCACACACATAAGCCAGGCAGGACCTGGCCTGGTTTCATACTGCCAAAGTATCTCCAAAGGCTAGCCTACGTCTCGCCCCACACTGCCACAGGCCCCGTATCCCCCCCCCCTCCATGTTCTCCCTACATCAGGGTCACATACAGGTGCATTGCAAAAATTATAATAGTGGAAAAGTTCATTTCCCGTAATTTAATTCAAAAAGTGAAACTCGGATATATTCTAGATTCATAAAGTGAAATATGACACGAAAACGTTTCTTCTCAATTAACTGATGGTTCTTGTTTCAACTTAAAGCGCCTCAATTAATAACCTTCTTTCTTCACAATTACCTCTCACAATATACAAAATACATGGATGCAAATAAGGCTTTTCTCCAGACAAATGTGCCCCCTAAATACAGTATGGGGTGAAATGGAGACAGGTGATAGAAACACAAAAAGTAACAATATTGGTATACTGGTCCAGTGGTGTTGGAGGTTTTTACTTAGACCCTCCAGTCATATCAACTGGAACTAAACATAGGCCTACTGCTGTTTCTGGGCCTTCAATTAGGAAGGTACCTTTAATGCAAATGGTATGCTACAGTATGCAATAGCCTGAAACTGGCTACTATGTCTGTCTCATTGACTAAAGGTTTTGCCACCTTCCTGGCACTGCTACGTTTTCTCTCAGTTGTGGTTAATGTCAAACTAAACTCCTCTACTCACTGTCAGCTCTGTCACATTTTTGGCACTGATATCATTCATACTCTTTGTGGAATATTATATGTTGAAATAATTTACCCTTTTGATTAAAACCTTTTGTCACATTCCTCACGTATTCCCTCCTGTATGACTTACTCTATGGACAACTACGCTCACTAAAAGCTTTGTCACATTACTCATACTGATATGGTCTCTCCTGTGTGGCTTTTTACGTGCCTAAATAAATTAAACTGTTGACTAAACACTTTGCCACATTGCTGGCACTGATATGGTTACTCTCCTGTGTGGATTTTTCTATGTCTAACTAAATTACCCTTTTGACTAAAAGCTTTGTCACATTCCTCACACTGATATGGCTGTCCTATATGGATTCTTCTATGGACAACTAAACGACTGTTCACACTAAAAGATTTGTCACATTCCTCACACTGATATGGTTTCTCTCCAGTGTGGATTATTTTATGCTGAATTAAAAGATCCTTTCGACTAAAAGCTTTGTCACAGTCCTCACACTGATAGGGTTTCTCTCCTGTATGGATTCTTCTATGTCTAACTAAAATACCCCGATCACTGAAAGCTTTGTCACATTCATGGCACTGATATGGTTTCTCCCGTGTGTGGATTCTTCTATGGACAATTAGATGAGCCTTTTGACTAAAAGCCTTCTCACATTCCTGGCATTGATATGGTTTCTCTCCTGTATGGATTTTTCTATGTCTTATTAAACAACTCTGATCACCAAAAGCTTTGTCACATTGCTGGCACTGATATGGTTTCTCTCCTGTGTGGATTCTTCTATGTCTAACTAAACTACTCTGATCACTGAAAGCTTTGTCACATTCATGGCACTGATATGGTTTCTCCCGTGTGTGGATTCTTCTATGGTCAATTAGATGAGCCTTTTGACTAAAAGCCTTCTCACATTCCTGGCATTGATATGGTTTCTCTGCTCTCCTGCTCTCAGCTTCCCCAGAAGAAGCACTGTCACTTCCAGAGCAGGAGCTGGGAATAGGCCTGGTCCAGGTGTCAGGGCTGGAACAAGGGCTGTGAATAGGTCTAGACCACTTAGCCTGTGTTCTCTTTAACTTGATAGGCTTTAGCTCAGGCAGCATCCCTCCACTCTCCTCCTCTTCTGAACTCTGAGCTGTAGGACAGTCTGGAGTTACAGAAGTGGGCTGAGAGTCACTGGCTGGTTCTGGTGCTCCATAGTCCTCTTCATCAGACTCTGCTTTGATTTGTACCTCAGTTGTGTTGTTGGGTAAAGATTCTCTTTCTCTGTTCTCCACAGTTGGAGTTTGGTCAAGAGGTGGGAGTTTAGATGAGTCCTGGAGATCACGGTGGGTTTTTACTCTGGGAGGGAATATGGAGTCTGTAGTATCAGACTGCAGCCCCTGAAGCTGCTCTTCCCCCTGAGTGGTCCACAGCTGCTGTTCCTCTTTAATCTGTTGGGGCTCTGGGAGAGAGAGTTCCTGGACCTCTGGTGGGAAAAGAAACAGGAGTAAAGTGAAAATCAGGGAAATACAATTCAGAGAAGTCTTGCTCAAAGACAATTCGGCACACTGCCGGGAGGGGGGATCGAACCAGGGACCTCTACCTTCTGAGCTACGTGCCGACACGGTTGTACCTTCCATCCACGTCATTATATTACAGTCATTTAGCAGATGCTTTTATCCAAGAGCACATGCATAACAATAATAATAAAACATTATTTGTATAGCACCTTTCATACAAATAAATGCAGCTCAATGTGCTTTACAACAGAGAATTTACATACACAGAGTGCTTCACATGAAATGCATGAGTTATTTCATCTTATGCAGGCACAGAACGTGCGCACTACTGGCCCACATTGGCTGTAGTCAGAGCGGTGTGTTCAAGTGAGACTTTTCGGCCCTGAAACAGGCAACGCGAGGCAGCGTGAGGCAACGCAGCAGTTGCCATCATCGCCAAATAATCGCGGAAATCACAACGTTTTGTGCACATTGCAGGCACGTTGTGGGCACGTTGGACCTGCACGTTGCAGCAACTTGTGTGCAGATACCGCGTTTGCGTTGCATGCATGTTTAACTTGACGTTGAGTGGACCATACAAACGTCTAAATTGCACGTTGCTGCAACATTGCTGCAACCGGATTGTGTTAGTAGGGATCTAAATTTAGCTACTGCTAGCTAACACGCTAGGCCCGGGGAGTCGGAGATGGCTAACGGCTAGCAAAACCTAATGAAATGGTGGAGTCCTGCTTTGCAGCTTTATGCATTTCAGATTGATCATTTTGGCAATATGTGTGAATTTGCTGCTATGTGAGAGATAAGGACCTGTTGTTGCATGTCGTTGACAAAAGCTTCCCCTTATTATGGTGTCAGAATGATGGCATATGAATGCAATGTTATACAGTAGCCCAGAGATGGTTAGCACTGGCAGGGCTCCAGTGGATGCCCCACTGTCACCAGCAGACCTCCCGAAGTCCGATAGATACCCCTGTGTCTGCTGTGGATGATGTAGCATGTCCGTAGAATATTCTCTCTCCTATGATGCTTTTAGCTTCTCTCACTCTGAAATGTAATTTAATGCAATGTATTGTTTTATAAATGTTCTTAGCCGGTAGACAAACATACTCCTGGAGCTTGCTCGATCGCCTTGTTGAGAGGGGTCAGGGAAGAATTTTTACAGCTCACTTATCTGGCCCCCGGGTGATTACTGTTTTTTTGCTTCCCTCTGGAATATGTAGAGAGTGGGTCATATGCCCACCTCCCTTGTTCTCTGTAAAGCGCATTGTGTTGCCTCTGGGTATGAAATGCGCTATACAAATAAAGCTTTGATTGATTGATTGAGGGCTATTTTCAGTTTGATAAAAGGCATTGTAGTGTTTGAGTTGTCGTACTCTTGTGATGGACTTCGTGTCGGTGTGGAATTATAGTTGTTTACGTTTTGGTAGGAACAATTAAATTGTCCCAAGTGTTGCAAATTATTGGTACCCCTACCAGTGCCGATTGCTTCTATAAGCCAGGGTAAGCCTGGCTTACCCATACAAATCCAAATAAAACTAGATTTTTGCAAATCGACTTTGACTGTTTTTGACTTAAATGTGTCTTGTATTCTGCCATATCGCATCATTTTCATCCGTGTTTAGCATTTTGGTAGTGCTCCGTCGCCCCCTACAGTCCTCATGAAAATACAGTCCACGTTAAGGTCCGTTGACACCGGTCTTACTAGCTCGTTATTCACTTAACATTGTAGGCCAGGTAAAATTATTCTAGCTTACGGAAGTCAAGACCAAATCAAATCAAGACCAAATCAAGACCTGGAGCGGTGGGCTAATACGCCTAGTAGGCTAGTAGCCTAAACACTGATTAGTGAAGTAGTGGAGTAGGCTATTGGGTGCTGTGCCCTAAGGGGGTGTATTTTATCATCCTGTCATTCCTCTTTGTGGTGCTTGGCCATTGTTGTCATATAATGGCTCTGTAGTTTATTTAGTGTGTCCCTAGTGCTGTTCCTGGGCCTCAAACTCAAAACCGTTTTGCCTAGTATGGACTCACTCCCCTGCCACTGTCAGAACTACAGAAACAAAGTTAAGAGACCAAATCTGTGAGAAAATAAGACTAAGAATAGTTTGTTGGATATATCGCTTCGTAAGACCATGCTGATCTAGTGAACTCATTCAGTTTCTCTCTACCGATCAGTCTGGCCTTCCCCCTATCTCAAATGATTTCAGTGGGTGGGAGTACTTGCCTAGTTGTAACAACACTTTTGCCAAATCCAGTTTGAAGAACAGCAAAAAACATCTTTGCCTCCAAGAAACTGTGCTTGTTCTTGTTTAATTATTATTGAGTCTATTTCTGAAATAACTGCACTTTTGGCTGTCCTTATTCTAATAGCCTAACTCAACGTTGCTTCGGGAGACTGTTTTGCCACGAGAACCAATCCAGGGTTACGTTCTAGTGGCAGGGTAGAACAGCAGTCCGAACATCGTGTCTGATTGGCCCGGTCAAAACGTAATTGGAGATGGCTGGAAGACTGATCTGCGGATCTCTCTGTGGCAAATATTTAAACCTTGCGCACACTTGACAGCTCATTCTGGTCAATGCAGGCACAATGCATAGTAAGCCTAGATAAAATAGTAGTTATGCAAGTTAAGTATAAATTAAGCTAGGAAGGTCAGCGAGCCCCCGGTGGGCAAAAGAAACGCTTCAAGGCCAATATCAAGATCAGTCTGAAGCTATTCCACATCGCGTCGAGCAACTATGGGAGCAAACGGCACTGGGCAGGCACTCCTGTAAGAGATCTGTGCAGGAAGGAGCTGAACGTCATGAAATGGAACTCCACCGTGTTGCAGAGACAAAGCGACAGCACCGCAAGGAAAGACAGAAAAAGGCTCCGCCACCACTAACCTCCACTTTCCAGAGAGTATGCGGATCACTGATCGGCCTCCAGGACCGTCACGTGGACGACCCTACGAAGAGGACAGTCAAATACTCGCTTCGAGTGACCGCCAATGCTGATACGTGGGTATTTTTTTCTTAAATATGAATATAATTATGAACTCATATGGGATCTTTTGTGTCAAACACAACGCCTGCTTATAAACGCAGACAAGCTAATCCAGCACCAACTGGTGCTTGGAAGATCCACCAGAATCCAGGACATAAAGTGTTTCATACTCAAAATGTCATATGCCTATATGCAGCACCCCGTCCGGCATTATAATTCAGGATAGCCTAACTGCATGTCTGTTCTCGGCAAGCCCCCAGGATCTGAAATCTAAAGTGAAGGCCTATTGAACCGCGCCATCTTGGCTAGATTTGTAGTCATTTTGCTATTTCCGGTGACTTTTGTACTTGCGCAGTTGTGCTTTTCTGTCCGACGCGCGTCCACGCACGTTCCCAGCTCTCCCCGCTTTGATTTAGCAATGAAAACCGGCTTGCATATTAACCTGTTTTTGTAAAATATATCCATTGGAGAAATTATTTTTTCATCCAGGCATCTTAGTTTTAACAGGTTAAATATAACTGATCATGTTTTGTTTGCTAGTAGATAGTATTCATTCCGTTCGCGATAACGTTATTGCAGCCAGGCTAAATTCCTCCAGGGAGCCAGTGACCGGCGAGTTGAAGAGCTTCACTCCCCGCCAGCAGGAGCTTTGGCCGCTGCTACCGCATCTCGGATAACCCGCTGAGTTCGTGGCTGCTATTTCACACTCGCCCTTGATCAATCCCAATACCGATCCATGGTAATAATGAATCAATCGTTCAGATCGGCAGTGCTGCATGCATGTTACAACATCATTGTTAGCTTTATTAACATAACCATAGCCTACATTTATCTCTCTAACGTTAGGCTATCCATCTTACACCAGTCGGCCATTCGATAGCTAGAAGCGGTGCCAACGTTGACCGTGGACGTGGACGCGCGTAGGACAGAAGTACAACTGCGCAAGTACAAAAGTCACCGGAAGGCCAGAAAAGCACAACTGCGCAAGTACAAAAGTCACCGGAAATGGTCAAATGACTACAAATTTGCCAAGATGGCGCGGTTCAATAGGGCTTCATTGTTGATAGCGGTCAGTGAATGGAGTGGGTCAGTGAATGGAGTGGCTGTATCCAGTTCTATTAATACGTCCATGGTTCTCGGAAGAACAGTAGCATACTGTACTCCTCCTAGCTAGCTTGACATAGACAGGCAAGCACAAACTTGACTGCTAGCTACAAGCTAATTGTTATAGAGAATAGTTGGTTAATTCAATTCAGAATATGAAGAGTGACTCAAACCACAGCAGAGAATGATATAAATAGGACAGAACCTGCTCGATGTAGATTGATCTCGGGTTGAATGACGTTGTCTAGCATTCTCTGCAGTTCCGCGATTTTCTCCTGGGAACGACAGATTTCTTCTTGGCACTCTGCAAGCGTTTTTTCATAATGTCCGAATATATCCAGCGCTGCCGCTGCTAATCGCTCGTTGACAAAATATCTGAATAGCTGTAGTTTGGACATTTTAATGGTTTTAAATTAGGACACGCTACGAATTGCTCTACAGCGGTGAGGATCTCGCCAAATCCGTATCTGGTAGGTTTCTTTCAAGTAATTTCAAAATAAAAGTCACGCAAAACAATATTGCACTTTCTTAATTTGACTGTGAATTCTGGTAGCCTCGTGAGACCATCCTGATCTAGTGATCTCACGATGCTACAATTCTGTCCCAAAGGAATCAGAGTATGAGATTAATATTGGTAGATTTATCATCCGCGGTGTAGCTAATACACTACAACACTCTATAGCCTACAAAAAAAGACCAAATGAGGCTTTTCTCCATTTTCAATTCAATTAGCCTTTGTCCCCAGATAGTTTTATCAGAAATAATCTGTAAAGTACATGCCCACAATGAATATAGAATATCTCCACAATCACAAGAGTCATTATAATAATGTTGGTAGGCCTACCAACACCAGTAGGGCTGCAGAAGCGTCAGAATAGCCTAGATGTTACTGTCGAGCAAATAGAGCTAGAGGAGGAAAATCATCTTGGAAACATGAGATAGTAACCGAATCCATGTAGGAATCAGTGGGCCTCATTCACCAATATCCCCCTAAATTCCGTTCTTAAATTTCTTCCTAAGAACATTTCTAAAGAAAGCTCCTGTCTGATTCACGACGTGTTCGTAAACCGCTGGATGAGTTTGTGTAACAGACTTCACTTGCGTTGTGTAATAACTGATGACGGCACGGCAGGATCCCCAGTTTATTCTGTTAGACAACCACATGCAATGCAGGCGTCATTCATACGACAGCCTCGTTCACTCGCAGGTCATACACTGTGTAATCCTTACTCAATATTCCAATAATGGACCAGGACTACTTGGGAATAGGCTTGGAGGAGTTTATTTTTTTGTGTTTTTGTGCATGGCTGGCCAGCAGCGCAGCTAGAATAGCAAATGTCCAGTAAATGTCCCTTTTTCCCTTTGTCCCGTTGTTGACCTGCAGTTCTATATTGCTACCACAAGAGGCAGTGGTCCCAGAACCTGCAGTTCTATGTTGCTACCACAAGAGCATTTACCGTTTTCGGCCACAGGAGGGCAGCAACAGGCTTAGATAGACTGTGTTCCTTGTTCAGTGGGCAGCAACAGGCTTAGATAGACTGTCCCTTGTTCAGTTTCAGCAGTTCAATGAGTATTTGAGTTAGGCTATTTAGTTTATTTGTGTAAGTATTTCTGTTAGTTATACATTATATGTCTTTATTATTTCAGAGACCACACACTCACTGTCTGTTTATGTAAGTGAAGAGAATTGAAAGGTCAAATAATGTGTATAAAGGGTTTATAGAGGGGTCCACAGCCCCCGACCCAATATGATGCGAGGGGGTGGAGTCTTGCCACAATGCCACGGACCCCACAAATCAGCCCCTGAGAGGGCTAGAGAAACACGGTCTTCACCGGTGGGGGCAGATGGGTAGCCCGGAGAGGGGTCCACAGCCCCCGACCCAATATGATGCGAGGGGGCGGAGTCTTGCCAGCACGCCACTGTCCACGCCACGGACCCCACAAATCAGCCCGAGAGGGCTAGAGAAACACGGTCTTCAATGGTGGGGGCAGATGGGTAGCCCGGAGAGCGCTCCACTGCCCCCGACCCAATATGACGCGAGGTGGCAGAGTCTCGCCACCACACCACGGACCCCACAACTCAGCCCTCGTGTGGGCTAAAGACACAGGATCTTCACTGGTGGGGCAGGTGGGTAGTCCGGAGAAAGGTACACTATCCACGACCAGCTCTGACCCGAGGGGGCGGGGTCTCGCCATCATGCCGCAGACCCCATGGCAAATGGGCCTAGGATATAGACAATTAACTACCAGTGGAATGGTGGTGGAGCATCCATCGGGGACCCACTGTAGGTCCGCTAGTCTTGTGTTGTATTCCGCCGGAGGTCCGCCAACTCGTCCATCGGGGACCCGCTGTACAGTAGGTCCGCTAGCCTTGTGTTATCTGGGTTTATCCCTTAACTTTGTCCAGAAACAGAAGTTGAACCAATTGCAGCAAAATAGCTAACGTTACAGTAATCATCAGTGTAACTGCTTTAGCCACTGACCGCTACCATTACTGTTATGGAAGCTGCTGCTAGTTGTTGTGAGCTCATGAGCTAACTGGCTATGTCGCCCTTATTGTGCAGGATTAGCATTGGAACTGATGTGTCCAGGCGACAAGACCTATCTTAATTTATCAGACATTATTTCATGTAATTTCAATTCATAGCTATTTCAGTGGCATGACTAGCTTCCGTCCTACCAGTCCTGAACAGAAACAAGCCAGCCACGCACATAAGCCAGGCTTGACCTAGCCTGGTTCCGGTTTTCCCTCCCTTACTCAGTTGGTTGGTCTGGTAAATGCTGGCCCGCATCTCTCTGTTGGCACCACAACAGCTGGAGAAGGACACCTGAGGACACCACACACACACACACACACACCTAGGTAAAATGTGCACATGACACAGGAATAATGATGTTTGGTGAATTGCCATGAAATGAATCCTAATGTTTGTGTGTGTGTGTTTCTTTGTTTTTGTGTGTGTATGGGTATGCCCTCTCTCTCTCACCTCTGCTGGCTACAGATCTGGGTTCTGTTGGGTTCTTTGATGCAGACAGCTGTTGTCTGGCAGCTCTGACCCCCCCTCTGCAGAGATATCTCCGGTTCACAGACATCCTACTGCAGAGATATCTCCGGTTCACAGACATCCTACTGCAGAGATATCTCCGGTTCACAGACATCCTACTGCAGAGATATCTCCGGTTCACAGACATCCTACTGCAGAGATATCTCCGGTTCACAGACATCCTACTGCAGAGATATCTCCAGTTCACAGACATCCTACTGCAGAGATATCTCCAGTTTACAGACATCCGACTGTGTTATTTTAACACCGGCTGTGTTATTTTAATATAATAAAGAACACTACAATCAATAGAATCTGTGATGAGACATAAAATGTACAAATATTCAACTGCCATATAAATCTATCTATCCCTGCCCCCTCTCTCCTCCTATGAGATGTAGGCCTAGTATACTCCAATTAATGTTTGCCAAAAAATCAAATAGCTCATTTGATTAGGCTATGTCTAGAGCACTAATCAAGCAAGTAGGCTATGTCTAGCTACGTGACAGCCGGTCATTTCAAGGTATGTCAATACAGAAATAAATCAAAATAGCTCATTGTAGTCAGACATTGTTACAGACTCAACCTTATTTGCATTTTTATGAGACATGCTCTTTAAGTGGATAGCTGTGTATATTGCTTGTATTTCTTGCTTGGGGACACAACATTTATTCTTCATTTGTTGTTTGTTGCTACCTGTATCTTGGGGGCATATATCTATTTGTGCATTAGATTAGATTAGATACATAAAACGTTTGTTTTCTAACGCTTTGTGATTGGTGTAAAAACATCCGATCTTGACAACTTTATGATTCTTGATTGGCCAAGGAAGGCGGAAGTATGAGCGCACTGACAGCTCTCTGCGGCTTTCGCTTTCTGGAGCCCCGACTTTGCTTGTTTGCATAAAACGCACCTACAGCTGGACCACAAGGCCTTCAGAACATACATTCACAACTATATGAAAAACATGACTTAATGTATTTTATACGTAAGTAACTCCCGTTGCTACTTAGAACTGTTTGTGCGACGGACATTGTCATCTTACAACTGACGTCGTGCCTTTCTGACAGCTAGCTTGCTGTCAGAGAGTCGCTAGCTTAGCCACTGGCTAATAGCGAGATATGTAGCAGCAGTATCCTTTATCCTGGCAAACAGCTGGAGAGACATTTCAGATAAATGTTACCGACCACTTAAACGTAATCAAACTTGTTCTAGAGTGTGTGCTAGCTCAACGTTACACGATTGCTCGATATTGGCTACTGCACCAACGTTATAGCTAGCTAGCTAATGCTAGACGAGCAACTTGCTAGCTATAGCTAACGTCAGTTTGTTTGATTTGCAACTACTGCATCCTGATCCGTGAGAAGATTTGCATGTGGGTGCGTATCAACGTAAGCCTTGTAAGCTAAAACAGGCCGTCTGTGTGATTTGCTAGCCAGTTTGTTGCAGACTGGCTGCATGATTATAGGATCCGTGTGGGCTAGATTCCCTTTCACCCCATAGCGACCAGCAGTCGTCCTAAATGATAGGATTTGTTTCCATTCCAGCTGAGCCCAGTGAGACTTCTCATCCTGATGCTGGAAGTATGCAGTCCTTACCTAGACGAGACGCCGGGGTTTGGCATCAAACACGAAGTCTGCTCTACAAGAATTTACTGATCAAATGGAGGACCAAGCAACAGAGCTTGCAGGTAGGTGCAGATTTGAAGATGCTGATTTGAAGATCCTGAAAACTGGATTGATCTCTTAGGCTTTTCTCATAGGTAAACAGTGGCTTGATTCTAATATAATGGGGCTACGTGCACAGAGGTGTGCACACATTTGTGCTCGTAGCGTTTTCATTTAATGGGGCTACGTGCACAGATCTGTGCACACATCTGTGCACGTAGCCCCATTATATGAGAATCAAACCACTGTTTACCTATGAGAAAGGCCTAAGAGCAGAATAACTTTCAGTGTCCTATGCAACAGACCTGTAAGTGGGAGAGAGCTAGAGCTAGATGAGATGGAGGCTAGACGATTTATAGCAGCTAGTTGAGCTGTGTTCTCTAGATGATGAACTTGCAGGTTCTCCAACTGTAGTTGTCAGACCTTTTGTCAGACAATTTCAAGTACCTCATAGTAGCTGAGGTATGTTTGATTTGACCTCTCAGTTGGTCCTTACAGGCCTGACCCCTGGGCTTCATTGCACTGTCCTAAGTTAAATCAAGCACACCCCAAAAGAGTTTATTGACTGAGGTCTTGTAATTATTAGGCCAGCACACGTCTCTGTCATCAGCAGGTCATGTACCAGCACCTGCAGGAGCAGTAGCCACCGGGCCAAGCCTAGTGCAGCTGGAGGATCTAGTACGGCTGGTTAGAGGTGGCTGTAGCTCAGGTCCAATGATCGTAGGGTCGGCGGTTCCAATCCCGGCTCCTCCTGTCCACATTTTGAAGTGTCCTTGGGCAAGGCACTGAACCCCAAATTGCTCCCAATGAGCAGGCTAGCACCTTGCATGACATCTGCCGCTATTGGTGTGTGAATGTGTGTGTGAATGGGTGAATGAGAGGCCTTCATTGTAAAGTGCGTTGGATAAAAGCGCTTTATAAGTGCTGTCCATTTACCATTTATTATGGGACCTGTTCATCCATGGCGGCCATTTAATTCAACCAACCTCCAGTTGGTCTTTCTTCTTCATTCATCATTGTGGCTTTCATACACATGATTAATTATTGCCTTTTATTAGCATATAATATAAGTTTATGTTATTTAGCTCTAGTGTGTGTGAATTAGTAATTGAATGGGCCTTAACAATGACTCCATGAGGGCTATTACAGGAAGCTACGGTGGCCCCTGAAGTACAAAACACTGCTGTCACGGTCACATATCTGTTTCTGGAGCTGGGGAGCACCAGTCTCATAGCTTTGGCCTTTTATCCCACCCACACGTGCTTGTAAACTTGTGATCAGTGATGATATGACTCCCTCCTGCTTGGCAACGCAGCTCAACACCCAGTCCCCATTCCTCTTGATTTGGAATTGAATAAATGAAACATCTCTTAAAGCCTCTGGATACTTGGCTTGAAATAGTAAAAATGCATATATGATATCAAATGTTAGTGTCTCTTTAAGCATCCACAAACATCTGAGTTAAAATAAACAAATAATTCATTTTAATCGATCACTGAATGGTGAGTTCCAAAATGCTTTTCTATCCATTAGTAGAATTAGTTAGCCACAGCTAGTTCTAACCATACTAGCTAGCGCTAACATTATTAGGATGCTAAGCAGCTACAAAGCACTGAGTTGGCAAGCTAACAATGTTAGATTTCTTTAGAAAAAGGTGAGGTTAACAATAAACGTGGAACATTTACTTAAACTTTATCATTAGCAAGTAACTTAATGATCGATCTCTAGGCTCTGGGCATCGGGGGGAGGGTGAAGTGGAGGGAGAGAGGGTACTGCTCCAGCTACAAGACATAGCCGTTGTGCAAAACCCATGGCTTTCTGGCAGAATTTAATGAATGAGGGCAGCATATGAAGCTATGTTTCCGGACTGCTCCACCACGGCTCACCAAAAATGCGGTCCACTGTTTCTCTAAATCCAACACAGTTGGAAAACTAAAGAATGACTTGTTGTCATCTCACCGATGAGCACCCAGGGACAGCACAAACAATCATGATGGTGCACAGGGTGGGGAGATGGAGGATAGATAAAAATAGATACCGGTAGATGGATAGATAAAAATAGACAAAGATACTAGGCTGGATCAAATATGTTAGCTAACTGCAAATTTGCTGTCGACGAGGCAGATTTAGCGGGGAGGTAGGACTTACTAATGTGCATTTTTTAATGATTGGATCTCGGATATAATGACGTCACATTAAACGAATTAAACAACGCCCATTTCAAACCCACTGTCAGGAATATTATAACAACCTAAATGAGAATATTTCGAATTTTGATAGAAATTAATTGCTAATACTTTTACATGTTGTTTATTACTGAATGTACATAATACACTAAATTACATAGTTAGAAGACTTTTGTGGATTTGAGTTTCCAGAGGCTTTAAGGCATAACCCCCTCCCCCTCTTTCCCTCCCTGTAAGGCCATGCATGTTTCATTTGGATTCAAGTTGCATTGATGCATTTTTAACGGGTCTCTCTGTTTCATCTCCTCTTCCCGAGGGTAGTGTTGGTGGGCCTCCTGGAGTTGGTGTTGCGTTCCTATAGTGTAGGACCTCCGGATTTGGAGCCCGGGACGACACACCGCAGTTAAATGCGGTCCAGGAACAAAATGCAAAAACCCCACTTTCGCCCCATCTTTGTAGTTCTAGCCAAGTTAGCCATTGTTAGCAATACCAGTTTATGACAACAAATTATGCTGTTTTGTGCATACAAACTTTGTAGACACATTGTCCACTGATAGACATTGGACCAGGGTTATAATAGTTTTGCTTTTTTCATTACTTTTTATTTTTATATCGTTTTAACTTTTTGTGTTCAATTTCAGTTTAGTTTTAATTAGTTTTTAAAGCAGATTTGCTAGTTTATTTTTTATTTTTTGATAATGCTTAGTTTTAGTTTAGTTTTTATTAGTTTCAGTATTATTATTATTTATTATTTTCTGCGCTAGCCTCGTGACACTCCTTCGGCTCAAATTTATGTGTTTCAATTTTCTCCCTGCTCAAGGTTGTGTTGTCACATCAGGCATGTGTAGAGTAGCTCTGGTCGTTTGTCACGGTCCCTGGCGATGGGGAGTCCTTGAACTAATGCAGTGGCCTACGAGATCATCAGTTGTTGGAGAGCTTTGACGTTGTTTAGGACTTTGTCAATGCTGTTATTCAGTCTTAATTCTTTCCATGTTTGAAGAACTCTTCCCCGTCAAAGTCAGGTTCATTTGTCGCGTACTACATTATACAGGTACAACGAGTAGTGAAATGGGGCGGCTGTAGCTGAGGTGGTAGAGCGGGTCTTCCAATGATCGGGGGGTCGGCCGTTCGATTCAAGGCTCCTCCTAACAGCTTGAAGTGTCCTTGGGCAAAGACACTGAATCCCAAATTGCTCCCGATGAGCAGGCTAGCACCTTGCATGGCAGCTGCAGCCATTGGCGTGTGTATGTGTGTAAATGGGTGAATGAGAGGCCGTCATTGTAAAGCACTTTGGATAAAAGCGCTATATAAGTGCAGTCCATTTACCATTTACCAAATGTTCTTGCGTGTTCTTGTCCCGACCCGTCCAGGAGTTGATCCTGCCCCTGCTGCTCCTGGGCCTGCTGATCCTGATCAGCACCCTCAACCCCCACGTCTACTACGGGGGCATCGGCACCATGGAGCTGGAGAGGGAGGAGCCTCACTTCCTCAAGGGCCTAGGATACACCCCTATCACCAACATCACCAATCACATCATGGATGAGGTGGCTCGGGAGATGCGTGAGTCTCCTATGCACCCCGGGGACAGCAGCCCCATGGACACCTCGTGACTTTTTACACTGAACAGCAGATCTGAAACCGTTGGATTATAAGATGAGGAGGACAATGGGCCTCATTCACCAATATCTAACCTTCGTAAATTCATTCCTAAGAAAGGTTCTAAGAAGAGCCTCAGTATGATTCATGATGTGTTCATTCATATTGATGAATCCCATTTGTTTCGTAAATTGAAAGTGTGTGCCAGATCTCCCGAATTAGCATAGGTAAAGGAAACGCCCCACCAGCCCCGAATCAGAGCATGAGACTGAAGGGTTGTGCCCACATGTCAGACCGGCCATCCGCACAGTTGAATCGCTAGATTTTCGGTGGCGCAACTGGCTAAGGCAGTGTTGTGTGAGGTGCATTGGCAAGTCAGAGGACCCAAGATTGAATCCAGCTTGATCAGCGTTTTTTTCCCTCCTATCCCCAAATAAGATAGGAAATGTAATGGGTCCTCTGCTCCAAAATGTAGTGGGTTCTAAGTTGGCCCATGCTACTGTACACCCCTCCACCGAGTTTCATGAAAATCAATCTTGTAGTTTTTGCATAATCCTGCTAAGAAACAAACAAACGAAAAACAAACACAAACACATGCCACCGAAAACACCTCACGCCCTCAGCTGTCGCTGGGGTGGAGGTAATGAGAAAACATAGGTGAATGCCAGAATCTTTGTGGAAACTGCATAAGTGGAGTTTAAGAAGAAGTTTCTTCGTAAGAATGGTTGGTGAATGAGGCCCAATGTTACTTAGCATCATCCATCAGGGGTTAAGGCTGGCTAGCACAGGCCCTAGAGTACCAATCCAATTATTTACATTTTACACAAGTTACCTATCATAGAACAGTTTTCTCTGAGCCTTTCTCTGGGTGTTGTGATCACAGACCTGCAGGACCCTCCAGATATGTTCTCCAGCGAGGAGGACCTGGAGAACGCTAGTCTGTACGAGCCCTCGGGCTACGTGGGGGTGGTCTTCATGGACAGCTCGGCCACCTCCTATAGGCTACGCTTCCCGTACAACAAGCTGCCCCTGCCCAGCGACTACACCGAGTCTGTTGGTAAGAGAGTCTGCATCCGGCACTGAGCGGCCTGGTGTAAAACTAGCCAGCTGTCTAGAATTCCCTGGAGGAAAATAAGTACTTCATTTATTGTCAGCCTTGCTCACAAGGTGGTGATAAACGCATAATGAAAAGGGTCCGTTTTCATAGTGGGTATAGAGTTAGGATATTGTCAGACAGAGCTGAACTATAATGGCTGCATTCCATATGGAGGCCATCTCTGTGTTTTTCCTAACCTCATACAGTATGACCATCCTGACCTAGCGAGCTCACATTCAGTATCACTCCGCAGATCAGTCTGGCCTTCCCCCTATCTACAACAATTATTGTGGGTGGGGGTACCTGCCATAAGCCAATCAGCGTAATAAAACATTTGCCAAATCCAGTCAGAAGAACGCTGAAAACGTCTTTTCCTCCAAGAAACTCTGCATATTATTGTTCTTGTTTAATTGTTGTTATTGAGACTATTTCCGCAATACTGCACTTATGTCGCTGTTTATTCTACTAACGTTAATGTTATTGCTCGTTCATTCGGGAGACTGTTTTGCCACGGGAACCACTCAGGGGCTACGTTCTACTGGGAGGCACAACAGAAGTCAAAACAGTCCCTGATTAGCCAGGTCAAAATGTAATTGTGTGAATAAGCGTTGGAGATAGTCCAGTCCAGGCTGATCAGCGGAGGCAAACTGAGAGTGAGTTGGCAAGATCAGGATGGTCTCACAAGGCATGTTTTTCCCTCCCACAGCCAACTGTTTTGCCACCTCAGTGAACTGCCGGGCAGCTAATTACTGGTACTCTGGCTTTATCCGCCTCCAGTCTCTCATCGACGCTGCCATCATACAGGTGAGAACTGGAAGGGACAAAAATCACCGGAGGAGAATAACTCCGGCACAGACCCACTCCACCTACTGAAGACTGGATAGATTTATCATTGCACCATGTCTACTGTGCAACAAAGAAATTGGGCTGTTATTGTTGAGTTTATGTGTTATTACTGACACCTGACACATAATAATCGCTCATTGAGGACTTGGTTGAAGTTATACAAGTTAAAGCTTAGTCTCATTAGTTCTGTGTGTATGTATATAGGAGGATACAGTTTATATATATACATACGTATATATATAATAAATAAAGTAATATATATAATTTTTAAACCTTTATTTAACCAGGTAAGAAAACTCATTGAGATTTAATATCTCATTTTCAAGAGAGACCTGGCTCATTCATACCCACTGAATGAGTGCTGGTGCTGGTGTTGACGTGTGTTTCCTGACGTGTGTTTGCTGTGGCCAGATGCGGACCAAACGCTCGGTGTGGAGTGAGATGGACATGCGTGTGGTGATGATGGGCCAGCCGGGCTCTGTGGAGGTCCAGAAGTTCCCCCACGCACTAATCTCCATCTACCTGGTCCTGGCCTTCACGCCCTTCGTCACCTTCCTCATTGTCAACGTGGCGGCCGAGAAGGAGCAGCGGCTCAAAGACACCATGAGCATGATGGGGCTCTACGACTCTGCTTTCTG
Source organism: Borostomias antarcticus (assembly GCF_949987555.1). Lineage (NCBI taxonomy): Eukaryota > Metazoa > Chordata > Actinopteri > Stomiiformes > Stomiidae > Borostomias > Borostomias antarcticus. Next base: position 15,838,384 of record NC_140255.1, on the reverse strand, counting down.
GTGAGGACAGCTAAGGGTTCACTCTCACTGTACCACTCTGCCTTCTAGTGAGGACAGCTAAGGGTTCACTCTCTCTGTACGACTCCGCCTTCTGGTGACGACAGCTAAAGACATCTAAGGGTTCACTCTCTCCGTATGACTCTGTCTTCTGGTGACGACAGCTAAGGGTTCACTCTCTCTGTACGACTCCGCCTTCTGGTGACGACAGCTAAAGACATCTAAGGGTTCACTCTCTCCGTATGACTGTCTTCTGCTGATGTCCGCTAAGGGTCCACTCTCTCCTTTACTTTCCATATTACTTTTCTATTTTCTATGTGACCATCCACTGAAATCACACAAGTAACACTGTTTGGGTTCGAAGCGATCACTGGGAAATACAGTCCAACAAGTACGAAATATGTTGAAGTCCATGGCGCTAGATAACTTAGCTAGCTAGAATAGCCTAAGCTAGCCAGCACTCGTTAACGTTAGTTAAGTCACCATGTTCCACAACAGCCTTTCGGTGGTGAGCTAGATGACATTAGCATTCAGTTTTGTTGATAGCTAGTGTGCCTGCCTAACGATGCAGGAGGCACCGTTGCAGTTAGGGATAGGGTTCTTCCCATGTTTCGTCGCGTCCATGAGTGTCCTGAATTTTGCATTGTATGCAACACACCTGCAGTTACCCTACAGGTGTTGCCAAAAATAACTAGCTGGGAAGTTAGAGATTACCACATTAATATGGACTTTCAAAATTGAGAACACTATCTGTACATGGGCAAGCGTAGACTGTGTTTGTAGTCAAGACTGCAGTGTCAGCATCAATAAATTCAATCTTTTGACAGATCAGGGGGGAAAAGGAGGACATTGGGGAATTTAACAGGAGGAAATCGGGGTATCTAAGCGGTCAGGGGAGAGCGTAGACTTTTCCAGCAGCCTTAAACTGCTAGCCTCAGCAGGAGATAACTCAACTTTTGACAGATCAGTTTCCTATGGCTACATCTAGTGGTCACATCTGATATTACTCTTGAGCAGATCTCTGTTGCAACATTTTGGTGCTGTGGTTGTCTAAAACAATTTATACCATATGATGATTATGATTACAATATTATGAGATGATTAAAATGCAGGGGAGCTAAATCAAATTAAATCACAACAGCGGGCTCAAAACTCACCTCTTCAAGAAATACTACCCTTTCTCTTAAGCACCTATTGTATTTATGTTTTGCAATCTTACAAATCTTACAAAAGTGTCTGCTGAATGACTGTAATGTAATGACTTAGTATTTTGTGTGTGTGTTGGTCAACAGGCTGTCGTGGGGACTGCTCTACGCTGCTTTGGTCACCACCATGTCCGTCCTGATGTCCGTCATCGCCACGTACACCGCCCTCTTTCCCAACAGCGACTTCCTGGTCGTCTTCCTCCTCATCTTCCTGTATGGCATCTCCTCCGTGAGTAGTTTAACTCTTAACCAGGGGTGACATTTATATATATATCTATATAAGCCTTTAACTTCTAATTTAAAACTGAGAAAGAAGTAACCCAGGATTACCCAGTTCGACTTTTTTGAGAGTTGAGCTTTTACTAAGTAAAAGTAAAAGTAGTAAAATAATATATAATAAATAAGTAAAAGTTCTTGTTGGAAAAACATGGATGCATCCTAATCAGAGTAGGAATAGCATGTGCATCTTTTGCATAGATTTAGGTCTGATTTGGAATTCATGTTGGTTTCTGAATAAAATTTTGCACACAAAAAAAGTTGTATCCGATTAATCGAAAAAATAATCGAGAGATTTCTGATTTGTATCTATTTTTAAGACAGGGACAAGGTGCAATAGACATCAACCCTATAAAATGGGGAGAGATACACTGTACAAGGTTATAGCTTAACGGCTAATTTCCACCCGCAGTCCCTTTTATTACAGATTAATCTATTATGAAAATAGTCACACAAAAAAACAGCCCTAATCCGAGCCTTCTATAACCTTGGCCGTTTAGCTGCATTTGGGGGGCTGAGTGTATCTTGTTGTGACAGGATATATTAAAGCCAGTCCCGTCCTCCTTACTCCCCTCCTCAGATCTTCTTTTCCTTCATGCTGACTCCGCTGTTTAAGAAGCCCAAGTTTGCCAGCACGGTGGGCTCCATGCTGACTGTGGTGTTCGGCTGCCTGTCCCTGTTCACCGTCCTGATGAGGGACTTCCCCCAGCCGCTGGTCTGGCTGCTGTGTCTGCTCTCTCCCAGCGCCTTCTCCATCGGCATCGCACAGGTCAACTACATTACATTACATTAAAGTCATATAGCACACGCTTTTATCCAAAGTGACTATCAGTGCTTACAGACGTCTTTTAACATGATCACATCAAGTTATATTACACATTATTACATTACAGTCTAGGGCTGGGTATCGATTAGAATTTCAAGAATCGATTCAATTCCGATTCACAAGGTTCAGAATCGATTATCACAATTCGATTCAATATCGATTCGGTTAGTGTTACTAAAACCTGTTTTTTTTTTTGTTTTTTTTTTGCTGTAACCTTAATTACATGACTGCCAAGTTATGCAACACATCAATACTAGGGCTGGGTATCGATACTGATTTCCAAAAATGAATGAATGAATGAATCATTGAATGAATTAATGAACTATTCATTCCTTCATTCATTCATTTAATAAAAGATCGATTTTGGGATTCATGAATCGATTCTGAATCAGTTGTGTGTGTGTGTGTGTCTGTGTGTGTCTAGGTGGTGTACCTGGAGGCCCAGGGGGACGGAGCAGTGTTCACCACCCTGACCGACGGCCCCCATCCTCTGTACGCGCCCATGGTCATGCTGGTCCTGGACTGCATCCTCTACCTGCTGCTGGCCCTCTACCTGGACCAGGTGCTGCCAGGTAAGGATACACACACACACATACACACGCACGCATACACACACACAAGCACACACACACCTACGCACACACACACCTACGCACACACACACACACACACACACACACATATACAGGTACAGTACATGCACACACACGCTTACACACATCTACACACACACACACACAGTCTCGGTAGCCCTTTGTTATCCCTGATCCAGGTGAGTTTGGCATGAGGCGGTCCCTGGTCTACTTCCTGAAGCCATCCTATTGGTCCAAGCGCAGTAAGCGCTACGTGGAGGTGAGCTCCGTGTACGAGGGTGAGGTGAACGGCGCCCTGGGAGCAGACGAGTCTGTGGAACCTGTCTCTCCTGAGTTCCGGGGAAAAGAAGCTATCCGGTAAGCGACCCCCATCATACCGGCTACAGTCAGCTCAACATAGACTGATCTATGGGAAACTATCCTCTTACATCTGTGTCAGTTCTAATTATGCATATGCAGGAAATTATGTAATACAAAGGTTTTTTGTAATGTCTGTCCTTACATTCGGACAATGGACAATTTGATCAGCATACACAGTTAGAAACCAGGCCCCCGTTATTGACGTTTGAAGACAAAAATACCGGCTTTTAGAGTTTCCAGAGGAAGTTGATGTGAACCCGATATAGCAGAGTGACCTGCCTGGTGCACAGCCAGCCGACACCGCTCCATTAATTAGGGCCCGGAGCAGATAGCCTCCTGACACCATCCTGATCTCGCCAGCTCACTTTCAGTTTTGCTCCACAGATCAGCCTGGACTTCCCCCTATCTCCAATGATTATTCTCTGATTACGTTTTGACTGGGCCCGTCAGGGACTGCTCTGACTTCTGTCCTGCCTCCCAGTAGAACGTAGTCCTTGAGTGGTTCTCGTGGCAAAACGTTAACGTTAGTAGAATAAACACAGCCATAAGTGCAGTTATTGCAGAAATAGACTCAATAATAACAATTAAACAAGAGCAAGAGTAGGCAATGCACAGTTTCTCAGAGGAAAAGACATCTTCGCTGTTCTTCCGACTGGATTTGGCAAACGTTTTGTCACGCTGTTTGGAAGGAGTTAGTCTGTCAAGGCAAGTACTCCCGCCCACAATAATTGTCCGAGAGAGGGGGAAGGCCAGGCTGATCTGCGGAGAGAAACCGAATGTGAGCTCACTAGGTCGGTCAGGATGGTCTCATGGAGCTGCAGAGCAGCAAGGCCGGGCCGTCACCAGAGATGTGGCGTTGACGCTCTCTGACGGTCCGTCTCCGTGTGTCCCCCCTCTCCTCCGGCAGCATCAGAAACATCCGCAAGGTGTACAAGGAGAAGGACAGCATGGTGGAAGCTCTGAGAGGTGAGACCTTTTCCCTCCATCAAACCCTTCCCAACGCCTTACGTTGACATCTGAAATATCACTCTTCAAGATGAGGAGTCATGATGATAAAATACTAGAATTGACTTGGCTTATGTTGGTCTTTCGATGTTTTTAGTTTAGTTTATTTGAAAATATAAAAATTAAAACCACAAATGATTACATCCATAGCTTAAAAAGACATTGCCAAGGATAACGCAATAAAGTCTCAAGACTTATTTCCATTGTGGTGCTTCGATGTTTGATGTTGATGGCTAAATGCTCTTGTTGTACCGTCCCCCCTTCCCCCAGGTTTGACCTTTGACATCTACGAGGGCCAGATCACCGCCCTGCTGGGCCACAGCGGCGCCGGCAAGTCCACCCTCATGAACATCCTGTGCGGCATCTGCCCGCCCAGTGACGGCTCGGCCGCCATCTACGGCACGCCAGTGGCTGAGATCGCCGAGGGGGCGGAGATGAAGCAGCTGGTCGGTGTCTGCCCGCAGTTCAACATCATCTTCGACGTACTGACGGTGGAGGAGCACCTGAGGATCTTCGCCGCCATCAAGGGCATCCCGCCCGGGGAGATCGACAGCGAGGTGTGTGTGGTTCTCACAGGACATGGGGGGGCGGGGGGGCGGCTCCTCATGGAGGTCGTTTCGGGATCCGGAACAGTAAAGGAAACGGAAGCACCCGCCGCACACTGTCTTCACTTGCTCAATGGAATCCGCTTAATAGATGTTACCGAAATTATTCTAATCATTCAATAATGAGTAGTTGAAATGCTGAGGTTCACCTTTGTAAGTCCAAAGCTAGTTACTTTTATTCCAACAGTTAAGAGTTTGCAAAGTCGGGCACTCTGGTAGGAGACAAGTTCCGACAAGAGCCATGATCAAATTCAAACACAGCATTATATCCACTGTGGGCATAACCCATACATGGATATGTAAAACTCCACTAACCAATTATATGAGAGGGTCACCAGACAGTAGGGCAGTTCTACAGGTCAACAGCTGACCTGTATGTGAAGACCCAAGGCTATGGTTTATGGCCTTGGTAAACAGCTGCTAGGCCATAGAAGAGTCGTAAAAATGGGCAACCCCCTTCCTTACTAACACTGGCTAAGCAGCAGAGGAGTTCACACAAGGAGAGGAAGACTGTTCATGTAAAAATGTTCTCACAAACCCACATGCACATAAGTTCTGGTTACACTGGTATCAGACATGAAATGATAAAGATAGATTTAAGTTTCACTATTACATACACACAACACTTCGGTCAGGTATGCAAGTGAAGACAGTGCAGGTGCTTCTGTTTCCTTCATTATATGTACTCCGCCTACGCACCTGTTACACAGACTAGGGCTGTAACGATTATGAATTTTGCTTAACGATTAATTGTCAGAAAAATAATTGCGATTATTACAATTAATAATTGTAATTATAATTGTCAGAGTTGTTGACCTAGGCGGCCGCCTACTTCGCCTATGCCACGGGCCAGCCCTGGCACTGATGCTCATGTCCGCATGATTTGAGTGAGAGTGTGTGTGTTTGTGAGAGAGAGAGAGAAGGACAGACAGAGAGGGAGGGAGTGAGTGAGGGTGGGTGGGTGGGTTCCTGGTTCTGACTCATTTTTACCAGATAATGTAGGCCTAATAACACAAGTACTCAGCCTATGAAGTAAACTTGTGGTTTAAAACCACACCTCTTTAATATCATGAATGTTAACAACATTTACGTAGAACATATATCCTCCTCAATAAAAAAAAGCATTGAAAAACTAAGATGAAATTAAATTTGGAGTATACAAATAGCACATGAAGTGGACAATGCATCAGTGCTTCTTTACTTTAATACAGTGTCTCTTGTCATTAGTTGCTATGAACGTATTGGAGAAGTGCCAACAAGTTGAAGAATTCCATTGAACTATTGAGTTTTGTGGTTAACAGTGTGGCTTGTTGACATGCTTTCCTGTATGATGCATGTCTATTAGGTAACCAAAGTGCTGAAAGATCTGGACCTGGAGAAGATCATGGACGCCCAGGCCAAGAACCTGAGTGGAGGCCAGAAGAGGAAGCTTTCCGTGGGCATAGCCATCCTGGGAGACCCCAAGGTAGCTGGATCTGTTCTCACTGGCGTTTAACATGATGACAAAAACCCTTTCAGTTGTTGATGGTTTGCCTCTTGTACGTGGGCGCGTGTGTCAGATCCTCCTCCTGGACGAGCCCACGGCCGGTATGGACCCCTGCTCCAGACACCAGGTGTGGTCCCTGCTCAAGAGCCGCAGAGCAGGCAGGGTCACCGTGCTCAGCACGCACTACATGGACGAGGCAGACATACTGGCTGGTACACGCACACGCATACATACAAGCATACACACGCATACACGCACGCACACACACGCACACACACACGCGCACACACACACACACACACACACACAAATGTACACACCATTCATTTTTATCCAGTTAGAACCCTACCATGAAGCATACACTTATCATTCATCGTAACCGACTAGAACCCTACCATGATACACACAATTTTCATTCATGCTCACAGACTAGAGCCCTACACTACCATGCAGTCTAGCTGTATCAGGGTATTTAAACTAGAGCACTACCATGCAGTCTGGCTGTATCAGGGTATTTAAACTAGAGCACTACCATGCAGTCTAGCTGTATCAGGGTATTTAAACTAGAGCACTACCATGCAGTCTGGCTGTATCAGGGTATTTAAACTAGAGCACTACCATGCAGTCTAGCTGTATCAGGGTATTTAAACTAGAGCACTACCATGCAGTCTGGCTGTATCAGGGTATTTAAACTAGAGCACTACCATGCAGTCTAGCTGTATCAGGGTATTTAAACTAGAGCACTACCATGCAGTCTGGCTGTATCAGGGTATTTAAACTAGAGCACTACCATGCAGTCTAGCTGTATCAGGGTATTTAAACTAGAGCACTACCATGCAGTCTGGCTGTATCAGGGGGTATTTCATGAGCTTCACTGCCCTGATGGAGGAACTGTCTCTCTTCTCCCCCCAGACCGCAAAGCTGTGATCTCCCAGGGCCAGCTCAAGTGTGTGGGCTCATCCCTGTACCTCAAGACCAAGTGTGGAGTGGGATACCACCTCAGGCAAGTTGACCTCACGATGCCTCTCCATTTTGCGATGTCACAGTTGAAAACCTAATGGACTGAGGTATAGATTTTGATAAGAGGAAAAATCTGAGAAGGAAACTCGATAGTCCCGATATCTTTAAGATGATACTTTCTCATTCTCTGGTGTAGAATGTCAGTGAACGGAGGTTGTGAAGTAGATGGGGTTACGTCATTGGTCAAGCAGCACGTCGCCAAGGCTCAGCTGTCACGGCAACAAGAGGCAGAGCTGACGTTCACGCTTCCTTTCGAAAGCCGGGACACTTTCGCAGGTCAGAGCACAATTACTGTTGATGACTTTAATGAATGCAACTTCTAATGTAATGAGGAGACTTAAAGCAATACATAGCGTTTTCTCCGTTTTTCTCGGAACTGTGCCCCCACAGGCTCTGCGAGTAAGTGCACTGTCGTACTGTCGTAACATTATCAGATTGTCTTTTTCTTTTTCTGGCTTCCTCCGTGATTTTTCGCTTCAGTTTTCTCACCTCCGCCATGATATCATTGAGCTAAAAAACGCATGATATCCATAGACGCCGGAATAGTTAGCTACTACTGTGTTATTTAAACACAACGTTGCGCATGCGCACCTCGACTGAATGCTGCGTCCCGGGGCACAAGTTTTAAAATGTAATAAATGTCAATGCATTCTTTTTCTGAGTAGACTGTTTGGACGATTCAGTTTACTTTTAGTAAATCTAATTAGAGAATTAGCACCAGACATGTTTGTAAAGGTCCAAATATCGCGATGTATTGCTTTATGTAGAGTAGTTGTCGAGTAGTGAAACTCACTCCCCTAGTATAAAGGATGTTCTAACGGCCCTGCCGAGGGGGATGTCTCTCTTGGCATAGTTGTTAGCACATCCGACTTATGAGCGCAACACACAGCGAAATCTGTCTGTCACACTAACTCACCATGTTCCAGTCATGTTTGAATAATACCATGCCTCTCTCTCTCAGGTCTGTTCTCTGAGCTAGACTGCAGACCAGACCTGGGCGTGATCAACTATGGGGTCTCCATGACAACGCTGGAGGATGTATTCTTGCGTCTGGAGGCAGAGTCTGAGGTGGACCAGGCTGGTGAGTCTGGGGCGGGGTGGGGCAGCAAGCAACCTCCTGTCTCTAATGTAACATTCGCACGCAACGTCCTGTCTCTAACTCAACCTTTGCACGCAACTTCCTTTCTCCAACTCAACCTTCGCACGCAACTTCCTGTCTCTAACACTTCCCTCGCACACAACTTCCTGTCTCACCACCCTCGCCCCGACTTCATTCAATGAAAATGTCAATGTTTGCTATAGGAACACATCAATAACATTCTCTCTCTCTCTCTCTGTCTCTCTCTCTCTCCCCCAAGACTACAGTGTGTTCAACCAAGAGCAGGTGGAGGACGAGGGGGACGCGTCCTCTCTGGACGACACTGACCAGCGCCTACTGACCTTCTCGGACAGCCGCGTCGACGCCATGTCCGGCCATGCCCTGTGGAGGCAGCAGTTCAGCGCCGTGGCCTGGCTGCACTTGCTCAACATGCAGAGGGAGAGGAAGGCCTTCATCTACACGTAAGACTGGGGGGCGGAGGAGTCTGGTCTGGGGGGGATGGAGGACTCTGGTCTGGGGGGGATGGAGGACTCTGGTCTGGGGGGGATGGAGGACTCTGGTCTGGGAGGGATGGAGGACTGGTCTGGGAGGGATGGAGGACTCTGGTCTGGGGGGGATGGAGGACTCTGGTCTGGGGGGGATGGAGGACTCTGGTCTGGGAGGGATGGAGGACTCTGGTCTGGGGGGGGATGGAGGACTCTGGTCTGGGAGGGGATGGAGGACTCTGGTCTGGGGGGGATGGAGGACTCTGGTCTGGGAGGGATGGAGGACTCTGGTCTGGGAGGGATGGAGGACTCTGGTCTGGGAGGGATGGAGGACTCTGGTCTGGGAGGGATGGAGGACTCTGGTCTGGGAGGGATGGAGGACTCTGGTCTGGGGGGGATGGAGGACTCTGGTCTGGGGGGGGTGGAGGACTGGTCTGGGAGGGATGGAGGACTCTGGTCTGGGGGGGATGGAGGACTCTGGTCTGGGGGGGATGGAGGACTCTGGTCTGGGAGGGATGGAGGACTCTGGTCTGGGGGGGGATGGAGGACTCTGGTCTGGGAGGGGATGGAGGACTCTGGTCTGGGGGGGATGGAGGACTCTGGTCTGGGAGGGATGGAGGACTCTGGTCTGGGAGGGATGGAGGACTCTGGTCTGGGAGGGATGGAGGACTCTGGTCTGGGAGGGATGGAGGACTCTGGTCTGGGAGGGATGGAGGACTCTGGTCTGGGGGGGATGGAGGACTCTGGTCTGGGGGGGATGGAGCACTCTGGTCTGGGGGGGATGGAGGACTCTGGTCTGGGAGGGATGGAGCACTCTGGTCTGGGGGGGATGGAGGACTCTGGTCTGGGGGGGATGGAGGACTCTGGTCTGGGGGGGGATGGAGGACTCTGGTCTGGGGGGGATGGAGGACTCTGGTCTGGGGGGGGTGGAGGACTCTGGTCTGGGGGGGGATGGAGGACTCTGGTCTGGGAGGGATGGAGGACTCTGGTCTGGGGGGGATGGAGGACTCTGGTCTGGGGGGGATGGAGGACTCTGGTCTGGGGGGGATGGAGGACTCTGGTCTGGGAGGGATGGAGGAGTCTGGTCTGTGAGGGGATGGAGGACTCTGGTCTGGGGGGGATGGAGGACTCTGGTCTGGGGGGGATGGAGGAGTCTGGTCTGGGGGGGATGGAGGACTCTGGTCTGGGGGGGATGGAGGACTCTGGTCTGGGGGGGGATGGAGGAGTCTGGTCTGGGAGGGATGGAGGACTCTGGTCTGGGGGGGATGGAGGACTCTGGTCTGGGGGGGGATGGAGGAGTCTGGTCTGGGAGGGATGGAGGACTCTGGTCTGGGGGGGATGGAGGACTCTGGTCTGGGGGGGGATGGAGGACTCTGGTCTGGGGGGGGTGGAGGACTCTGGTCTGGGAGGGATGGCGGACTCTGGTCTGGGAGGTGGAGCACTGTGGTCTGGGGGGCTTTCGGTGATCTTTCACTGCTTCCACCTGCACACATACGCAGGCAAGCAACACGATTATTTTAACTGCTTCTCAGGCCCACAGGCCTCTATCAATTCCATACAGCAAAAACACAATTGTTACAAATACATTTGTATCCCCAGTCTTCTTCACTTGCAAAGTTAGCTAGGCTGCAATTTATATATTAGATCTGCATTAAAGCCCAACCCAATTGAAGATCTGATTCAGATCAGTGTTGAGGGTCCTCCTCTGGAGACATTCGATGTCTCAGGTCTCAGTGAAGAGATGGATACAAAAGGGACAGAGCCAGGAGACTAGGGCTGCTCGATTATGGCAAAAATCATAATCACGATTATTTTGATTGATATTGAGATCACGATTATTTAACACGATTATTCATTGAATTCTTTTTTTTAATCAAAAGTTAACATTTTCTTAACAAATTTTCTTAACAAATCAAATTATTGACTTTGATAACAATTAATTTATTAAATGTTGACAGTGGCTTTTCTTTTTAACAATGTTCTTTGGATTAGATACATTTCTCCCATGGGAGACAAATAGTGAACCTTGACCTTGATAAATAAATTAATAAAAGTGCCAAAACTGATAAATAAAGAAGCTTCAAAGCACCGGCACCACCACAGAAGAAGACTACCTCGGAAAAATAATTTCACTAGGACAGAACGCGTCTAAATAAGGTATTTAATGGTAGCGCTGAGGCTTCAAAACCCAGCATTTGTTAAAATAGACCCTTTTGCTTAGGTGAGTGACGTTTCATGTTTATCTGACACTTGTAAATATGAGCGCCTCTCCTAAATAGGCCGACACCGATTTATTTTGACGGCAAAGTGAATGGACCGGCAAAGGACTGTTGTCTGCATGAGCGAGCGGAATGTGACAACGGGACTGAGAAGGGCTGCTTTGAGGGGCAGCTACGACTGCGTAGCAAATTTTACACACCGTGTCAACTTGGTCCAAATCTGTCTCCGCGAACCCATAGTGTTTCCACACCACTGACATTGTTTTAGCTCTCTTGTCCACCTCTCGTTCTGCTGCCATAATCTTCTTCTTGTCGTGTTTTGTTCGAGAGGAGCATGCGTGCGCTTTGCTTGACAACTCGTCTCGCTTTGAACTAAAGTGTCAAGCGCAGTATAGCTCTGCAGTGTAGGGTGCGCTTGATTTGTGAATCGAGCAGCCCTACAGGAGACCACATTAAATCCTGGCCCTGGGATATTGCAAAACGCCCCAGTGGTGACCTACCATGCATTTTTAAGGCTACTTTCACCGTTTTATGTTACTTGTAAACCATAATGTCATTTTAGGTTCATCTTTAGCTATAAAAACACTGCTCTTTTGTTCTACAGAGAATACTGAAGGTGTACTCCCCAACAGGTGTTGAATCAACCCTCTGAACAGGAGTATAATATGGTGTGGCCTTGAATTTTTCCCCAGTGTATTTTTTTCTGGCTGAATCAATCCAGATTCTCCACTTTCCTCCCCCCGTCGCAGGTTGGTGTTGTTCCTGGTGTTCCTGTCCGCGGTGCTGGTGCTCTCCCTGGTCACGGGGAACATCCAGATCCACTCCCCCGACCGCCAATTCCTGCCCATCTACCTTCTGAAGCGCCACCAGTCCCCCAGGAAGTACGTCAGCAGCCTGCTGGTCCAGAACTCCTCAGGTCGGGACCACGAAGATGAACCATCCTGATTTAGAGCTCACTGTTTCTCTCGCAAATCAGACTGGATGCTCTCCATAGAGATCCGTTTGTGCCAGATCATAAAATGATCTCGCCAATCAGCGTTGCTTCTAAAGAATTTGAAATACAAGCAGCTATGCTGGGCGGGTTTAGGTATGACGACAGCAAGGAGCATAAGTTGGCCGTGATAGACAGGTGGATTAATCCAATCACCTGCCAAGGATTTTTGAAAGTGCCTGCACATTTCTCTTCTATGACACACAGACATTCATATCCCCCTCCCTCCAATTATAGATAATTAGAATCAATAAAACCCTACAGGATTCATACTTTGCGGCAAATTTGATGTCAGAACACCAACGGACACCAATTACACCCTCTGTGAGCTTCTTGTCTTTGAAATCGAGAGTTTAGCATGTTTTTGAATGATTTTTCAAGATGCCCATCTACATCCATTGTATGACCAAAACGGTGGTAGAGTGATTATCAGACTTTCTCAAAAGTGCAAGTTTTGTCAACGTTTTGATCTGAACCATTGTATATGATCATAAGTAACCTAAAAACTGGGCTAAACATTTTCCCTTTACTACTCCTTTAACCCTGTGTAGAATAGGGCTCCGGAGAGGATGAGAATAGCCTGAGCAGTGTTTTGTGTGTGCACAGAACATCCATGTGCAGAACCTAAATCTGTTACGCACTCTTGTCTTTTTTACCACAGGCTCCGATATCTCTGACTTCATCCACAATCTGGAGTCTCAGGACATCAAGGTGGAGATGATGAAGAAGATGGACTACATGGCCGCAGCTCCACACAGCGCCGCCTTCAATGTGACGGGATCCAACAAGGTCAGTACACTCTCCTACACTCTTAATATACTCTCCTTTACTCTTAATACACTCTCCTACACTCTTAATACACTCTCCTACCCTCTTAATACACTCTCCTACACTCTTAATATACTCTCCTTTACTCTTAATACACTCTCCTACCCTCTTAATACACTCTCCTACCCTCTTAATACACTCTCCTACACTCTTAATATACTCTCCTTTACTCTTAATACACTCTCCTACACTCTTAATACACTCTCCTACCCTCTTAATACACTCTCCTACACTCTTAAAGGAGAAGGCTCTTTTTCGACAACCTGGACCTTATTTACGGCATATTATAAGATGTTTGACTCACCACGATAACTTTGGTGTAATTCGGAGGCCTGTTGAAGAAATTTAAAATCCAGCGCGAGCCAAGTATATCCATGTAATGGCGGCAAACGGGGCACCGAGAATGCAGCTTCTAAAAAATGTATTTTCTGCCGCAAAACGGTTGTTTTCATCAATCCATTTTTATGAATCGCTAGTTGTGCTTCCATAGAGCGAGCGCTTGTTGTGGTTTTCACATGCCTCTGTAATATCATGTCATCTTCTATATCCTCAAAATCTGATAAATATTCGGCCATATTGCACACAATATTCCAGGCACCAACAAGCTGATCGTAGAGAATGTGAAAACGAATGTCAAAGTTAACTTAAAACCAACACAGTACCAAAAAACAACAACAACAGCACACATCCAAACAATCACAATTAACAGACAGCAGCACAAAGAAAGCAGCACACATCAAAACATTTCAACACAGTTAACAGACAGCAGCATAGATTTCCCACACACACTCTACTTACAGTACATACAGTTACATCATCGGGCAATACAGTAAAAGACAATAGAACAACAACAGCAGCAGCAAGGTACTCCTTCCCCTGGCAGTACCATGTCATGTAGACAGGGGGCGCTGAAGCCGCTCTAAGCCCCTCTCCTCCATGCGGTGCTCAGGGTTTCAGATACAGCGTGGCGTTCAACGGCACCACGGTCCACTCTCTGCCAATGGCCATCAACGTCCTGAGCAACGCCATCCTGCGGAGCCTCAACGGCTCCGGACAGATCCGCACCTGGACCAAACCCTTCGACTATGTGAGTGTTCGAGAGTATCGTGAAGAACTTGGATAAGGATAAAGATCTGAGTTGTTCTTAGATCTTACGAGAGACAATTTGTGATGTTTTGCCACTTCTGTTAAGTAGCAAAGTAACAAGGGTTGTTCTGATTAACAGCAATGACATAATGACATCAAAATGTTTACTGTTCAGGTTTACCCTCTGTGTGTCTCTTCAGCAAATCCCAGACTCCACGTCCTACGCCCTGGTCTACATCGAGGCCATCATACTGGGCATGCTGGCCGCTGGCATGCCTGCTTACTTTGCCATGGACCATACCCGGGATCGAGAGGTGAGTCTGGAGACACTGGGTGTCCTCCCCCAGAAGTTTTGTAAAAAAACAAACAAAAAAAAACTGCAATTCTACATACTCTGCCATACATATTTTATTATTTTGATCACATGAATTGGAAAAAGAATCATTCACCTGAGGTACTGTGTTAAAGGAGTAGTAAAGGGAAAATGCATGTTTAGCCCTGTTTTAAGGTTACTTATGATCATATACAATGGTTCAGATCAAAACGTTGACAAAACTAGCACTTTTGAGAAAGTCTGATAATTGCTCTACCACCGTTTTGGTCATAGATTGGATGTGGGTGGGCACCGTGAAAAATCATTCAAAAAGTAGGTTAAAGACAAGAAACTCTTTGAGTTTTGATCTGAACCATTGTATATGATCATAAGTAACCTTAAAACAGGGCTAAACATGCATTTTCCCTTTACTACTCCTTTAAGAATGAGCGAATGGTTCACCTGAGGTCCTGTTAACCGTGAGAGCCAGGCATGCGCCCCGAGTCATAGATCCACCCAAGGCTTAAACCACTGAGTTGAATATAAACAGTATGTAGACCTTAGAAATCGTATTGATGATAAACATTATACAATAAAAAATATAAAAAACTTATAAAAGAACCAGACATGCAAGGAAATGTGCAGTCACATCAAAGGTCAACTAAACCTCTACCTTCAGAACATGTCTGACCTGATGATTTCATGGACTGGCTGACCTGCTGTGTCGTCTGTGTCCTCAGATCAAGTGTCGGTCAACGCTGCGCATCTCTGGCCTGGTGCCATCGGCGTACTGGTGTGGCCAGGCGGCCGTGGACGTGCCCCTGTACTACCTCATACTCTGCTGCATGACTAGCGTCCTCTTCGCCTTCCACACCGACAACCTGCTCACCACCAGCAACCTCACCTCTGTGGTTGGTGACACGCTTACTGTACACACGCATATACACACACACACACACACACACACATGCGCACACACACACACACACACACACATACTTACACACACACATGCGCTCACGCACGCACACACACACACACACACACATATATGCACACGGCACACACACACACACACACACATACACACACACACACACGCACATACACACACACACACACACACACACACATGCTTACACACACACACATGCGCTCACGCACACACACACACACATATGCACACGGCACACACACACATACACACACACATACACACACACACACACACACACACACACACACACACACACACACAGGCGATCTGCTCATCTCCAGCAATCTGGCCTCTGTGGTGGGTCACACACACACACACCTCAAGCAACCTCACCTCCATGGGTGGTAACACACACACACTTAGAAGCATCCATGCACACGCAGTGCACACACATGCATGCACAGATTCAAGCACACAAAAAGATACACACACATTCACTTACTCACATTCACTCAAACATACCTTAACTCAATGTGGTCAGTCTCTCAGAAACGCACACACACGCACACACAGACAGACAACCAAAATGGATGCCGGTGAACTAACTCCCCCCTGCCTCCCTCCTCTCCCAGGTCCTGTGTCTGGTTGGCTTCGGGCCCGCCATGATCCTCTTCACCTACGTGGTCTCCTTCATGTTCACCCGTGTCCAGAGCAACAGAGACTTCTTCTCTGTGGTCTGCATGATGGTGAGAGGAACCCTACTCAACGTCCTAACACACTGTGATCTGAGTCCTACCCTACCGTGATCTGAGTCCTAACCTACCGTGATCTGAGTCCTAACCTACCGTGATCTGAGTCCTAACCTACCGTGATCTGAGTCCTAACCTACCGTGATCTGAGTCCTAACCTACCGTGATCTGAGTCCTAACCTACCGTGATCTGAGTCCTAACCTACCGTGATCTGAGTCCTAACCTACCGTGATCTGAGTCCTAACCTACCGTGATCTGAGTCCTAACCTACCGTGATCTGAGTCCTAACCTACCGTGATCTGAGTCCTAACCTACCGTGATCCGAGTCCTAACCTACCGTGATCCGAGTCCTAACCTACCGTGATCCGAGTCCTAACCTACCGTGATCCGAGTCCTAACCTACCGTGATCCGAGTCCTAACCTACCGTGATCCGAGTCCTAACCTACCATGATCTGAGTCCTAACCTAACATGATCCGAGTCCTAACCTACCGTGATCTGAGTGTGTGTGTGACGTGGGCTGGAGTCAGAGGGAGACACGAGCGGGGAGAGAGCTCTAGCAGAGAGCTGATATTAGGACATCTTTAGATAATATTTTTCTGATTGTATAGCATTCTGCTTCCTTAATGTTGTTAAATGTGTGTGTGTGTGTGTGTGTGTGTGTGTGTGTGTCATGTCCCAGATGTGTGTGGTGTCTGCCTCCATTGTCCAGCTGTTCTTTGTGAACTTCAGCGCGGGCCTAACGCGGGTGTTACACAACAGCCTGTGCTTCTTCAACCCCCTCTACCCACTCATGGGCTGCCTCAACTGCATCACCCAGGTACAGTTGGAGCGTAACCCGTGTGTGTGTGTGCGCGCGCTTGCGTGTGTGCATGCGTGTTCGTCCTCATGTTTGTCAAATATAATATATATTATAATACTCATCTATGTCATGGTCCACATGTAGGCTACCTTCCTGCCGCCCCCCTATGAAGAGGATTTCCTGTGGAAGAACCTGCTCATCGCCGTCGTAGCAGTAAGTATGTCACACGGTGTGTTGTGAAGAGTGAGATGTTGAGAGATGTTGTTGTGTTCTTGGAAGTGTAGTGTGGATAGTCTTGTGTCCAGCCCTATCTGCAGTGATGAGTAATGTGGATGGTGTTGAGGTGTAATGATGGTGTTGAGGTGTAATGATGGTGTTGAGGTGTAATGTGGATGGTGTTGAGGTGTAATGATGGTGTTGAGGTGTAATGATGGTGTTGAGGTGTATGATGGTGTTGAGGTGTAATGATGGTGTTGAGGTGTAATGTGGATGGTGTTGAGGTGTAATGATGGTGTTGAGGTGTATTGTGGATGGTGTTGAGGTGTAATGGTGGTGTTGAGGTGTAATGTGGATGGTGTTGAGGTGTAATGGTGGTGTTGAGGTGTAATGTGGATGGTGTTGAGGTGTAATGATGGTGTTGAGGTGTATTGTGGATGGTGTTGAGGTGTAATGATGGTGTTGAGGTGTAATGGTGGTGTTGAGGTGTAATGTGGATGGTGTTGAGGTGTAATGTGGATGGTGTTGAGGTGTAATGGTGGTGTTGAGGTGTAATGTGGATGGTGTTGAGGTGTAATGGTGGTGTTGAGGTGTAATGTGGATGGTGTTGAGGTGTAATGATGGTGTTGAGGTGTAATGGTGGTGTTGAGGTGTAATGTGGATGGTGTTGAGGTGTAATGATGGTGTTGAGGTGTAATGGTGGTGTTGAGGTGTAATGATGGTGTTGAGGTGTAATGATGGTGTTGAGGTGTAATGATGGTGTTGAGGTGTAATGGTGGTGTTGAGGTGTAATGGTGGTGTTGAGGTGTAATGGTGGTGTTGAGGTGTAATGGTGGTGTTGAGGTGTAATGATGGTGTTGAGGTGTAATGTGGATGGTGTTGAGGTGTAATGATGGTGTTGACGTGTATTGTGGATGGTGTTGAGGTGTAATGATGGTGTTGACGTGTATTGTGGATGGTGTTGAGGTGTAATGGTGGTGTTGAGGTGTAATGTGGATGGTGTTGAGGTGTAATGGTGGTGTTGTGTTCAGCCCTATCTGCAGTGCATCCTGCTGCTCTTCATGCTTCGCTACCTGGAGATCCGCTATGGGGGCCGGACCATGAAGAGCGACCAGTTCTGCAGGTGAGAGACCGTGGCGCGGAGCCTTAGTGTAAACCCATGATCTGTATTGCTGGGGCTGTTGTCTTGTTGTTTACAATGGGTCGGTCACCCTTCATGCTCTAGAGACGAGGGCTGTGTTCTAAGAGCTTTTGAGCGCTATAGTGCCATGGGCTCTAGGCTTTTCTTTCAGTTGAAAAAAGTTGAACGTTTTGGGCTAGGGCACAGGCTAATTAAAATGTCCTGTAAAAGGCTGTTCTGACGACAGTCGGTTTTTGGCAAGACCACAGAGACAGTGAACGCAGAGACAGCGAATGTTAGCACAAGCTAACATTAGCTAGCTATCTTAACTTAACTAGTTAATCAGTACTCCTGTCTGCAAAAACACGACACTCGGTGCTAACCCTAGCTGACTAAAACATCGGTAGCTTAGCCAATCAACTTAGCTTTCCCAGTGCGTTCAAAGCAGCTGTGAGCTTGGCTGCTACATACGGCTTGTTGGTGGACACACAGCCTCAGAGTGCATGTCCACAAGGCAAAAACATCAACAGGCAAGTATTCGCCTCATTTTCAGCGGAAGTAGGCGAGGATGTGCGCAGGGCATGATGGGAACATCGTCAAGGCCAAGTGGCCAGCCAGGCAACGGATACGTTGTCAGTCCCTCCCCTTTAAGCTAATGGAAGGGAACATTGGTGGTGTATTGAGCCATCAGAAGAAGGCAGATTAGTAATGGCAATTTGTCATCCACTCAAAAATGCGCTGGTCACTCGCCAGCGTTAGAGCTCAGTCTGACATGTTTGTTTGAACATCTCACGGTGAACCCAAGCTCTGTCCTCCACCACTGTCCCAGGATCTCGTCCAAGTCCAAGGCCAAGGTGGAGAGGAACCCTGAGGACGGCCTGAACGAGGACGAGGACGTGCAGATGGAGAAGGCTCGGGTGAAGGAGGCCCTCACCTGCCAGTGCTGTGAGGAGGTGCGTGTTGGCCCCGCGGAGGTTTGTGTGCGTGTGTGTGTGCGTGTGCGTGCGCACGTGTGTTTCTTCCCAGTGGCTGCTGTGCCAGCACACCCACTTTCATTTTCGAAATGCACTTCGGGGTCTGGAAGAGGTCTCATGAGTGATTTCTCGGTTAGAGTTTCAACCAGGCTGTCGGCGTCCCTTGAATGCGATGGCGGAATTAAACTGCGCGATTCGATTGGTTAGGGGATGAACAAATCGCTGAGGACTCCCTCTTCGGCAACGCCCATCTTGGAAAACGGCTTCAATGGGAGCATTTTTCAGACCAAATAGTGAAGTGAAATGAAATGGCAATTCAGTCTGTCGGGCTACTGCTATGCAGGTTATGCCGGCCTTACACCGACCGACTTTTCAACCGATTTCACTGTCGCAGACTTATTTACAATGTCGGAGTGAAATCATTAGAGTTTTGTGTAAGATGTTAGTCTGAGAACGGCAGGTGACTCACCGCAAGTCTTTTTCTTGTCTTGACGTTCAGATAAAATCAAACGTTTAATATTATCGTACATTTTTTTCTTGGCTCAAGTTCAATGACGTGAACATTGTGAACAAACTGGTGCACTGCGGCCCTCGAAATGTAGGCTAGTCTTGCAAATTGTGACCCTGTAAGATCCCAGTCTTTGTGTGAAATCTTATAGTCTCACCAAAAACTCAACACATTTGTCTTTAGACGTGAGAGGGTATCAGAACCATAGTCATTTCAAAGTCTTCTAGTGTACGGTAGTACAGTAGGCATTACTTGTTACAGGTTGTGTAACATGGCCGTGTGCCTCCCTCTCCCCTCAGAAACCCGTGGTGGTGGTCAGCAACTTGAGGAAGCAGTACAAATGCAGGAGGGAGGGCTTCTCCCTCAGCAAGAAGAGGAAGGTGGCCACCAAGAACGTTTCCTTCTGCGTCCGCAAAGGTGGGCTCATCACAGCACACACGCCTTCAGTCCCAGACTGCTGTTGTTGAGCAGCTCTGCGTCTGGTTTGGGTGTAGATGGTCGAGGAACGTTCGGCTCATAGCAACAGGTGAGCATTAGAGGCTGCCCAGTGTTATTCCTCAGACATATCAATCTGTGTGTGTGTGTTTCCAGGCGAGGTTCTCGGGCTGCTTGGTCCCAACGGAGCGGGGAAGAGCACAATCATGCACATGCTGGCTGGAGACACAGACCCCACGGCCGGCCAGGTACAGTACACCCCCCCCCCCCCCCCCCCTCCCTCCACCATCTCATCTCAGCTACCGTACCCCCCTCCACCATCTCATCTCAGCTACCATGCCCACCCCCCACCATCTCATCTCAGCTACCGTACCCCCCCGCCCCCCACCATCTCAACTACATTACCCCCCCCCCCCCCCACCATCTACCATGGAAGACGGCGGCCGTCTCCGACCATCTTGTATCGCCAAACTACTAGCTGTGTTTGTACGCAAACCAAAGACTCTCCCGTACCGCCCTCCGCCCCCCCCCCCCCCCCCCCCCCCCCCCCCCCGCAGGTGCTGATGGGAGACTACAGCACAGAGTTCCGTCCAGTGGAGAACCCCCTGGAGCACGTGGGCTACTGCCCCCAGGTCAGTCCTCTCTGGCCCAGGATCACCCTGCAGGAGCACCTGGAGATCTACGCCGCCGTCAAGGGGCTGCGCGGCCAGGACGTGCCAGGCATCATCAGACGGTAGGTAGCCCCTCGCCCGGCTGCTCTATGAGAATACCTCGTAGTGCCTGGTTTCATCTGTTTATTCACTGCGCTATTCATAACAGAGAATCTGTGCTACACAGTTGATTTTATTTATTTTTTTAACCAGTGACTGAATGGTTTATGCATGTGGTGACAGCAACTTAAAACTTGGAACTGCTCTCAATCCCAGGCGGCTATCCTGTCCCTTAGACTCCGATTACGCTACTACGTTTTTCGGCATTTTTCCCGAAAAAGACCTACGTTTGCGCCTAGCAATTACACTACCACAGCCAAAGCGAAGCTCGAACCCGGAGGCGGATGGATATGGCCGGAGCTACGTTTTGGAAGTCGAAATCCAGAGTTTGCGGTGTAGTGTAATAGGCAGATCCGGAGGCTTTTGTGAAACCATAGGAATAGGGCTACACGAGTTTGAGTTATATAGCAGCCTATCTTGTAGATAATACTGTAAATTAGGAAATAAGAATAACAGGAGTCATGCAAAAACAGCAAGCGGATAATAATGTAGGATATAACTTAAACTGTATTCAATGTTTAGTCTACAGGTTCCCCTCAAAAAGTTGACATTTCAAATCGTGTGTGTGCGTGCGTGCGTGCTTGCGTGCGTGCGTGCGTGTGTGCGTGTGTCTCAGGGTGGTGAATGCTCTGGAGCTGAAGGAGCACCTTAACAAGCAGGCCAAGAACCTCTCAGCTGGACTGAAGAGAAAGGTGAGAGAGGAGGCCGTCAATCGCACCTCCACCACCTCAGCACTGCGGGACACCAGGGTTGGGTTGACTGGACTGTGCTGCTCTCTCTCTGGGTTGACTGGTCTGTGACTGTGCTGCTCTCTCTCTGGGTTGACTGGATTGTGACTGTGTTATTCCTCTCTGGGTTGACTGGACTGTGACTGCTGCTCTCTCTCTGGGTTGACTGGTCTGTGCTGCTCTCTCTCTGGGTTGACTGGACTGTGACTGTGCTGCTCTCTCTCTGGGTTGACTGGTCTGTGCTGCTCTCTCTCTGGGTTGACTGGACTGTGCTGCTCTCTCTCTGGGTTGACTGGTCTGTGACTGTGCTGCTCTCTCTCTGGGTTGACTGGTCTGTGACTGTGCTGCTCTCTCTCTGGGTTGACTGGATTGTGACTGTGCTGCTCTCTCTCTGGGTTGACTGGATTGTGACTGTGCTGTTCTTGGTTGCAGCTGTGCTTTGCCCTGAGCATGCTGGGGAACCCTCAGATCGTCCTGCTGGACGAGCCCTCCACCGGGATGGACCCCAAGTCTAAACAGCGCATGTGGTGAGCACCCTACCCCTCCTCCTCCTCCTCCTCCTCCTCCGCCGCCTCCCCTCCCCCAGGACACAGCTAGATCTGGCTGCCCTGCAGGCCTGCGTGTGGCCGATGATGGCCGTGGTTCGGAAGTCATGGTCTGGCTCTCATGTCCTGTCCTCCTGCCTTGTCTCTCCAGGAGGGCGATCCGCGCAGCGTTCAAGAACCGCCATCGTGGGGCCATCCTGACCACCCACTACATGGAGGAGGCGGAAGCCGTGTGTGACCGCGTGGCCATCATGGTGTCAGGACAGCTAAGGTCAGAGGCTGGGGGATTAAGAGATTAAGATTCCTTTTATTTGTCACATTGTAATGTACAGGTGTACAGTTACAGTGAAATGTTGCTGCCGACTCCAAGATTATGCTCAATACACAAACTCCAATTCTCAATTTACAAATGACAAATTTACAAGTTACAAATTTACAGATTACACAATAAGTACTGTACCATTTCTATACAGTATAAAGATAAAGGTAAGATAGCTCCCTGTCTGTATGGCTTATGTACATGCTATATATGGATATGAATAAATACTGTTGCAAGCAACTTGAAATGTGAAGTTTCAGCAGCGCATTATTGTGGAATAACGTAAACATAATACCGTAAACACAGAGAATGTCATGGTTCTAATACCATGGACATTTTATACCGCGGTTCACGGTTTTACGGTATACCGTCTCATCCCTAGTCTGTGGTGATGGTGATTGAACCCTCTCTCTGGTTGCCAGGTTCAGTGACGGAACCCCCCCTCTCTGGTTGCCAGGTTCAGTGACAGAACCCCCTCTATCTCTGGTTGCCAGGTTTAGTGACTGAACCCCCCCCCCCCCCCCCCCCCCTCTGGTTGCCAGGTGTATCGGCACTATCCAGCACCTGAAGGGGAGGTACGGCCGCGGCTACAGCCTGGAGCTGAAGCTCCGGGAGGAGCTGACGGGGCTCCAGCAGGTGGCACTGCTCCACAAGGAGATCCTCCGGATTTTTCCTCATGCCGCTAGGCAGGAGAGGTGAGTCACACCTGCGTGTGTGTGTGTGTGTGTGTGTCTAATGAGATGCTGATCACGTCTGGTTCTGTCTTACAGCTTTGCCACTCTGATGGTTTACAAGATCCCCATGGAGGATGTGAAGTCCCTGGCCGAGTCCTTCTCCCAGCTGGAGAGCGGTGAGTCACCTGCCGTTCTCTGGCTATCTGCCTCAGGTTTACTGATTTATTGTACATCTACTCATTTTCAAATGTGTTCTTGCTCTAATGTCCTTCCTCCTCCTTCTCCTCCTCCTCCTCCTCTCCCTCCAGCTAAGCAAACCTTCAACTTTGAAGAGTACAACTTCTCCCAGTCCACCTTGGAGCAGGTGAGCGGGTTTGGAGAGATGATGTAATGTTCCTTCAGGCGCCCTCCCTCGCCAGTTAGTTTGATCCCCTCAGCTGAGCTCCCGCCCTGTCTGTCTGTCTGTCTGTCCGTCCGTCCGTCCGTCCTCCCCCAGGTGTTCATGGAGTTCGCCAAGGAGCAGGAGAACGAGGAGGAGGAGGCCGGGTCTCTCAGCACCACCTTCCAGTGGCAGCGCCTCCGTCAGGACGGCCCGTCGCCCGCCAGCCACGCCGACAGCATCGTACACCAGCTGTGAGGGGTGTCGTCGACCCCTGGGGACTGGCGTCCTCCGGAGCTTTGAGGCACCCGGCACCAGCCCTCACCCCCTGCCTGCCCCACACCGCTCCCAGACTAGAGGGACGAACTGTGGGCAGGACCCTTGGAGGGGACGGCATACACCAACACCGGGACTCTGACTGTGTGTGTGTGGGCGGGGGGGTTTTTGTCCCCCCCCTCCCCGCGTCTTCGAGGGCTGAGAGGTGTGTGTGTGCGCCCGCATGCACTGGTGCGCCGCATTTTCCTGACTTTGCACTGACCGAGGGGCCTGCCGTCTCTCTGAGGACACACTGACCTGACACCTGCATCTCTCTGGAATAGTTATTTTTGTGGAAAATCTTCACAGGGAGCTGGTACAGTATATGATGAGATGATAGTATTTATGAATTTCTTCTCCTTTCCATCAATTTCCTTCCACTGGGGGGTGGGGCTGGGGGGACACAGTAAATGTGTTTGCCCGTGTCTTCAAACTTACTCCACTGTGTTTGTGAAAAAACATATGTTCAAAAATAGTACCAAATGCAGCAGTGCACAACCCCCTCACTACACCCCCCACGCCCCACGATCCTAACCTGTCGACATTAGAGAGGTGCTCTTGCTTGTCTGTAGCACGTGGACTATATTTGTACAGCCTAGTAGTTGGGTTTTCTGCTTGTGCCCTGTTTGGCGGGACAAGTCTGTGTGCGCGCTTGGAAACAAATCTACGACAGCTCAGGGGAGAGGCCTTGTTTTAGTTGCTGTCGTGTAGCAGAAGAGCCCGGTGGATCTGCTGCACTGCCCCCTAGAGGGCATGTACACCGTCTACAAGCCGAACCTCACTGCCTCTGCTGCACCGAGGTTTTAGCTAGTGTGTGTGTCTGTCTGATGAGGGCCGAGGCTCCTCTTATACACCAGCATGCATTTCAATGTTCAGGCCAGTATATAATATCCCCCTGGTCACAGCGACACGGAGAGAGGAGCCTGCTGTTGAGTGACTCGGCATGCATGCATCCTTGAAAGGAAGAGAGGGGTACATGCAAGGGTGACTGGAGGAGGATTTGGAATGGGTGCTCACACTGCAAAGGCCTTCTTCTCCACAATTTCAGTGTTTGAATTAAAGTGATAGCTTGGGAATGTAGTAGAATATAACAATCAGTAAATGTAGCACTCTGGCTCCATCAAACATTTGGCATGGATAGCAATCCAATAGATGGTTCTGAGTTTAGTACATCTGGTTTAACTTTTTTTTAATCAGTTGGCTTAAGTATTTGAAGGGATGTGCATGAGACTGACATGACACTGTCGCAAAAAAAAAGTTTTAAATCAGTCTTATGCACACCCCTTCAAATGAAGTGATATCATATTTTGAATGTATGACATGCTTCAATAAGAAGAGGTTTTATTTTAGAGGTGACTGGCTCTTTTCTGCATTTTTCCACCCAAATTGAGTTTTGAAGCTCTGTTGAACTCCGTAGAGCTCACTTTTCACTCTGTTGCCACTTTTAACCACACAGGTGTGTTTTGTTAAATGTATATCTATCTATTTGGTGTGTCTGTATGCATTACTATGTTTGTGTGTGTGTGTCTTTGTGTGTTGTTGTTAAGGGCACTGGTGAAAAATACCTGCAGTGCTTGAGAGTGAGAGGATGTGCATTGTTGGTGCAATACTTCCGGAAACCCTTAAATTATAACATTTTCTTATGACATTCAGGTGAGCTTTGAAGAGAAGATGGGAGAAGACAGGTAGGGAGTTGAAAATGACTTGAGTTGAGTAAGTCTTTTGTTTTTAGGTGTCTTATTGATATCTCAAAATGGTACGTTTCGAGAAGTAGACATATGTCAGTTGCTTGGATGCAAATGTTAGACATTGGTTTTCTCCCTGAATGTTCACTCAAGAACTGTTTTCACAATAGTTGTCTTTTTTTCTAGAGGGGTTTCTTTCCCTGCAGTACTCTGGAGAGGATCTGGTAGTTTAGCCCTCTGTTCGCATCACATCTTATCAGGCTCTTTGATATTTAGACGCGTATAAGTCATTCTTTCACTCTGAGTCTCAACTAATCAATGATCACACATAGCAAGAGGCCTTCGCTTTTGTTTACAACATTTTGTAGCCTCCATTTGTCACAGATTAGCATTAGAAAATGCCTCCTGCCCTTTCTGCCTTTCAACATTTACTGTACTCAACTATTTATGTTCATTGTTCGTACTCTTAATATGTGGTGTGCAGAACCATTGTCATCTCTGGTTTTCACATAGTTTTATAACATGACGATATGGAGCTTTGCAAGTATTTATTATGTGGTGTTTGGGGTGTTGTTGAATAATGGGGACAATGTACTTGAAATGAGTTTACCTTTTTGTCTCTGTGACTTTTTTTTTGTTTTAAATAACAATATTATGCCTGTTATCATATACACTAAGGGAAGGTCTTTAACAGGGCTTGTTGTCATGTAAACTAAGGTAAGATCGTTAAGAGGCCCAACCAGTGGAGACTGTATTAGTAGTTACAGTACTACAATATGTTTGGCCACCTCTGTCATTGTGCTGATGGGAATCACGTTGCAATTTGATGTTAAAATGGTTATTGGAAGGTTAATTTGCCCTGTCAAAGATGAACATTTCTCTATTTTCTTAATTATACCTTTGTTTGCAATCATACTCTTGTTTGGTCTCAAACCTCTAACAAGCTGAATTTAACAGCTGTGGGCAGTTTGGGGAGAATCAGACTATAAAACTTGAATAAGGAAATTAAGCAATTATAGTATGTTGTTATAAGAAATAATTATAGTCTGTTGCTGCCATATGTGTTTTTTCTCTGGGAACTTTATTTTTGCACATTTGTATTCCCATCCACTGGAGCATTGAGCAAAAAAAAAAGCATCTTTCTATGATTTGTTTTGAGTAGGAAGGATTTTGTCTTTGTGAAAGAGCTTTTCCTAAGTGCAATATTTAAGCAACACACAGGGGGGAGCCCCCCGTCGCCGCCTGCAGCCGTGCCAATAACCGCAATAAAGCACGACCTCAAGTGTTTTATTATTTTTATACAACAGCACTGCACTTTTCGTCTAAAAAAAGAGTCAGACAAAAGAATATCTTGTACAGTACACAAATCAGTATTGGGCTGGCTTTTACTATCTGGAGAGAGGTTGGAGCTACTTTGGGCATCAAAAGTGATTCGAAGTAGCTAAATTCAGGTTCATAAGCAACGTTAGCCAGCCTAGTCCCCCTAAAATGTTAGCTACCATGTATTTCTGTATTATATATATATATACAACATGGAGTGAAAACGCCCACTTGTTTATATCTGATACGCTGCGCCACTGCCCCATCTAGTGACCGAAAAAAGAAGAGAAATCGAACTGAGCACCTTTAATTTTTTTTTTGTTGAAAAATATGGGTTAGGAGTCTTCAGTTCCGCTAATTTGCATTGCTTTCAGCCCTCCACAATCCACACAAAGATTTCCCAATTGTTTACCGTTGCTATAGGCAATTTAACGCCAGCTGGACTGGTCCCGATGTGGTGTGGTCATGGATGTATTAATAGAACGAATGATCCAAGGGTGTGGTGATGGCAGAGTTGACTCATGCATGCTTGTAGAGTGTCAGTATTTAGTGATGATTTTACTTCTGCTTTTATTTCTTACTACAATATGTTTCTATTATGTTTGCCTATTGGATGTTTGTTGTATGGATGACTCTACTGCAAAACAAATCAACCTACAGGGGCTGAAGAAGATTTTATCAACAACAATCAACATAATGGGTCGAAAATGGAGAAATGAGGCCCAATGTACAAAATTCCAGAATATCCCTTTAAGAATGTACTTTCTCGTAATTGTCCCTACCCGGAGACCGTATTTCCGGATGTTAGGGGTGCGGTTATGCTTGGGTTGTAAACCAGGTACCACTGGAACAGATCATGGAGGTGTAATAATCCAGAAAAGGCGCTGTACAAGTCTACATTACAGCTGAACATAGTAGCGGGAATGCGTGTTCAGAATGGGAAACCTTTTCACCAAGAAGAAACGCACTCGGATCACAGAGCAGGACAGGGCGGTTTTGGTGAGTGTGTGTCTAGCTCATGTGCTAACGCTAGCTAGCTAACAGTTTCCATCTAGTA
The DNA here is from genome assembly GCF_949987555.1 of Borostomias antarcticus. Taxonomy (NCBI): domain Eukaryota; kingdom Metazoa; phylum Chordata; class Actinopteri; order Stomiiformes; family Stomiidae; genus Borostomias; species Borostomias antarcticus. Next base: position 15,810,457 of record NC_140255.1, on the reverse strand, counting down.
GTGTATGAAATCGCTAGCTATGTTGTTTACATGTAGCTCACGCAATGTTTTCACTATACTCTTATAGGAGACACGTCACATAGCTAACTAGACCGTACTCTGGTTGGTCACTATTGTAGCGAAGGCAAATTGATTTGTAACGTATGTTAGCACTAGCTCGTTAAATAGTAACTGGCAGCTATTTATCTTGGCTATTTACGCTGAGACAGCACAACACGTAGGACAGTACCGTGCAGTGAGTGTACACCTACTTACCTAGCTAGCTACCTTGTGCTGTAGACCTTACCACCAGCCACTTGGTCAAAATATTAAAGAGGGAACATTGGAAGGGTTGTCTGACTAACATGGATTCTGCCAGTGCCCACAAGTACACAAGTTAGTGTAATGTCAGGAATTCTCCCTCGGGGATCAGTTGAATCTGTCTGTCTAATAATAGCTAACCATTGTTTTCTTTGCATTTATAGCAACTGAAACAGCAAAGAGATAAGCTGAAGCAGTACCAAAAGAGAATATCTTTGAATCTGGACAAAGAGAGGCTTCTGGCCAAACAGCTGCTTAAAGATGGCAAGAAGGAGTAAGACCACCCTCTGACTAATCCGATAATATGTCAGACAAATCTTGCAGCAAGTGTGTTAGGATTTGACATGTGTCCATGTCCCTGCTTGTGTTTTGTTTCTGAACAGGAAGGCACTCCTCTTGCTTAAAAAGAAGCGATACCAGGACCAACTCCTTGACAAAACAGAAAACCAGATAAGCAACCTGGAACGCATGGTAAATACCAAACTGGTGTTAGATGCAGGAACCCTACCGGGGGTTGCCATCAACAGTGCATTCTGATGGGGTTCTGTGTCTTTACAGGTTCAAGACATTGAGTTTTCCCAGATTGAGATGAAAGTCATTGAAGGGCTCAAAGTCGGCAATGACTGTCTGAAGAAAATGCATGAGGTAAGAGAATGAGTGAGTGGAAATCCATGTAGAGAATGTCTGGTACCCCTGAGAGAGGAGTCACTGTAGCACTCGGCCATTGAAGCCTTTTATTGGTGGTGAATGACAGTGTTTAAAATTAAATTAAATCTAGCATCCAAAACCTGTTTGTATATGACCTGATGAAGATGTACTGATATCAGGTCATAGAACAGGTTGTGAATGCTAGATTTAATTTGGATATCTAGAAATGAATAAAGAGTAAAAGGTTTTGCCAAGGTTTGATCCAACCATTCAAAGACTGGTTCTTTATTCCAAAAATACATACAGTTGCAACTGGGCTCTTGAATGGAACACAAAACAGCGCTTCACCCAAGAACTGAACTCTTCTGTTCTGCACCGGTGTTAAATTCAAAGTTAGGCCCGGATATGACGTTTCTAGGATCTGATTGGCTAAACCATCATTTACACATCATCAACAATGGCAAACTAACAGGGTTGAAAGTTCAACACGTGGTACAACAGGGTGATATGATCAAATGGTTCTGGAAAGACAATGACAGACCACAGTTTAGTAAACACTAGGATCATAAATGAGCATAGCATATCATGTCTATATGCATACATTAAACAAATATTCATTATAATCAGTACATTTAGAAAAAATAAGCATCATTCACAATTCACAGCATCATTATATATATTAGGGATGCACCGATTGCAAAATTCTGCGCCGATGCCGATGTTTAAAATAACAATCCGGCCAATGGCCGATGTTTACTTTATTTTATTTTTATTCCCCCTTTTGTGCCAGGGAAACAAAGAAATGAAGTGTTTGGTTCCAAAATGCAGATTTTTATTTCACTTTAATTTGAAAGCAAACTACATGTGCGTTTGCAGCGTTACGTCACAGATCTTCTCTGAATCTGCAGCTGGGTAGGCTACGTTTTGCAACAAAAAAAAAGCCGCAATTGTTGCGACATAACATCGGCCACTACCATCGGTGAATGTCATTTTATTTGCCGATGGGCCGATGGCAGTCAACAAGGCCAACATCGACCGATGCCTCGGTGCATCCCTAATACAGTATATATACCCTGTTAGTGAACTCTAGTCAACATACTGTCTCTGTACACATGCATTGCACAAGCTGAGCACCTCCACAAGACTCAAGTCCTGTCTCTTCTGCTTGTCTGACTGTGTGTCTGCTCAGGTCATGTCCATCGAGGAGGTGGAGAGAATCATGGATGAGACGCAAGATGCTATCGAGTATCAACAGGTAAGGTTCTCCTAATTGATGTCTTGAAAAAATGTGAATGTTGCCATCTATCTATCTATCTAATCTAATCTATCTAATCTATCTAATCTATCTAATCTAATCTATCTATGGAAGGTCAGGGGATTTTATCATTTTTTGGGCCAAGTCATGGAACATCAGGGGTTTTTGTTTGTGTAGCATGTTCACATTTTTGTTGCCTTTTATCAAGATGTAATATTTTCCATGCAGTATTTTTCTTTATTGGGTAATTTCATGCATTTCCCATGTTGCGCGGGTAGTGGTTATGGTTACTTGATTTTTCAGTGCCCATTTATCCCCTTCCTGCTCGTCAACAGTTCCCGTTCATTACAGGTCATGGAAATTCAGCTTTTCAGTTATTGAAAGTCAGGGAATTTGATATTTGACTAGAGCAGGAACCCTGATTACATTGACTTAGAGCTGGAACCCTGACAATATTGACTTAGAGTTGGAACCCTGACAATATTGACTTAGAGTTGGAACCCTGACTATATTATGTGCCGTTTTTTTTTCCTCTACAGCAAATAGACGAGATGCTGGCGGGCTCGCTGTCCCAGGAGGACGAGGATGCGGTGCTGGCTGAGCTGGAGGCCATCACTCAGGTCAGTCTGAGCGGACCCAGCATGCAGCTGGATCGCCCAGAGGCGCCTCTGTATTACCGCCCTTTCATTCTAAAAAAAAAAGTGGTGTTTCTCTTCCCAGGGTGAGGTTGACCTCCCCGAGGTCCCTGACCACGCCTTGCCAGAGGTCCCAGAGGCCGCAGCGGAGGAGGAGCCAGGTTTGTGTTCACACTCAGACATGTACAGGTGTCTGCACACCGACGGCAACCGACTCCCAACACCCAACATTCTAAAGTTGGCAGTTGTTCTTAGAATTTTGGATGTTTAAAATACAGCTGCAGAATCCATCCAACCAACGCCAACAGTCACCAAAAAACATGGCACACAGATCCAATGTTGGTGTCGGTTTGCGTTGGTTGGGGCAGTGTGCGGACACCTTAACATTACCGAGATGTAGGTATGATGTCAGGAGGAGGGCCCTCCAGTTTCTACCGCCATCCCATGTAGAAGTGGTCCTCAGTTAGTCTGCCGTTCTGTCTGCTTGTCTTTCAGCGAGGGAGCGAACGCGGAAGAAGCGAGAGATGCTGGCGGTCTAGACACGTTTTTGCCCCCCAGGGGACTCCGGCTCTGGGTCCTGTCCCAAAATCCACTACATCCCCCTTGTAGGGGCCATCCACCCTACACACACACACACACACGCACAGAGCTGCTGGAAGACTTCTCTCTCATTAGAAACATGGTCACACAACACCCCTCTACCCTGGGGCGCCAGCTATCCTGCTATCTCCAGAGACCCCCTCCCGGACGCGGGTCGACTCTGGACTGGTGACTGTCTACCGGACTGCCCACCACTCACCTGGATGGACAGGTGGCCCCTGGTTTAACACAGCGTTCGCTGCAGGCTTTCTCTAGTTTTTCAGCGTTAGAGTCAGATCCTGAAGACCTGAGAGATTAGACATAGACGTGCCTATAAGCTTCTTGGCTTTATGATCATCAGTATATGTTTTTATGTTTCAGACTTCTGTGAAGGACAGATTCAAATCTAAAGAATTTTCACTCGTGATTACCTGACAAATGTATGCATGTGCCACTTTTTACCCTGTTTTATGAGCACCGAGTGCAATTCTCTGTGGTAGGAGGGGACTTTGTCATTCTGAATCATGACACCAGACCTGGGTGAAAACACTATTCAGAATCATTAAAATGTGTTCCATGCTTGATTTTGCTTTGGCACTATAAAACCAATGAGTGTGTTTCCCCTAAAAGAAGCTAACCCCAGGCATACGCGAGCGAAGTGATTGAATGGATTAAGCGACACATTATGAGGCTAGGTTACAGTATATTACCTGATAGACTTTACCCCTTTCATCTGTGGGTTGTGATACACATTAACCCGTGACTGAGAAAAGTGGACCTGTTGTTTGACTCGTCCCACAACTGTCACAACCCATCAGCCTGTCGATCCACTCACCGTTTGTTCTCTGTTCTTACCTCTTCCATGTGAGGAAGCTTGGCCAATCTAATGCTCCACTCCCCTTGAGGATTAGTATTAGTGTGTCATTGGAGAAAGGGCTAATCGTATTGTCAGGGGGCTTACCTCAAAACCCAGACGGCACTCGTTCATCATCGGATGCTCACGTCTACCTCTCCACCTGAGGACGAGGCCTGCCAGAGCCCCGGTGTCCAGTCCCGCCCAGTGAGTACTGACCGTGTTGGATCAGGACGTACAGCCTGAGCCGTGATGATGGTGACGGGTGGGTTATGTTCTCACTGCTTTACCAGATTATCTCATGTCGAGCTGCATCAGAAATACAGGCTCTGCATGTAAGGGACCGTGACTAAAGGGCAACTCCACCACTCATTTACTACCGCTATACTATTACTGTAACACTCCTCTAAAGGGTAATCTCAGATTCAGAGAACTCAATTTGCTTACTAATACTGTATGGCTGTGGATATTGTGTCACCGATGGGACCTTGTAAAACCAGTGACCCATCATGATTTGGAACATGTAGCCTACCTCTAACGTTATTCCGTAAGAATAAAATTATTTTTAATCGTTTCACCATTAGCTTTCTTGTCCTCATTACTGTATGGTGAATGTAGCATCAGATACACCACAAGGTGGCAGCAAATAACAGTTTACTTTCATACGTGTGTTTACTCAAGTTTCTGGACGACATGGATTGATAATACTGCTTCGTTTAACGAGATTACATCCATGTGATTCCCTTTATGTGACAGAATAGTTTAAAACGGTTCTATTAATACATCCATGTTTAAAACCAGATAATTCATCGGAAGACAGCACAGGGAAACAAACTGAAAGATGTCACTGAAGCTAATATGACATTGAACCATTGAACACATAGGCCTAGATGTATCATTTTCTTTTAACTAGTTATGTCTTGAGTCTGAAGTGCAGGCGAATGCCTACTTTACCATTTACATTGGTGAATTCAAAGGTTGCGTTGAATTAATATTGTTGAAGCGGAACCCAGTGGGCTGTTTCAGACGGGGAGCGATATTCCGCCTGCGTTCTCGCTCGGATCAGCGGGGGACGCACGCGCCCTGCGCGCAGCGGGGAAAGCCGACTAATTTGTCGCGGGCGGGCGTGTGCACGAAACGAGCACGCGCGCGACAATTTCACGGGGTCGCGCCCGCTTGCCGCTCCGCCCCAGTTTGTCCGCGGCTCCCAAATTGTCCGCTCGCCTCTCTCATTGAAAATGAATTACAATGCGCGGATATCGCTCCTCGTATGAAACGGCCTTAAAGGAGTAGTAAAGGGAAAATGCATGTTTAGCCCTGTTTTAAGGTTACTTAATGATCATATGCAATGGTTCAGATCAAAACGTTGATAAAACTAGCACTTTTGAGAAAGTCTGATAATTGCTCTACCCTGTTAGGTCATACAATGGATGTGGGTGGGCACCTTGAAAAATCATTAAAAAACATGTTAAACTCTCAATTTCAAAGACAAGAAGCTCATCGAGGGGGTAATTGGTGTTCTGACATCAAATTCGCTGCAAAATATGAATCCTGTAGGGTTTTATTGATCATTTTATGAAATCCATTGACTTGTATAAGCGACCGTTGTAGGTGTAGATCAATCCTCAGATGGGATTCAGGAAGCGGAACTACTTACGGTAGCCATTGTTATTGTTTATGTTGCTAGGCTACCTAGTTTGCGGAAGTTTACACACGTATGTGCTGCGACTAAATAGTTCTATGCTAAATATTTTAAAAAGCCTTTCCAGATGAACTAGAATCTTACTTTATGGCGAATTATATGTCCAACGCCAACTAACACCTCGTGAGTTTCTTGTCTTTGAAATTGAGAGTTAAACATGTTTTTTGAATGATTTTTCAAGGTGCCCACCCACATCCATTGTAGGCTATGACCAAAACGGTGGTAGAGCAATTATCAGACTTTCTCAAAAGTGCTAGTTTTGTCAACGTTTCGATCTGAACCATTGTATATGATCATAAGTAACCTTAAAACAGGGCTAAACATGCATTTTCCATTTACTACTCCTTTAAGCCGCTGACAGCGAGTGAAGGGGAGTGGGCGGGGAGAGAAACCTGAATGACGCGGCGCTGCGCATTATGATTCACATTCACAATAGGTTTGAACCCATAGAGACAGTATTGCGATGGGAGTGAGTGGGTTGTTGAGGAGGAGGTGTAGGGGTTCAAACAGAGCACTGCAGAAGCACTGATTATAACCTGGTGGATTTGAAGTGTGTGTGTGTGTGTCTGCCCACTGTCACCCGCTCGCTCGCAGCCTACCTGCCTCCTTAAGATACCCACCTCACCACCCCCCCGGTAGACAGACTTGTTATCTGTTGACATTCAAGTTTCTATAAGAAATCTCAAGTGGGAGTATTGACTCAAGTGGGAGGACTATATAACCGTAGCCTACCACCGCACACACCAGGGTTCCACACGCGTCTAGTCCGGACACCCAGCCTACCACACATAGGCGGGATTCAAAGAAAAAAATAAAAATGGGCAACACACGTGAAACCCCTGGACCTTTGGACACGGCTTGAATTTAAATTCTACCGAACTGGAGACAGGCAAGCAAATATGCCATATCCCCCTC
>NC_140255.1:15736070-15801070 GCF_949987555.1 Borostomias antarcticus | reverse complement strand
CTTAACCCAACCCTAACCTTAACCCAACCCTAAACGTCCACTGCATTTATGAGAACTAGCCTTTATCGAAATGCCAGTGGGGCTGTCTGTCTGCAGCTCAGAGAACAGAGGGTTTGTACTGATGAGTCACACGCAGCCCTGAACAACCACACAGAAGTGTGTAAAGTATTCAGTTTGGCCTCGGTGCTAGAATGGCTTCTCCCTCTAACACACGCATACACACACACACGCACATACACTCCCTTGGTGGGCTTTAATGTGGGATCTGTGGTACTGTATGAACAGTTATCTGATGATAAGGGCTGTGGCAGATTTCCTGGAATGGTTAAGGGATAGCCAGGAGGAGGAGGAGGAGGAGGAGGAGTTGGTGGTTATGACGAGGAGGAGGGAGGGAGAGAGAGAGGGGGAGGGGTTGGTCCCTGGACGGATCTCTCCATGGACACACTTATAGTATAGCAGGGTGATGTGTTCATTAAACATGTGCCAGCTTCCATTAGATACCACACGGGTTGCGTCGAGGGGCTAGCTAGCGGATGGCAGCGTGCGTGCGTGCGTGCCTGCCTGCCTGCCTGCTTGCCTGATATTAGCAGCCTGTCTGCGGTGTCTCACTGGTCCGGCGCTCCGAGGCCGGGCCTGACAGCTGCTGCTGACTAATCTCAGCTCCCCGTCTGCGACATCCCGCGTTGACTCAAACACGTAGATGCGAATGTGTGTGCGCGCACGAGTGTGTGGGCAGTGTCCCACGACTGTGTGTGTGTGAGTGTGTGGGCAGTGTCTCACGACAGTGTGCGTGTGAGACTGCCTTTACCCCAGCCCACATGCAGTGGGATGGCTTATGGCTGTCCTTGAAAGGCATTGTGGGTACTGTGGTTTTGAGGACATCGACACCCCCGTACAACCTGCTACATCATGCCTCCCCACCCACACACCCATACAACCTGCTGCATCAAGTCTCCTCACCTACAGTACGCACGCACACGCACACACACACACACACACACACACACACACTGCCAATGGTATTCCCCTGGCGTTCTAATAGCTGTATGGGAATGTCAGCGTAATCACCCTGGCTCGCACAAAGAAAGAAACCCTGAATTAGAATTCTTCGTCTGCTGCTGTTCTCATTCTTTAACGTCATGTTGGTGGAGCAGCAGTTGATGTGTGTGCTGGGCGAGAGGCCGCAGGCTGCGTCTGTTGCTTTACACCTGCTTTGACTGAGCAAACACCATCTGTGTGTGTGCGTGTGTGTTTTTGTTCAGGTGTGTATTCTGTATTAGCAAAGATGACTATTATACAAGTAATGTTAATGTGTGAAGGTGGGTCTGTTTTTGGTTTGTGTGCGTGTCTGACTGGATGGGCATTCGAGTCAGACTGTGTGTCAGTGTGTGTGTGTGTGTGTGTGTGTGTGTGTGTGTGTGTGTGTGTATGCGTGTCTGTCACACGCTCCCTGTATGTCGAGTAGCTCTCAGCTGATGAAAGCAGCTGTCTAAATCAAGCGCTGCATCGTTCAACCTTCAACCCTGTTATTGACAGAGGGTGTTTATTAGAGAGGCCCACCACTGGTTTATGAAGTGTCTCCTGGTCACGTCTCACTTCAAATTGGTGCGATTCGTGGCCAAAATGATTTTTTTTGTGCATGGCTGTAAGCAGGGATGAGACTGTATGGATTTTTGGTTTATGTTACGGTACAGTATCTAGTTACACGGTACGGTTACGGTACCAACTCTCTGCCCCTGATTATATGGGTTTATCCCTTACCTTTGTCCAGAAACAGAACTTGAACCAATTGTAGCAAAATGGCTAACATTACAGGCATCCTCAGTGTAACTGCTTTAGCCACTGACTGCTACCATTAATGTTATGGAAGCTGCTGCTAGTTGTTGTGAGCTCATGAGCTCACTGGCTATCCCGCTCTTATTGTGCTGGATTAGCATTGGAAGCATTGGAACTGATGTGTCCAGGTAACAAGACCTATCTTCATTTATCAGACATTATTTCATGTCATTTCAATTCACTGCTATTTCAGTGGCATGACTAGCTTCTATCTTACCAGTCTTGAACAGAAACAAGCCAGCCACACACATAAGCCAGGTGGACCTGATATTGCTAGAGAAAGCAAGCCGGTGGTAGGGGGTGGTGAGTAATACGAACTCCGCGGGAGTACGCTCTGATCAACAACAACGCTTTCTCACTTTCTGTTTCAAGGCATCACTTCTCAGGATGACAGCTAATTGAGATTTCCAGAGAAGTTGCTGCCTTATGCTTGGTTCAGTGGACTGGAGAGAGGTAAAAACACTTTCAAACCCACCTTCTGCATAGACATGCAGACATTAGTTATAATCTAGAGGTACACCACACACTGAGTGTAGCCTAATTAAAACCTCAGATAATGATTATTTGCGCCTGCGCGCGAGCGTGCATGTCAGTGTGTGTGTGTGTGTTTACGCCAGGCACAGGGGAAGACGGATGCTGTCCCGGTCAGTGAGGGGGGGTGAGGGGAAGGGCAGGTGTTGATGGAGGGATGAGAGTTGGGGCATGTGTTGATGGACGAATGAGAGTTAGGGCATGTGTTGATGGACGGATGAGAGTTGGGGCAGGTGTTGATGGACGGATGAGAGTTAGGGCAGGTGTTGGAGGGATGAGAGGGGGATGAGTGTGGTGGCTGAAGGGATGAGGGGGATGAGGGTACTGCTGGAGGGAGGAGGGTGAGGAGGGTCCTCCTGCTCTCAGCACCCTCCTCCTCATAGCCAGATTATCACTCTGCCCATAGCACAGCTCTGTCAAGACCGTGTGGAACACATTCACACTCACACACACACACATGAGCATGCGCTAGAACAATTGCGACGCGTGTCATTACGGTGTCATATCTCCTCATGCCGCCCGTACACTGAGGGGAGGTAGGCTGTGTGTTCGTTTTTTCCGGCTGTGTGTTTTTTTCGATGTCCGAGTTAAGCTCCGCCACCAGAACGACGCCGTTTGCCTCGTTGCGTCGTTTCAAACCAGTGATCCTCCCGCTCTGATTAGTCACAGTGGGACATCCACCCAATGGGGTGTGTGTGTGTGTTTGTGCGCGTGTGCTGGCTAACTGGCAGTGCTGCTGTTGCTTAGTTATCTCTTCAACTGGCAGAGATTTGGGGAGGAGTTGGCAGTTTTTGGGGCAGGAGGTTGGAGCTGGATGAGAGGAAACGTACTGAGAGAGCTCTCGGTAGAGAAAAAGAGGAGGAGGAGGAGAGAGGGACAGCTCTCAGTAGAAAGAGAGAGGAGGAGGAGGAGGAGAGAGGGACAGCTCTCAGTAGAAGGAGAAAGGAGGAGGAGGAGAGAGGGACAGCTATCAGTAGAAGGAGAGAGGGACAGCTATCAGTAGAAAGAGAGAGGAGGAGGAGAGAGGGACAGCTCTCAGTAGAAAGAGGAGGAGGAGGAGAGAGAGAGAGAGAGCTTTCAGTAGAGAGGGAGGGAGAGAGAGCTTTCAGTAGAGGGAGAGAGGTCTCCATAGAGAGAGGGAGGGAGGGAGAGAGGGAGAGCTTTCAGTAGAGAGAGAGGGAGAGAGAGAGAGCTTTCAGTAGAGAGAGAGGGGGAGAGAGGTTTCAGTAGAGAGAGAGAGAGAGCTTTCAGTAGAGAGAGTGAGGGAGAGGTCTCCGTAGAGAGAGGAAGAAGGAGAGAGGGGATGATGGATAGAGAGGGTGGAAAGAGAGATTTTCTCCATCCCCACAGTCTAGGTGTTGCTTTCTGCCTCGCTAATTGGACTGAGACAGAAAAACGTGTGCGCGTGTGTGTGTGCGTGTGCGCGTGTGTGTGTGCTTGTGCGTGTGTGTGCGCGCACGCGTGCTGCAGGTAGCTCTGGAGAGACATTTTGTCTCTGATCTCACCATTCTTAATAAGCTGTATCCTCTAACTTTTCAATGCACACACACACGCACACACACACTGATGCACAATGACTTACACACTCAGTCTCACATGAATACATGAATACTCTCATCTACACCTGACCCCCCCCCCCCCCCACCCTCCCTAACTCTCATGTTTTCTCATTTGATCTCTTCACAGATAGGCCCAGATGATGTGCTGATGATAATGACTCCACATTATTCCACTGCAGCTCTCCTAATGAAGCTCTGACCTTAAGCTGATATTGAGCCAGCCAGCCATTACAGTGCATATCTGTGTGCGCGCGTGTGTGTGCGCGTGTGTGCGCGTGTGTGCGCGTGTGTGCGCGTGTGTGCGTGTGTGCGTGTGTGTGTGCGTGTGCGCGTGTGTGTGCGCGTGTGTGCGTGTGTGTGTGTGTGTGTGTGTGTGTGTGTGTGTGTGTGTGTGTCTGTGTGTATGCGGCACCAGCAGCATCTCTGGCAGGTTGCGCGGTGCTGCGTCAATCGGAAACGATGATTATCAGTTCAGCTCACGGAGCGGTGGAGACTCCCTCCTCCCCCTACCCCTCCTCTGCTCGCCTCAGGTTTCCTGTGGTATGAGCCAAACGTGAGGGGAATGGAGATGAGGTGCCCCGTTGCGGGGGGAATTCCGACATTTCCTAATATAGTGGTGGAAGTGCCCCCCCCCTCCTTGTGCGTTGCTGTGGAAGAAGAGACACTGCCTCACTCACTCACTCACTCACTCACTCACTCACTCACTCACTCACTCACTCACTCACTCACTCACTCTCTCTCTCCCTGCCTCTCTTTCTGTCTCTCTCTCTCTTTCTCTCTGCCTCTCTCTCTCTCCCTCTCCCTGTGACTCTCTCGGCCCCTCTCTCAGTCTCTGTCTCTGTGTGTCAAACGACAATCAAACACACACACACAGGCGCTGCCGTTCCTCCAGGGTGCTGAAGTGCTGCCGCTTTAGCCCGGTGAGTGGCACCGTGGCCGGGCACGAGGAGGAGGAGGAGGAGGAGGGCGGCGGCGGTGGTGGTCAGCACGGTAGACCAGCACTGTAGACCTGCTTCAGCGAGCGGTCAGTGAACACTCGCCCACCGAAGCGCCGGGTCGGGAACAGCGAGACTCGCAGGGTCGTGATAGAAGGGCGGGTCGGGTGTGTGTGTTCTTCTTCGTCATATGGGTAGGTTGTTTTTGTCCTCTTCCCCCAGGCTCGGGGCCGAGGGGCTATCCTTTTACCACCCTGAGCCGGGGTGAGGGGGTCACCCGGGCTATATATCCGGGCACACCTCTAGGAGCCACGTCACCGCTTCGCCATCCACAACCGTCAGGCGTATGTGTGTACAGTTTGTGTGTGTGTGTGCTACTGTATTCCCCTTTCAGTGTGATGGAGACTGACGTGTCATGTGTGGATGGTACACAGTTTCAGTAATGTCCGTTTGTTCTCCAGCTGACGCATTTGGCTGTGTTTCTTGTAGAGTGAGGTGTGTGAGGTGAGTGTGTGAGGTGAGTGTGTGTGTGTGACAGGACGTGGCTGGCCAGGATGGAGGTGGTGTGACTGATAAGAGATGAGAGGAGAAACTTGAGGACAGGGAGAAGGTCACCTTGACCACACACACACTGCATTAACGTTGGCAGTTACAATGGGTGTGTGTGTGTGCACGCAGTTACTGTAGGTGTTAATAAAAAGTCAGTTTAGGTTTAAACTTTGTGTGCTGGGCCTGAGACCAGCCTACACACACACACATACACACACACACACACACCAAGTTGGCATGGAGACTACCCAAACTAAATAACCCTCCCTTGGTGACGTCTAATCTCATTAACCTTCACATTCCCTCCAGTGTGTACACATTTTAACCACAACAACAAGTGGACTTTGTTAGACTAGTGTGTATAAGATTGGAATTCGACATTGATTTTGGTATGGTTGATTATTTTCCCCTCTTATCAACCAAATGTTCACCTATGTGGCTAAGGAAGGACAAGGGATTATTCAGCCTGTGTGTTTTTAAATTCCCCTGACTTAAACCCCATTGACAGCAAAATAGTGGAGGTGGTCTGTCTCTCTCTGACCAACTCTCTCTCCCATCTCTCTCTCTGTCCCATCTCTCTCTCCCTCTCTCTCTCCCATCTCTCTCTCTCTCCCATCTCTCTCTATCTCTCTTTGACCATCTCTCTCTCTCCCACCATCTCTCCTCCCTTCCTCTCTCCCTCCCTCCCTGTAGCAGACCTTCTGCTGTGTTTTGCCAGACCCGTGCTGGCTGCCTCCCCTGCCTGCCAGAGCCTGGCAGAGCCCAGCGGGTCTTAATGGGCCACATGGCTCTGCTGGCTCTCATCTCCGCCCCGGCATGACGCAGCCCGGGTGTTGGATATGTAGGCAGGACCAGAGGGCTGACTCACAGCACTGTCCGTCGGCCTCGCTCCCTCCAAGCGCACACACACACACACACACACACACACACACACACACACACACACCTCCAAATATAGATTGAGGTCACAGTGTCCTCTCAAGGAGAGTGTTTTTGTTTTATCCCTCTGTTGTGTCCCTCAAGTGTGTGTGTGTGTGTGTGTGTGTGTGTGTGTGTGTGTGTGTGTGGATGGCTTGCTTGCCAGAATAAAGGAGTGTACAACATGCTTTCCCTCTTTGCTATTTAATAAAGACAATGTTAACCTCTAGTCTTACCCCACATCACTCATCTGTCTCCCTAAAGCAACCACCCCCCTACACTGTCTACAGTCCCTCCCTACCCTGTCTACAGCCCTCCATCTACCCTGTCTACAGTCCCTCCCTACCCTGTCTAAAGCCCCATCTACCCTGTCTACAGCCCCAACTACCCTGTCTACAGCCCTCCATCTACCCTGTCTACAGCCCCATCTACCCTGTCTACAGCCCTCCATCTACCCTGTCTACAGCCCCATCTACCCTGACTACAGCCCTCCATCTACCCTGTCTACAGCCCCATCTACCCTGTCTACAGCCCTCCATCTACCCTGTCTACAGCCCTCTATCTACCCTGTCTACAGCCCTCTATCTACCCTGTCTACAGCCCTCCATCTACCCTGTCTACAGCCCCCCATCTACCCTGTCTACAGCCCTCCATCTACCCTGTCTACAGCCCCATCTACCCTGTCTACAGCCCCAACTACCCTGTCTACAGCCCCAACTACCCTGTCTACAGCCCTCCATCTACCCCGTCTACAGCCCTCCATCTACCCTGACTACAGCCCTCCATCTACCCTGTCTACAGCCCTCCATCTACCCTGTCTACAGCCCCATCTACCCTGTCTACAGCCCTCCATCTACCCTGTCTACAGCCCTCCATCTACCCTGTCTATAGCCCCAACTACCCTGTCTACAGCCCTCCATCTACCCTGTCTACAGCCCTCCATCTACCCTGTCTACAGCCCTCCATCTACCCTGTCTACAGCCCTCCATCTACACTGTCTACAGTCCCTCCCTACCCTGTCTACAGCCCTCCATCTACCCTGTCTACAGCCCTCCATCTACCCTGTCTACAGCCCTCCATCTACCCTGTCTACAGCCCCATCTACCCTGTCTACAGCCCCATCTACCCTGTCTACAGCCCTCCATCTACCCTGTCTACAGCCCTCCATCTACCCTGTCTACAGCCCTCCAACTACCCTGTCTACAGCCCCATCTACCCTGTCTACAGCCCCATCTACCCTGTCTACAGCCCTCCATCTACCCTGTCTACAGCCCTCCAACTACCCTGTCTACAGCCCCCCATCTACCCTGTCTACAGCCCCCCATCTACCCTGTCTACAGCCCTCCATCTACCCTGTCTACAGCCCTCCATCTACCCTGTCTACAGCCCTCCATCTACCCTGCCTACAGCCCTCCATCTACCCTGTCTACAGCCCTCCATCTACCCTGTCTACAGCCCTCCATCTACCCTGTCTACAGCCCCAACTACCCTGTCTACAGCCCTCCATCTACCCTGTCTACAGTCCCTCCATCTACCCTGTCTACAGTCCCTCCATCTACCCTGTCTACAGCCCCATCTACCCTGTCTAAAGCCCCATCTACCCTGTCTAAACCCACCCTATCTCCCTCTGTCCCCCCACCACCAGTCCTCCTCCCAGCCCCCCTCTCAGCCTTGATCAGCTCCCCACGCCTGCTTCTAGGTCTCTCTCTCAGCCACAGATGGGACACTAATCATACACCCAGCCAACTGCTCCACTCCTTCCTAAATCAAGACTCATAGTTGTAAACGACTCGGCATAAATTTGCAGTGTGCTCATGCGTGGCCAATATATATGGATCCCTCCGCCAGCCAAGCACATTATTAGCATTACGGCAAAGGGGGAGTTTGATATCTCTGTCAGGAGAGACTGTCGCTTTAGCAAGATTTTTCTGCCGAAAGACTTTGACGAGAAAATCCTGCTGTGTCTCTGATCTTCAAGTCTACTTTGTACAATTTGCAGTCGGCCAACTATCAGCCAGCCTCGCTTCTAACCAAGCAATCTAACTGATCAGAGTGACGATGGAATGTCCCAGGCAGCTTTTACAGGACATACAGAACAGTTCAACTCCTCACTTACGCGCACACACACACACACACACACACACACACACACACACACAAACATGGCCTTGGGTCAGGCTAACGAGTTCTGCTTGCATTCCATTCCAAACATAAATATTTTAAATTCCTGGCACACACAAACAACAGTGTCAAGGTGACGTAGAAGTATACTCTCTGTACCCATTCCATACAGACCGCGTGTGCCTTCATTTAATTTCCAACCTTTATTTATACCCGTGAAATGAGATGCGCTCTAGTGGGCTGTGGGCGGCTGTGGCTCAGGAGTTGGAGCGATTCGTCCAATGATCCGTCCGATGTTCGAATCCCGGCTCCTCCTTTCCACATGTTGAAATGTCCTTGGGCCGACATGGGAGACACTGAACCACAAATTGCTCCCAATGAGCAAGCTAGTGGCTTGCATGGCAGCTGCAGCCATTGGTGTGTGAATGGGTGAATGAGAGACCATTGTAAAGCGATTTGGATAAAAGCGCTATGTAAGTACAGTCCATTTACCATCCATTCTACTCATAGTCGAGGCAAGTGGCTTGACTAATATTGACTAGTGACTCAGACTAATGTGAAGGCTAGTGACACAGGCTTTGGTCTCCACTACTGCTGTATTGAACCCTGGTGCTGACTGTGACTGGGCCTGTTAGTATTTA
The DNA here is from genome assembly GCF_949987555.1 of Borostomias antarcticus. Classification (NCBI taxonomy): domain Eukaryota; kingdom Metazoa; phylum Chordata; class Actinopteri; order Stomiiformes; family Stomiidae; genus Borostomias; species Borostomias antarcticus. The sequence continues at coordinate 15,791,980 of NC_140255.1, read as the reverse complement.
CATGGAACACATCAGTAGCAGGGACCTTCCTGGCAGTGGGGTAGGTACAGTATAGGGCTCAGCTGGGGCTGGGAGAAGGAAAGTCCCAGGGATATGCATCTGCTTATTCAATCCTAACAACACTCGACAGCCAGACTCACAGCAGGAGAAAGTTGGCTTCAGCGGATGAGGAAATAAGAAGTACACACACAGACTGGGCCTGTCCCCATTCAAGGCTTGCATTCTACCTAGGTCGCAGCCTACGCGGTCTACGTAGGTCGCGTCCTTCAGGCCAGGTAAACATTTTGTGAAATGGGACGGTCTAGCCTACGGAGGATTCCCAACTCGTCATTTTGTTGCCTAGGCAGCCCCAAGCGCGCCGGTAGCGCGACCTGTCCTGAGGCAACCATTGTAGATGCCCAATGCTGACGGCAGGTTGTTATGGAAACACTACAGAAAATGCCTATCTAAATCGTCTATCTAAACTCGTAGATACAAGCGTAATTTGGATAAAGTTTCCACATATTGGGATTCTATGGTGGTACTATGGTGGTACTATCAGGCATGACATTTTATTAAAACGTAATAATATTAACATCAAAGCGGTTTAAAAACGTTTTAATATCCGAGCAATGGCGGTTGGTACAGGAATTCATCCGGACCGAAATGCATTCTGGGAGGGAGGCCGCGAAGGATCCATCAGTTGTATCCTTCAAATTCGTCAAAAGTAGGCCGCATTTGTGGGCTGCATTCAGAGGGCTCTTCGTAGGCTGAATGAATTGGGACAGCACTTGTCACCCCGCTGTGACGTAGCAGCCTTCAAATCCGGCCTAGGTAGGATGCAACCCTTGAATTGGGACAGAGCTACTGTCTATCATCTGTCCTCCGGAAAGAAGCCTTGTGGATACCTCCCTGTCCTCCCTGTCCTATCTCTGATCAGAATCTCAGATTAAACTGGAGAATAATCTCTTACTCTCTAACACACACTTTCATTTATTCTCTTTGAGAACGCAGGAATATTCCCTACTGAAGAAATATATCTACAGTATACCCATTATAACCAGTACTCTCCAGTGATGCCTATATGCTTTACGAGTATAAATAAAGGTTTGAAATTAAATTAAATACATAACCATTATAACCAGTATTATATTTTACAGTGATCTGACAGGTGCGTGTAAACCTGGCGGAAGCAGCATTAGTAAAGGATGATGATGTTTAATTTCAACATGTGCGTGATATTGTTGTAGACTTGCGCAGGGCACGGTAGCCTACAGGTAATAATTGCTCAACAGTTAGGTCTGCCAGGACTACAGCGGGGTTTCTTCTAGACTTCCTAGGTGTTATGAAGCCAAGCTCCTGCCCACTGATGGCTTTCCTAACCTCACGTTATAAACTATCACTTTCGTTCCCCAGTCACTCACTCTTGCTAGGATACACTTCCTGTGCAGAGTCCGCTTTGCAAACCGTAAACATCAGAATAAACCTATTGTCTTTGTTTGAAACCAGCTTGACCGACCACTCGGCGTGTTCTTGAAATCTAAAACTAAACCAAGTAAGATTTTTCATTCATAGTGAGTGCGTGCGTGCGCGTGTACGTATGTGTGTCAGTGTGTTTACCCACTCTCTTTGGTGACTCAACATCCCAAACCTGACAGCCTGGCAGGAGGAGGCTACATCCGTCATGATGGTGATTTCATAACTGTCTCAACACACACACACACACACACACGCACACACACTTGTGTAGCCAAGATGAATTGTCTAAGTTCACTCCTCAGCATAAATACCACCCACTCGAGCCATTGAATCGCTAGCTGTTCGGTGACGTGTAGCTGGCCAAAGCAGTGTTTATGAGGTTGTCATGTGCGCTGGCGTGACAGGGGGACCCGAGATCCCAGGGTGGCAGGGGTACTGATGTGCGGCGCCATGACACCTGTGACACTCGCGTGGTGATGATTCTCACATTTGTCAGCTGTTCATTCAGCATTACAGAAATGGGCATCTCTCTCTCTCTCTCTCCCCACTATCTCTCTCCCACCCACTCTCTCTCTCTCTTTCTCTCTCCCCCCCCCCCCCCGGTCTTTTTATTTATTTGTTTGTTTGTGCTCTTTCTTCCTGCCACGAGAGAGATGTAGTGAGGATGATTACCTGAGCTGGATCAGCGCCATTGTCTGGGTTTGTTTAGCAGGCGGCGTCTTATGCGATGTCTGATACGCAGAGACGGAGATGGAGAGGGGGTAGAGTGAGGTCGTTTTCTCCCTAGGAATGCGTATACACTAGCCCCATTTCCCTTTGTTTGAAGTGTGTGTGTGTGTGTGTGTGTGTGTGTGTGTGCGCAGTGTGTTCTCATTTATTGCATTAAGTGTCATAGCGGGTGAATGTGCGATGCTCTGGCTTTGATGGCGCCCATAAGCGTAAATGTTTACGCCGGGCCTTCCTGAACGGCGTCAGACCCGATCTACCGCATTTTTAATCTCTTCATCTTATTACAATCTCTTCATCTTATTACAATCTGTTCATCTTATTACAATCTCTTCATCTTATTACAATCTCTTCATCTTATTACCTTTCTGACTAGCTCACATCAAGGCCTGTCACTCGCCCAACTCACCCTCCCTCTGCAAACCCCCCTGTCTGGTTCCTCCTCTTGTCAGTGCTGTCCCTCTCCCTTCCTGCGCCATCTGAACGCCGGGGTGCCAAGGTGACCGTCGGCCAGCGTCGGGCGCAGGGCGGCATTAGCAGGTGTCCCTCGCACGCTGGCACTGCAGGGATAGATCTCTCCCAACCTCAGATGAACTCCTCCTCCCCTCACCTCCTCGATCCCTCCTCACCTCCTCTCCTCCCCCACCCCTCCTCCTACATCCCTCCTCCTCCTCTCCTCCTCCTCCACTGCTCCTCTCCTCCCTGTTCATGTCCTCTCCTCTTCCGTCTGAGTCTGACCGCTGTGGCATGAAGGGATGGATGGATGGAGAGGGAGGGAGGGGGTGCTCTGGTACTGTTAGATGGGGGGGGGGGTGCTCTGGTACTGTTACAGATGGAGGGGGTGCTCTGGTACTGTTAGATGGGGGGGGGGGTGCTCTGGTACTGTTACAGATGGAGGGGGTGCTCTGGTACTGTTAGATGGGGGGGGGGGTGCTCTGGTACTGTTACAGATGGAGGGGGTGCTCTGGTACTGTTAGATGGGGGGGGGGGGGTGCTCTGGTACTGTTACAGATGATCTAGTTCAGGGCAGGCTGGACTGTGGTGGAGGCTGACTCACTTCTCCTACACAGTGAGGGAGAGAGAAAATGGGAGAGTGTGCGGGGGATACATTATACACTCCTCTGCTTCTCCTCTGTGCGCGTGTACATTCACCTCTTGTCCTCAGACACACACACACCGCACACCTACACACCTGTCGTCTCATTAGAGCAGTGTTTATTTGTATGTGGGTAGAGAGAGAGAGGGAGAGGGGGAGGGAGAAGGAGAGAGAGAACCAGAGGAGGCAGGTGTGGTGGAGATGAAAGCCCCAGATGAGGTAGGTGGTCCTGGACATGGCAGCCTCTGGCCCCCCTACTCCAGCAGGCCTGGGTAATTGGTGTGGATCCCAGAGCGCTAGCAGACAAAACACGCGTACACACACGCACGCACGCACACACACACACACACACTACTCCCTCAGTCACTGTCTTGCATACTGCTCATTAGCGTTCCTTTCCCAGTCAACATGCTCAGTTCGGAGATGCTGCTACCTAAATCCGCCCATGCAGGAATCGAACCCGCAATCCTGATGGTGCCAGTATCTCCATCACGTTCCAACCCACTGATCCCTCTGTACCTGTCTCCTGTCCTCCCCCTCCCTCCCTCCCTCCCTCCATCCCTCCCTCCCACTCTCTCTCCTCTCCTTGGATGCTCCTGTTCCACAAAAAAAGCAATTAGCACGAGCGGCGTGACACAGTTGAGCAAGCGGGGGGGGGGCGAGCGGGAGCGGGGGGCGAGCGGGGGCGGTGAGGGCGAGGGCAAGGGCGCCAGGTCTGCCGCTGAGCCCGGGCTCTGATGCCATGCCCACAGGCAGAGGAGGGCTGAGGCACAGGGCTGGTTATGATGGTGGGCAGTGGTGAACAATTACACTCTTCTCTCTCTCTCCTTCCTTCTTCTCTCTTTCTTTCATTCTTTCATTCCTTCTTTCCTTCTTTTCTTCTTTCTTTCTGTGTCTCTTTCTGTCTCTGTGTCTCTTTCTGTCTCTGTCTCTTTCTGTGTCTCTTTCTGTCTCTTTCTCTCCACCTTACCCCCTCTTTTCCCTCCAGGGTGTTGAGTTTTGAATGAATCACATGCTCTCCCCTGGTTGGTTTAGATGAGAGAGTGAGTTGTGCGCATGCATGTGTGTGCCTGCTAGTCGGAGCCGCGTGCTCTTTAATGTGGCGTGCGCACGCGTGTGTGAGTGTGTGTTAATGAGTGTGTGTGTGTGAGCGCTCAGTAGGTCAGAGCACTGTGAGGCTGTCTCTACCGCTCGTGCCGACTAACCAGTGTGCCGTTTTGTCTTTGCAGTCGATCATGGAGCAGTTCAACCCATGCCTGAGGAATTTCGTGGCCATGGGGAAGAGCTACGAGAAGGCCCTGTCCAGTGAGTACACCCTCCTCCTCCTCTGCTCTGTCTCTAGACGACCGGGCGAAAAGGCCAGATCGTCGATGCTTTTACATCCACGTTTTAGATTCGGATCCTCCAGTACACCCGGCGGTAGAAAAGAGCTCAGATACCAGAGATATCGTCCGGGCGTTGGTGTCTCTGCTGTAGCCAATGTTCCTGGGACAGTCCTCTCCCCTGGGACAGTCCTCTCTCCTGGGACAGTCCTCTCTCCGCTCTGAGGGCCAAGGAATGACTGGAGAGGTGGGGGGGGGCTGAACTGAAGTGCTTTTTGAACTAACAGCTCTAGTGAGATTCTTCCGTTTGGACACGCCAAAGTCCCTGAAGGAGAAGCCGTCAGTTGCCCTTTTGTAGATTTAAAAAGCAACACGTTCTCAATTTGGATATTTCTTCTCTGATGCTCAGGACTGTTGTTGTTAATGTTTCAGGTGTTTTGTCTGATGTTTGTGATGTTTGTGTTCCCTATGTGCGGACTCCTGTGTTGCGTCTAGAATGTTCCTCTTCCTCCTCCTCTTCCTCCTAACCCCCTACATCCCTCATCTTCGCATGTTCGGTTTCCAAGTCCTTTTAATTTTGTTGTTCAGTCACAACCCGGGGGATGGTGATGGTTGAGGCTATATCTGGTCTCTGTGTGTGCGAGTGTGAGGTTGATATTGTAAGTGATGGGTTTCAGGTCTGTGTGTGTGTGTGTGTGTGTGTGTGTGTGTGTGTGTGTGTGTGTGTGTGTGCGCGCGCGCGCGCTCACCTGCGTGTCAGTTCATAGGTAATGGTCTCAGAGGGGGGAGGTATATATCTGAAGTGCACTACTGTAGGTGCTGGGTCCGAGACGGAGGGAGAGAGGTGGATTCTGTGTAGACCTCCTTTGGGAGGAGAAGGGGAGTCGTAAGTAGAGCGGACGCCAGTGAGAAGTAGGACAGGTGGAGCCCTGAGAATAAGCCTGGTCCCCTGCTGGGTGGAGGTGGGGGGGCAGAACGGGTATCCAGGGCAAGCCGGGGCGGAGGGGAGAGTTCAACCACCCTCCTCTAGCGGTGGCCTTTTTGGTAGCAGGCAACATAGCCCAGCTATTCGTCTGCATTACGACGCATGACGGACTGACATGAGACGCAGACGGGAGGCGTCTATTATCGGCCCGGGTGTGACGTTTAAATTACCTGACCGTTACGTTTTCTTCCAATCCTATGCATTTCCTCTCTCGATTTGTCGACACTTACAACTTCAGGATCAGGACAGGAGAGCTTGTCACTTCATTGTCGTTGAACACCGAAGAATTCTAATACAAGTTTCAGTGAGAGTACCTCGTGACTACAAAAAGCACACTGAGCCTAGTGTATACTAGCCCAAGGATGGCAATCCTCACGGACGGCCACGAACAACGGTTTAAGAAAGGTTTTTCCTTTTCCCCTTACGCCGCAGTGTGAGCGATTCAGAGGTCACCCCTCCCTGCATCGAGGGAAGAAAGAGAGAGAGAGAGAGAGGAGGAGAAGAACAAGGGAGGGAGGGAGGGAGGCGGGGACGCAGGAAAGACTGGGAGGCCCTGGAGGCCAATAAAGGAGGCCTCAGTGTAGTCTGATAGATCGGGCTAAAAATAGCCAGGCTGCTCCCCGAGTGGGGATTACACTACGTCAATGCCAGGCGGGCGCATGCAGGGACCGGGGGCTGAGGCTGGCATGGCGGAGGCGGCACGGCAGCTCTCAGAGTCGGGCAGAGAACACAGCCTGGGGGGAGGGGGACTGGAGGTAGAGGGAGCCTGCTGGCTGTCATTGTAGGACCGCTTTTTTGTTTCTTTGTTCGGTGTGAAAATGTTAGGGCTTGGCTTGGCTTATAGTAGGATCCGGTGCTTGAATGCAGTGGGTGGAGATTCTCCTGTAGCTATAGCAGTGTGGTAGACAGGTATTTCCTCCGTGTATCACTGTTGGAGACAGACAGGTATTTCCCCTGTGTATCACTGTTGGAGACAGACAGGTATTTCCTCTGTGTATCACTGTTGGAGACAGACAGGTATTTCCCCTGTGTATCACTGTTGGTGACAGACAGGTATTTCCTCTTGTGTATCACTGTTGAATACAGACAGGTATTTCCTCTGTGTATCACTGTTGGAGACAGACAGGTATTTCTCCTTGTTTATCAATGAGCTGTGGGAGAGGAGAGAGAGAGAGAGAGAGAGAGATACGGGGGTGGGGCGACGTCACGCAACCCTATTAGGCGTCGTCTTGCAGGTGGGGAGGAGGGAACTCTGCGAGGGAGAACCTGGAGGAGTAATGAGGGATTCCATAAAAGCGGAGGAAGGCTTGATGGAGAGAGAGAGAGATGGAGAGAGAGAAGTAAGAAGGGATTTGATAAAGGCTGAGAGAGGCTTGGTGGAGAGAGGAGTGGGTTGGCGGAGAGGGAGTAGAAGATGAATGGATGTACACGTTATCAAGCCGCAGCTTAGCCGGTTTAGACCGGTTTTACCCCTCTAAGCGAGCGCTCTCCACGTACTGTGGAATAGGTGGGAGGAATAAGGCCTCAGCCCTGTTCAATATCAGCTTCATGTCACTCCTAATCCTCCTCAGTGAAAGTAACACCCCCGTCACACCCCGTTACCCAATCACAGACTGCGAAGCTCTCAGATTTGACCAAGACAGTCGAGCCTTACCTGACCACTCTGGTCGGGATCTCTGAACACGGCTAAATTAGTCCATCCATCCATGTGTAGCCTACACCCCCCCCCCCCCCCCCCCACCGCGCTCCGGAGCCCAGAGGCTCACCTCGCCCACACCTCTGGCCCCCTCACCCTCACTCTCTCGTCCCACACAGGGACATGTAGCCGAGCTCAGGAAGGGTCTGGAGAGGGTCTCTCCGTCTGGAAGTCATCATCGCTCAAGTGTCGGTGTGGGACACTTGGGAATGGGCTTTTGTTGTTCTGTGGAGTCTTGGCAGTGTGGCTTTGTTTCCTGGCTAGTATGGACTCTGGGGATAAAAGGCAGGGAGTGGAGGTATTTTTCCAGGAAATGATTGCGAGCAGAGCGGACACACAGTTCCATCCTCCATGGAGCAGAGCAGTCGACTGAGGCAGACGTCCAGCCGCTCTGTTGATGGCCGTCCATCTGATTTCTTTTCAGAGTGTTTTTCCACGAGGAGAAAAAAAGTGATTTAACAGTAGACAGGACTGCCATCTACTTCAAATGCAATACTTCAATCAATATTTCAAACCCCTCAGGATTGCAGGGGAGTGCTTGGCTGGTGGCATGAAATACAATTTCTATTGCTGATCTTCCAAAGCGGAAAACATTTTTTGGGAAAAGATCCATTTTGTGTGTGCTTGTTTAGACCACCAAGGGTAGATGAAGCACTGGCAGTCATGAACATGGCCGCCTTGAAGCCGGCTCCATATTTACTGGACAACGTTCCTCTCCTAATGACGCTAACGTTGGCTCCCCGTGCGGCTAACCCCCTGACCGGGAGTCATTGCCATGCAATGACTATGCAGCGGAAGCCAGTGTGACAGTATGTCCCTGTGTGGCCATGGACACGATGGGCAACAGAGGGTGCAGGAGCACATCGGATCTAGATTAGCATTAGTAGCAGAATATGCTAGCAGGGTGGCTACTATGCTAATCTAGTCCACATGGAAAGTTGGGGAATAACTCGGTCTTTTTATGTTCCTGATGATGGTTTGTAGCTACATTCTGTAGTTTGTGTCCGATAGTCGACTTTGCCCCGTTAAGACACCACTGTAGTCATTCATGCTTCATAGTGGGTGAAAGTGGTTTCTCTCTCTCTCTGGTCTGTGGTTCTAGTAGTTTCCATCCAGCTTCTATCCATTAGTCACTCCTGTAGTTCTTTCCTCCTGAGTCTCTATTAGTCCTTCCCCATGTCCAGCCGTAACCTGCTGGCTCCACAGGGGAGAGGTGAAGACTTCTCCAACATTTCTACTCCGCTCCCCTGATCTGACGCCCCAATGCTTCCCATGTTTCCAGGTGTGACATTTGCTGCAAAGGGCTACTTCGACGCTCTGGTGAGGATGGGCGAGATGGCCAGCGAAAGTCAAGGCTCTAAGGATCTTGGTGAGTTCTTAGTTGTGTGGCTACACTGCCCCCAGTGGGCTGGAGAGGGGTTGCAGGGAGACAGGGGGTGTGAATGCGGTGTGAGCAGAAACGGCCGGTCACCAGCCTAAAAGTGGACACACACACACACACACTGCCTATGTCCATAGTGACAAATTCCGCCAAGGCAATCACATTTGTCAATTAGTTTCAGATATTTGTTATGGGGACGCTTTATTTTGTTATCTTTCGTTCCCCTAAATTCAGCTGTTAATGAATCATGCTCTTTAGCAATTGTTATATTATATCCCAGAGTATCTGAATATATTTAAATTAATTCAGATAAAACATTACATTTACATTACAATAGTCATTTACCTAATGCCTTTGTCCACAGCGATTTAATATAATTGCATTTTACATAGGAAAAGCCAATGTACTATTTGCCAGAACTCACAAGTGCATCTCCTTTCTAAAACAAGTGACTAAGAGCATAATCTAGTGCTGAAGGCAAAGTGCAAGAATAGGAAACTATGCAAGATATGCATACGCCTGTAGTATACAATATTAAAACTCACAGTACACATGCATTTCATTACACATTCATTTATTCTCAGCCTCACCTAACCGTCTCATAGTCGTCGTTGTGTGTGTGTGTGTGTGTGTGTGTGGAGCAGTTTAGTTTGTATCGACCTGGTTCTGCTCACCAGTCTGATTAGAGAATAAGTGAGTATAATAAGCTGTAGGTGTTGAAGGCTTCGTATAATAAGCTGTAAGTGTCGAAGGGTTCAAGATGTAGGTGTCAAAGGGTTCGTATAATAATATGTGGGTGTCGAAGGGTTCGTATAATAAGCTGTAGGTGTTGAAGGGGTTCGGGGGGTCCGGCATGGTAAACAGGTAGGATGTCAGCAGGTTGGCTCTCTCTTAACGAGCAGAGCTGTCTGTCTTTGGAATAGGAGACACAGTCGGTCTCCTGCCGTGGGGTATGTGACCAGCTTGCACTAAAGTCCTGCTGTCTGTCTGAATCACAGCAGTATCTCTGTGGCCCGCTACGCTGTCAGTCTGAATCACAGCAGTATCTCTGTGGCCCGCTACGCTGTCAGTCGGATGTGGCTCTAGATCGCGACTAAGGACGGAAGCAGAGGATGAGGGTGGGAGGGAGGGATGAGGAGAAGAGACAGATCTCAGAGGGAGATGGATTTAAAAGCTGTCTGTACATTCATTATTCATGGCGGAACCTTTTTTGCCCCCCCCCCCCCACCACACTTCCTTAGCTCTCATCTTCCCTTCATCTTCCCTAGCTGTGTGTACAGTACATGTTCTGTTCTGCTGGGTCTGTGTGCCTCACCCAAGCTGAGCAGTTTAGTAAGGGATCACGTATGGCCAGCCGGTCGTTATCGAAAAAATAAAAGCCAGATTCGTTGTAACGCACATGGAAGGGCTCTTATTTGTTGATAATTGTTTTGTCGATGTATCAATTGTCCAGTCAGAATTGAATATTTCAGAGAGACGTGTAATAAAGCCCATTATGTCAGTAGTGTCATACTCCAGTGTAACTCAGCTCTCAATGACCGGCCAGATGGATGAAGTCTCCACATGTAATCATGGTCTAGAACTGACTCTGCTCAGCCTCCTTAGTCTTGTTTGTACCCATGCAGATTTTGTGTGTGTCTGTGTCTGTGTCTGTGTGTGTAATATTGTGGATATATTTCTCTTTTTTGATTTGTAACACCTATGCTAATTATTCCTTATTTCCTCATCCTTCTATCCAGCACTGTTTCTTCAGTCAGTTACAGCTCAGTCGGTTACAGCTCAGTCAGTTACAGCTCAGTCAGTTACAGCTCAGTCAGTTACAGCTCAGTCAGTTACAGATCAGTCAGTTACAGATCAGTCGGTTACAGCTCAGTCAGTTACAGCTCAGTCAGTTATAGCTCAGTCAGTTACAGATCAACGGCAGCTGAGAACAAAGCTTTTCTTCAGTACAGACCGGCCATTATGGGGTTAATTGGACTGTTAGTGTGGTGGGACTGAGTCAGTTGGACTGTTAGTGTGGTAGGACTGAGTCAGTTGGACTGTTAGTGTGGTGGGACTGAGTCAGTTTGACTGTTGTGAGTGTGGTGGGAGAGAGAGGGAGAGAGAGGGAGGGAGAGGGAGGGAGACAGACGGAGGGAGAGAGAGATATAGAGAGGGAGAGCTGTGGCATGAAGCAGAAACGATTTCCCAGCCTGCTCACTTTCATAATCCGCAAACCCTATGATTCTCTACTGTGGCTGGCATTGGAAAGAGTGAGTGTGTCCACACGCGCGCACACACCCAACCACACACACACACACACACACACACACACACACACACACACACCAACACATGCCTGCCAGAGGCTGTAGTGTAGCAGTGGCCAGGGCGATGATGGCAAACGGAGAGGGGGAGGATGAGGGAGGTGGGGGGGGCATCGCCGGGGTTAAGTATATGCTTAGTTGGGCTGCACCTCTTAGTCTGCAATTGATGTGCATCCAGGATAGATTTGCTCAAATGGAGGGCATGGCTTTTCTTGCGTTAGTATAATGACGTTTCTGCAGAGGGGATGGATGGATGAGGCAGAGCCTGGACTTCAAACAGCTTCGGTTCTAGAAGAGAGTTCTTGCAGTGAGAACAGGTTCTGTTCTGGAGAAGAGTTCCTGCAGTGAGTGACTGGTCGCCTCACACCCCCTTACCTACCTTATTACTGCAGAGACCAGTTCAGTCCCAGCATTGAACTGCAGTTAATCTGTCTTTAGGATTACAGCAACAGATACACCCAGATAAGAAGGCAGATGAGGATGAAGGAGAGGAGGATGAAGGAGAGGAGGATGAAGGGATGAGGCTGAGGAGAGGATACTGTAGTTGGGCAGGGCGGCCATAGACGTTTTGGAAGAGATTACAGAGCACAGGGGATTATAACATTATCACTGATGAACTGGCAATCAAGCAGGTAATATTTCTTGTATTGGATAAGTAGTCATTAACATGTTTTGATTAAAGACACTTTATAATCTGGTCTAAAAATATTCAATTAATATCTTAATTTATGCTCTTTGAAAATGAAAGCGATTTAGAGGTCCACCTTCTCTTCTGCCTTCATCTCATGGAAATCCAGTGAAAACACAGTTATAATCCACACAAGAAATAGTTCACAGCACAAAGTGCCGCTGGGAAGTGTGACAGCCGCTGGTGATTTGGTCCCCCGTGTAGGGCAAGGTTGTTTTTCAGTTCTTTACAGATTATGGAAGTTTAGACTAAGCTTTCGAATTATGTCTTATACATTGAAAACATTGAAAATATCTGAAGAAGATATGCTTCTGGGAATGTTGGTACACCTGAACTCACTAAGCAGAGCAAAAAAGGGCTTCAAAGATTCAGAGCTGTTCACTCTTCTCACAGGACATGGACTTTGACTACAAAATATGACTATTTTGTGAATAGTCAGTTCGAGGTCTGCCTACAAGGGGACCAAAATACCAGCGGCTGCCACAAATCTCTGCCGAAAACACTCCAACAAGTTTTCCCATCACACACACACACACACACACACAACACACACACACTCTCCTACCATCTGGACAGCAGGGCTGTCTTTTCATAGAAAAGAACAGACAGCAGTACACATTAAAATGAAATCCAGACAAAAATTCTCATCATTTATTCTGACAGAACACTGACGCGTTTCGGCTAAGAACCTTCCTCAGAGCTACAGTATTAGTTTCTCCAATCTACTATTTTCAATTTGCGCTCAAGACTGACGGTGTGTGTTTGTGTGTGTGCCCGTAACATAGCTGTCTTATTTTCAACACGTGGTGTGAAAGGACTGTCATCGGAACTGTCACACCCAAAGGATTATGGGCGGTATGTGGAAGTTCATGGTGAGGTCAGTTTGAGTGTGTGCATGTGCGCGTGTGTGTGTGTGATCTATCTCAGAATATGTTCAACTTAGTGAACATACCAGTACCTGCAGTATCAGTGTTTTCAGCTGGCGCGTGTGGAGCGGGTCTCAGGCCCTGGCAGTCGAGGCTGGAGGGTTCATTAACGAGGACCAGGGGTCATTTCAACACCACTGGCATTCACGCTGGGGCAGCTTCCTCCGCTGATTATAATGATTATAATGATGGCTATCTGGCCCCCCTGTGGCTCTCCTGCCCAGTATAGCTTCCCACTCACACCGGAAATGACACCGGACTGAGGGAGACACACATGCATACATACACACACGTACACACACACACACACTCAAACTTGTTATTTTTGGGGTAATTTCATTTAATCATAGGGTTTGTGGCTGCATAGGAAAGCATTGCTGCTGCTCCCTGACCAGAATACAAACCAGTGCGAGTGACTCGGCACCGTTCCTTCCCACCAGGAAGTTGTTTGTCTCTGGCTCACACACCGGCGGACCACCAGGGAGGCAGCAGGATTTCTCTCCTCCGTCTCTCTTTTCAGGAGGATTGAACATGCAGTGACTGTTCACTGCAGCAGAGGTGAGAGGCAGACCGCCCCCTCTCTCCCTCCTCCTCTCTCTCTCTCTCTCTCCCTCCTCTCCCTCCCTCCCTCCCTCTCTCCCTCTCTCTCTCCCTCCCTCTCTCTCCCTCTCCCTCCCTCTCTCTCTCCCTCCCTCCCTCTCTCTCACTCTCTCCCTTCCTCTCTCTCTCACCCTCCATCTCTCACTCACTCACTCCCTCTCCCTCCCTTCCTCTCTGCCTCTCTCTCTTTCCCTCCCTCATCTCTCCCTCCCTCCTTCTCTCTTCCTCCCTCTCTCTCTCTCTCTGATTCAGTCCTGGGAAAACACTCTCTAGCCACTGCATACACAGCTAAAAAATAGATCAAACCCGCACGAAACCAAACACGATATCAGACATGCACGCACATGCCTTGACGGAGCTGTTCTGAAGAGAGAGGGAGAGAGGAGGAGAGAGGGGATTCGACGCTCAAAGAGAGCGCAGTCCTAAAATGGCTGTGATGTCACCAGAGCTCAGAAAGGCACCGTCTTGTCTTCTGCATGCTGAATACATCTACGCCAGCTGGGAAACGAGGAAGGAGAAGCTGCACTTCCACCCCCCTCCCCCGCCCATATAAGGATGTCGGTCATCAGGCATTGTCGGCGTCATGCACATTTCAGCTGTGACAATGTCCTTGGCTAGCCTGACACTGACTGAATTCTCATTTCGTTCCACTTCATTATTCTGTCTGAACAGGCTTCCATTGCAGCCGTTTTTCCTGAAGAGGCAGTCCTCAGCGATTTTGTTCATCCCTCCAACCAATCACAGAATTTGACATCGCATTCAAAGGACGCTGATTGGCCTGATTGGAATTCCAACTGCAAAATCACTTTGGACGAGAGCCTTTCCAGACCCCGTATTGGGGGGTAGCCAGGCTAGTCCTTGGCGTTTTGATCCGGTATTCAGTCCCATCATTAAGCCAGCATTGGAAGACCGTCATGTTCTAAAAACGCAGCGATATGATGTCGATTGATTCTCTCAGACGCCGTTTCCCCCTGCCGTCCCATATCCTCCCCTGTATCCTGGCACTTTGACTTTTCTCATTTTTGTTTACGGTGTCACCCGTCGCTTCTGTGTCGCGCGGGACGTCACTTCTAGCCGCTGTCAGCGGTCCTCTCTCTGTCGCCCATCAAGCGTGTCTGCGAAGACCGGCCCAAACCAGGACCTCCTCTGGTCTTAGCATGCCACGGGACGTTACGTCTCCCATAGGGAATCAATCTCCCAATTTGGCTCCAATTAATTCATCCCTTCGTCAGGGTGGAGGGGGGGGGGGCACATTTCCGAGCAGCACCCATATCCTTAAAACTTTTTTTTAAAGTCGAGTTACACACGGATCTGAGTTCCAGGAAACGATGATCCTTTTTGTAATGGAGTCAGACTGAGCATGTTAGCGCTGTGCTGGTGGATGAAGGACGGCTAGCATGCCTGCGCAGATGGAACACACCGGAAAAAGTAATTTCTCGCCAGGTAGGCTACAGACAAGAGAGACAAAGTGAGGAGGAGGACATTCTGAGGGGTCAGAAGGGCACGAACAGCTGTTTGTTTTTTTTCTCTCTGCCCACGGTTTGATATTCATCAGCGGACTATGCAGTATAATTTCTTCTTCATTTTTGTCTGTTAAATGACTGAGCTTCCTCCTCCGGGTGATAATAGCAGAGGAACGCCTCCGCTCCACTCTGCCAGCAGATGAAAACACACCAACTCCATAATTGCAGTTGAGGGGAGAAGGAAGGTGCAAAACAGTTGATGAAAAAGGGATTAGGAAAATGTTTTGATATGGACGAGGACAGAGGACACTTAAAGACAAAGATATAAGCACGCACTTGAATACTTTATTTGATTCCACAAATTACATTACAGCGGGGAATCAAATATACAGTAATAGGGCTAGACAATTCAAGAAACACACACACACACACACACAAACACACACACAATCCCCCCAGGTTCTTCAGTGGTCCTGGCGTTGTGTGAAGCCTGAAGGAAAGGGCTCTGACCTCCGTTGACCCCAGCGGGAGGAGGCTCCCCCCCAAGCTCAGCCACATCAGGATTCTGCCGGCGCTTGCACTGTGTAGAGGGAAACTGCAGCGAGAGCACTCTTTCAGCGGAGTCCCCTCCACCCCCATCACCATATAAAAAGTTTTCAGACTCCCTCCCACACTCATCCCCCTGCAGCAGATCTCCCATCTTCACGATGGGAGGTTCCAAAGTACATCCACTAATGTGTGGAACGTTTAATTTTAATCTTCTGATATCAAATAGCTACAGTACAATGTAAGATGAGATAAGATTAACTTTAATAAATGCTGTGTGGTATTGAAGAGAATAAGATACTCTTCCTCTGGATGAAGGAGAGAGAGAGCGAGGGGGGTAGAGAGAGAGGGAGGGAGAGAGAGAGAGGGAGAACCAGAGGAGGCAGGTGTGGTGGAGATGAAAGCCCCAGATGAGGTAGGTGGTCCTGGGCATGGCAGCCTCTGGCCCCCCTACTCCAGCAGGCCTGGGTAATTAGTGTGGCTAGAGACAGAGAAGGAGGGAGAGAGTGGGGGGTAGAGAGAGAGAGAGAGAAAGAAAGAGAGAGAGGTACATTAGAAAGAGAGAAGGGTAGAGAGGGGTAGAGAGAGCAGGAGAAGAGATGGAGGGAAGGAGAGGGAGACACGGTAAAGCAATCAGAGGTGTGGTGAGAGATGGGAAAGGTGAAGGCATGTTAGAGGAAGGAGGGGGAGAGAGGAAGGAAGAAAAAGAGAAAGAAAGAAAGAAAGAAGTGATGCAGACGAGGGTTATGTGATGTTTGTCTCATTATTAGGCTTCAGTCACACCCTCGTTCCATGAAAGCCGTGACGTTAACAAAGCTACATGGGACAGTGCTAGCATAGCTAGCCTACAGTACACGGGCTAAAGCTAGCATAGCTACTGTACAGTACACAGGGGCTAAAGCTAGCATAGCTAACAGAACACAGGTGCTAAAGTTAGCATAGTTACAGAACACGGGCTAAAGCTAGCATAGCTACAAAACACAGGGGGCCAATACCAAGTTTAACGTTTGTCACAGCTTACTGTATAATGGTTACTTTTATTCTAATGAGATAAATAGTGTAAACGGAATAAATCAAATAGGTACATCACAATGGGATAGAACAGATAAAATAGAAAGTATGGTAGAGATGAGAAATAAATAGAATAGATAAAAATAATAATAATGCACTCGGGCAGACCTACGCCCACGATGCATGTCGTCAGCATGTAGGCTACAGTTGTTGAATGTATAAGTGGAGTGGCCTTTTCTAGTTTAGAAACCAGACAAATTCCTCACATTTGGAGGTAGAGAGCAGGTTATCCTGTGTTTTTATGGCAGGATTTATTAAGCTATCAATCGTTGAAGAGTACTCTTGAATTATTTTGGTTGATATCAATTTTGAGAAGTGGTCTTTCCTTGCATTTCTTATTGCCTTATTAAAGGCAGAAAGATGTTCTTTGAGAATATCATGGTAAACCTGCAGCTTGGTCTTTCTCCATATACACTCAGATCTTCTGCAGGTTCTTTTTAGTTGGTTAATTTCCTCATTCCTCCATGGAGCTTAATGGTTGTCTGTAACCCTTTTCAATTTAATAGGTGCTACAGAATCCAAGCCTGCCCTTACTTTGGTGTTAAAGGTGGTTGCTAAGTCTTCAATATTATGCAAGGGCTCCACTTCTGGAGTTGCTAAACTGTTTGTGTTAATTATTTCTCTAAAACTATCAGCTACTGCAGAGTTAAGATAATGTTTGTTGACAATGCGTTCAGTACTACTTTTGACTTTATGAACCAATGCAGTGAAGAAGAAATGTTGGGAGAGAGCGAGGTCACTGATAGAGGAGACAGCCATAGTCAGGCCCTTTGTAATCACTAGATCAAGGGTGTGGCCGTGATGCCTTACCTTTGTGTGTGTGTGTGTAGACACAATTTGAGAAGAAGTACGGAATGAGAAGCTCTAAGCTCTTAGCAGTGTTTGTTGTTGACCAAGCAAGCGTTCTCCAGGTGTTTCTCTGTGGGATTCATTGTTAAACCATGGTTGGGAAATGGCTACAGCAGTCACGTTAATAGTGCCTGTCACAGACTCCCCAGCTCCCCTCTTCCCTTAATCTCAGCCTTATTCTCACCCAGCGACTGTTTTGAGGCTCACTTGGCACCGTACTGTCATAGACCCCCCCCACTACTACCACCCCCCTCTGAAGCCTCCCTCCAGGCCCCCCCGGCATTGAGAAACCACATCCCAGCGCTTTCCCCCCCCGAGGAGGAACTAGAGACGACAGCCGGGCCAGAGCCAGGTGACCTCCATTATAAAGTGTGTGTACACACAAGCGCTTTTGTTTTCAGATGGTTTTTACCCCTCCAGGCTCCTGTCCCATTACAGCCTGTCTGGCTGCTGTGGCGAGCTTATTGTCTCTTACTTTTTCTTCCATTTTGTTTTATTGATAGTGTGGTTTGTACATAATGTGATGTTTGTTTTGTCTTGTCTTATTTTTTGTACGGACGTCAGGGGGAATAGTTGTTACTGAGGCAACAACGAATGGGGATCCTAAATAAACAATAAACAGAGAGCTCAGACACCATCGACCTCCACAGCTAACTTGATGAACTAGGTCGGCCAACAATCGCAGGGGGGGCGCCAGGCCCCAGACAATTTGAGGCCTTAATATTAGCACGACAGAGAATCATGTTATTGACATGTCACACAGGAATTTTTACAAAATACATGATCATATCTGATGAAGGGTCAAAAAGTCTTGTATTTACAGCACGACAATTCCATATAAATTCAAGAAATTAATCGGAGACTATGAATCGTGTCAACATGAATATTACTGCTACACTTGCGAGGCGCTTCATTGTACCCTAACTTACACCTGATTGAATTTACTGTACAAACACAGACAGACTGGACTTCACAGTGATTTGGGGGGAGGGGGGGGGGGGGCGCAAATTCCATTAGGTGTAAGTTAGTGGGCTCTGGGGAAGGAAGGTTGGGAACCCCTGAACTAGATGAATATTTCACTACATTTACAATTGCACCTTCCTTATAACATGATTCTCCTTGACGGTTGTTGCGACGTCAAACTATTTAATTCAACATAACACACGTTACAGAGTGGTGTATGTCCTGAGTGGTGTACTGTATGTCCTGGGTGGTGTATGTCCTGAGTGGTGTATGTCCTGGGTGGTGTATGTCCTGGGTGGTGTATGTCCTGAGTGGTGTATGTCCTGGGTGGTGTATGTCCTGGGTGGTGTATGTCCTGAGTGGTGTATGTCCTGGGTGGTGTATGTCCTGGGTGGTGTATGTCCTGGGTGGTGTATGTCCTGGATGGTGTATGTCCTGGGTGGTGTATGTCCTGGGTGGTGTATGTGTAGAGTGATGGACAGGCGGTAGTGAAGGGGAGCCATGTAGAACACCTCTTCATGGGACGATTACTCACAGTGGGACCATCAGAGGTCGGGAAGGACCGGCCAGAGAGCCTATTAGGTGGCTCCAGCTGGCCACTGATACGACCACTTGATACGACACGCAGGCCAAAGCCATCAGTCTCTGTCCCACGGACACACACGCACGCACGCATACACGCGTACACACGCTGCTGCTAGCATCTGTGGTCTGGAATAATCAATCTCCATTTTGCCCCCCTCACCCCACATCTGCCTCTCTGTAATGATTATGTATGGCTGTCGGTCCCCATCGATCCGCTGCAGCTAATTCATTTTTCTTTTCAATGCTGTGTACACTAAAGATGTCAAGCGTGTCTGGGGGCCACCTGACATGTACAGCGCTGTAGATTGGAAGACACAGGCGGCTTTAAGTGGCGGGACGCGGTCCGGACGGGGACAGGCTACTGGGGAGCACCATGTGGGGACGACGGGAGTACTACCGTTATCCCAGATTTTCGCGAGCCCACGTTACTCTCTGTAGATGTCCGTTTGTGCCAGATCAGAAAACGATCTCGCCAATCGGCGTTGGTTCTGAGGAATTTGAAATACAAACGGCTACGCTGGGCGGGTTTAGGTGTGATGATGCGAGGAGCGGTTGAAGTTAGCGCGTGATGGTTCATCCAATCACCTACCAAGTATTTTTGAAAGTGCCTGCCCTTTTCCAAACAGTTACCAACGGAGAGTTCCCCAACCAATTATATATTATAGCAAAACCGGTCTCTACGGGGAGGTGTGTTTGTGTGTGAGTGTGTGTGTGTGTGTGTGCGCTTGTGTATTTTTGTCATGCGTGCGCATGCATGCAGACAGAATCTCTCTGAGGCTCCTGGTTGTTTACACTGCAGCCTGCTGGGGACTACAACTCCCTCTGTTTGCTCGCGCAAACCGTCCCAGCAGAAACACACACCGCACAGCTTCCTTCATACACCCTCCAGGCTGCGTGTGATGTGCTGAAGCTGGCGTTTAAGGCTGCATCCCCCGGACTCCGCGTCTCCAGACCCAGCGTCTCCCTGCAGAGACTGCGAGCACTGGCCTTGGGGCCCTCAGGCACTGTAATGGGCCTGCTCTCTCTCTATATCTCTCTCTCCTTTTCCCTTTCTCTCTCTCTCCCTCTCCCCCTTTCTCTCTCTCTTTCCTTCTCCCTCTCTCCTCCCCCCCCCCCTCTAGGCCAGACAACAGTCCCTACAGTACAAGCAAGGTCAACTTCACTAGTGCCTGCCTGTGGTATTAGCTGTAGACTTGTCAGGGGTGTGGAGGCCAGGGCTGGGGCTGAGGTCTCTCCTGGGGCTGAGGTCTCTCCTGGGGCTACGGTCTCCTCTAGCATAACTGGCCGGTCTGGTTTACAGCCAGTTCATTTAGCAGACGCTTTTATCCAAAGTTTTTCCAAAACTTACTATGTTTTTGGTGGCCTGGTACGGTCCGGCTCTTACCACTGGGCTACCTACCGTCCCAGGTTTGAGTCTGAGAGTCTCTATAGCAAGACAAACCGAAGGAGAGAGAGATAAAAACACAAAGCAACACACACGCAGACACGTGTGTGTGTGTGTGTGTGTGTGTGTGCGTGCGTCCTGTGCTAAAACTTAGATTCTGACCAGCAGACATCTGAGGGCGATGCTTTACGATCGATCCCCCTTGGGCCCTGCCTTGACAAAATCAGCTTTAGTGTCCGTAATTGTGCATTCTTTAATTGATCCAGCGCCGCTAAGAACAGACAACAATGCTTCCGCCTCTCTGAGCCTCAGATGCTAAGATGTACGCTGAGTATTGGTAAGCAGCTTAACTGGCCTGCTGGGAAGGAGAGAGAGAGAGAGGGACAGATAGGGGGAGAGGAGGGAGGGAGATATGGAGGGAGGGAGAGAGATATGGAGGGAGGGAGAGAGATAGAGAGGGAGGGAGGGAGGGAGGGAGGGAGAGAGAGAGAAAGGGGGAGGGGCGATTCAGATCAGTCCAGATAAAACGATACATAACCATATCCAGGAAGTCAGGGGGATAGGGCGGACCTGTTACAGTACATCTCCATTTTTGTTCCCATTGGTTGTTAGTAAGTGTCCTAATACTGTGTAGGAGAAGAGGCAGACCAGAGTATAGGTCCACTGCAGGCGTGTGTGTGTGCGTGTGTGTGCGTGCGCGCGCGCGTGCATGCGTGTGTCTGTCTCTTGATCAATATGAGCCGGGCTGGGGTTCCATCTCTCATCGCTAACCAAGCTAGCTAGTTAGCTAGCTACATCGTAAATTCGTCAAACTGAATAATTACCACACACACAACATAAAACTGCCGATGGCTAGTTCAATCATGATGTAACTAGATATCTGCTAAAAAAAAAAAAAATCCGACTGGCAGATTCAGCTACAATGTCCTTTAAGCTTTAAACGAACCTTTAAGCTTGGTTGCCAAATTACTGTCGCCTCAACGTCCACCATATTTGTTGATAAATTATTGACCAGAGACGTCGCAAGAGTTGTGGGAGTAAAGGGAGCAAAAGTGACCATCACTTGTTCACTTCGAAAACAACCGTTACGGAGGGCCCTTCGAAGGGAGTACTTTTGCGCACGTTTACAGTATGTGTGTAAAGTTCATCAAAGTCTTGAGTGTGTGCAGCTGTGTTCTTTACCCAAATTCCCCATTGTGCGTGTGCGTGTGCGTGCGTGCGTGCGTGTGTGACTGTTCTCCATTAAATGCTGTTGTTGCGGATCTGAGATGAGAGGCTGGTAGGAAGGCCCGGAAGGAAGACCTCCCCTTCCCATTTGAGACGCAGCAAGATGGTCTTGGCACTAGTGATACGCTGCTTTATGCTGTTATCTCATTTTTGTAGAAGGCCTCTACCATCAGTAACACAGCATGGAAGGGAACACGTTCCCCAGGTCCAGTCCTGTCCAGCCCAGGGCTCAGAGGACCGCTGGCCACTACTCACAGCGGGCCGGGAGGACATCAGTAAGAGATCAGGGGTCTCGTTTGGAATAGAATGGGTTTCGTGGCATTGGTCATACTTAGTAATTATAGAGTATTTATACGAGTAAGTCAGTACAGTAAGTAAAGTATCCCTCAGTCTGTAGTGGCGTAGCTGGAAAGCCTGACTGACTGACTGACTGACTGACTGACTGACTGGCTGGCTGACTGGCTGGCTGACTGACTGACTGGCTGGCTGACTGGCTGGCTGGCTGGTTGGCTGGCTGACTGGCTGACTGACTGGCTCGCTGACTGAGTGGCTGACTGGCTGGCTGGCTGATTGTTTGTGTCTGTGATCCTGCTGGGGATAGGTTGATCTATCTCTGTCTCTCCAGGTCTCTACCCTTCTGTTCTTTGCTCAAACTAGATCTTTTGTTCCTTTTTTTCTTTACAATGCATATTCAGAAGAGGCAGCATGTAGGTATCTTATAATGACACGCGTCTCCCTGGCTGCATGCGTCACCTTTTACTTTACGCTTTACTTTGTCTCTTTTTCTTTTTCTCCGGTTTTCTCTTGGTTTTATTTTATTTTTATTTAGTTTTAATTTAATTCAGAAAATTAAATTAAATTTCATAACTTATTTAATTTTTCTGTCATGTTTAAGTACAAGTATGTATTTTTTCAGTAAAAGTATGTCTATTTTTCAGTAAAAGTGTCTTTTACTATTGAATTGTGTATTTATTTATTTATTTAATTTTCTCATGCAGTGTTGGTGTGTTTCATTGAATTACAGTAATAATATGAGCTAACGGTACCATGGATATAATACAATAAATCTACATTTTGATTACAATGATCTATTTTGAATACCTTGCTTTATTTTAGTTTTTAATATTATTTGCAAATAAAGCTGGCTTGAGTTTAGATCTTGTTCAAGTCATGATGTTCTTTCATTGTCTGTTTGGCTCTGTCTACTTATTACTGTGTATTCTGTTGATTGTTTTGAGTTTGGTCTGCATCATGTCCACCCCTCCTCCTGTGTCCTCTCCCTCGTGTCCATCCACCTGTCTGTCCTGTGTTCGGTGTTGCTGCATGGTCTTCTGTTTGCACGTTGATGTTGCCCTCAGAGGCCATGGGAGGATTTGATATCAGTTCTCTCTCTCTCTCTCTCTCTCTCTCTCTCTCTCTCTCTCTCTCTCTCTCTCTCTCTCTCTCTCTCTCTCTCTCTCTCTCTCTCTTCCCCCCCCCCACAGGGGACGTGCTGTTCCAGATGGCCGAGGTCCACAGACAGATACAGATGCAGCTTGAAGATATGGTGAGCACAGGAGGAGGAGGAATAGAAGGTGGAGGAGGAGGAAGAGAATGGGTGGAAGAGGAGGAGAAGGAGAAGCCCCCCCCCCCAACACACACACTCAAACTGACAGCATTAAAACAAACATAGGAGAGGAATGAATAGGCTGAACGCCTTTGCTAAAGGTCTTTTATGTACAGTATTAAAGGAAGGGTTCTTGTTTTTGTAATCTACAAAAACAAGAACCTTGCTGTAATTGTTTTTGTAATCTTGGGATGGAGCTGTTGTGGATTTCTTCAATCATCGGAGGGCCTCACAGCATGTGCTCATTGAGACTCATACCAGACAACCACCCATAATCCTTTGAGTGTGACAGTTTGCAAACATGACAAGTTGTTTTTGTTGATATTAAGCCAGCTATGTTAATGACAACAATCAACTGGTTTGGCCTTTGTGAAGAAGCTTACAGTGCCCTGTCTGTGGTGAGAGAACGCATCTAGTTTAATGTGTTGTGTGCGTGTGAGCGTGCGCATGCGTTTCATGTTCAACTCTCTGTGACCTCCGTCTCCTAGCTGAAGTCTTTCCACAATGAGCTGCTGACGGAGCTGGAGAAGAAGGTGGAGCTGGACGCGCGCTACCTGAACGTAAGTGTCCTTTCCCCAATGGTCCACCTTCACATCTTCCATCCCCAAAGACAAGAACAAGCCCAAAGCTGTGAGCTGGGCCAGCTAAGCCTTAAAGCAGCAACAAGGAGTTTTTTTGACTGGTTATAAAATAGTCTACATTAGTGAATGCGGCCATCAACAAGAAGATTGGCTGTTTCTATTATTCTTAGAATCCAGTCAGCTGGTCAGGTCGACCAGTAAGGACAAAACTATTTATTTACCTCGTCGCTAGTCATCCTGACAAGTACTTTAACGTTGTTCTTTTTGCTGGCTTCCACAACGAATGCTGGCAGCTCACGCTAGGCAAGAGATCTTTACAACAGGAAGTGGTGGCGCTCATGGGAAATGCAGTCGTCTTTCCGGAAAAACACTACCGCTTTTGTCCACAGGTGCCGCTAAAATCAACACAAGCTGAAAACTCGTTTGCTGCTTTAAGCCTTAACTTGCTTTTGGTTCCCGCTCAGCAAGCCGGCTAGCTATTCCTCAGAAAGACAGGTTTGTTTGGGCTTATGTAATTGTGTGCCGGCACCCCTACTGTATGTGCAGCGTGTGTGTTCTGAAGAGAGGGACACATTTAGAGAGTCTTGACAGACTGCATTTAACCCCACTTCCCTCTAGCCAGGCCTCCCAGAGGAGGAGCATTGCTGGGATATGATCCACTTTCTCTTAAAGCCATCATTGGGAGATGGAATGCATGCTGCTCTCTCTCACTCACTCTTCTTCATGCCCGGGTGTAATCATAGCCACTGCAATGAAGTTACATCAAATACTCGCCTGTCTAGACTAATTTTATGATTTTTTTTAAAGGATTAAATACATTTCTAGAGATTTTGGATGTTTTGAATTTGTTCCAAAGAGTACCGTCCCGGAAATTAAAGGTATTATCTGATCGGTCATAAAAGATAATTGGAACTGTCTGCACAGCGGAACGCTCTGTTCTTTCAGCTCTGAGAACTCATTTAAACACACATTTCCTTTTCTCCATCACACGGAAAATGAAGGGATTTATTTAACACATGTCACGGAGTGCTTGGCAGGTGTCAATGAGTGAGAGACAAAAGCGGGTGGACTTTGACTTTGGAAGGAGCAGCGTGTCAGAGGCCTGAGCTGAGGGAGGGAGGGAGGGAGGGAGTGATGGAGGGGGGAGGGGGTGATTGCATCATCCCTGGGCCCTCCTGTCGTCCGACTCCGCCCGCCAGACTGCAGGTGGCCCAGGAGGTTGGGGAAGTTTTAAAACGGTGCGGTGTCAGAAGGGTTACAGTACTGTATGGCACAATTTTAGTCCCGGTTGCTGTGAGCTGCTGACTGAACAGTGACCCCTACAGGCGGCGCTGAAGAAGTACCAGATGGAGCACAAGAGCAAAGGGGAGAGTCTGGAGAAGTGCCAGGCCGAGCTTAAGAAGCTCCGCAGGAAGAGCCAGGGCAGCAAGAACCCCTCCAAGTACGGAGACAAGGAGATGCAGGTGAGTGGGCAGTTAATGGAGACGTGAGATGTGCGCTCGTGTGTGTTTGTGTGTAATGTAGACATGAGGTGTGTTCTCGTATATCTGTGTGTGTGCGTGCGCGCGGGTGAGTATGTGTGCGCGCGTGTGCGTGCACGCACATGTGTGTGTATGTGTGCGTGTGTAATGTAACGGAGGGCTCCAGGTTTGCATGGTTCCATGGTGACCTTGACTGGGTGGCTTGCCTGTGGAGGTCACAGCTGGCGGGGTCAAAAGGTCGGCGGCAAAATACAATCCCATTGGCTACAGCCCAGCAGGGGGATAGCCGGCCTATCAAATCCAAGAGTGGGTTTGCATGCTCTGTGTTTATTTGGATCAATTATGGTCTGTCAGTCATTTCATCTTAAAGCCAGAAGGCAGCCGTCTTCTAGCTGGCAGCTTTGATTCAGCCGGAGAGAGAAACTCATCTCTTCACTTGAAAGGATTTGTGGTTCAAAGTGGGATTTGTGGTCTGTGATCACGGCTGGAGCTGATGTGCTGAGCTGAGCAGGGTAGGGACCCCCCCAAAGCGCCCCCATCCCCCATCCCCCCTCCTCTGGACCCCCAGACTCAGCAACGGCAAGGACACACGCACACGCACACACAGTGCCAGAGATAAACATGTCTCCCTGAGTTTCTTCCTCAAATACTCAGACTTCACAGTCAAGGACTCACAAGGACAGGAACAGGTGGGTTTTTGAGGTAGAACAGAATTTCTAGCCACTTGAATCATTTTGGCACCATGCAGTTCTTCCTTTAAAATGGCACCAGTCCAAACCGTCTATACTACTCTGTAGTCACTGTCGGTGTTTGAGTTGGGTAACGACGTGGGGCTTCCCTCGTCCACAGATAGGTGCTGTGGTGGGGTGTGTAGCTGCGTGCCCCCCCCCCCACACACACACACACCTCTCCTGCGGTGGGGGACCAGGCTTACACAACACGGGGCAAACGCAGAGGCTGCTGGGATACCGTAACATAGCATCCTACTCCTCCTCATTTCTAAACAATGGGAAGGCCTGCTCTGTGATGTGTCACCTCTTCAATACATACATACATACATACATACATACAGGCTGTATAGATATTTCTAGTTATATTTCTAGTTATACACATACATACATACATACATACATACATACATACATACATACATACATACATACATACATACATACATACATACATACATTAATGCACACCTCCACAATGGATGGTGGGAGGGAGGGATGGAGAGATGAAGGAATGGTGGAGGGAGGGATGGAGAGATGAAGGGATGGTGGAGGGAGGGATGGAGAGAAGGAGTCTCCTAGGAACAGCTGGAGAGTACGTATTGTGTAATTGTTAGTCTTGCCGCAGAGAGAAGCTGAGCATGAAAGGGGCTTGTTGGCTCGTTTCGTAAATCGATAAGTGGAGCTGTAAGCCGCGGGGTCGCCCCTCCAGACCACGACGCTCCCCTGGGTCTCTAATGGCTCTGAATGGGGGGGGCGAGAGGAGGTCCCCCCTGCTGGAGGCTACATACGCAACGTAGTTCTGTGCTGTAGAAGTTAGCTCCAATTTGCATGGGGTACATGCGCATGTGTGTGTGTGTGTGTGTGTGTGTGTGTTTACAGCATCTTAGCAGCTATTATTAGATCCAGGAAGTGCGTTGTGCCTGGCGTGCTAGCAGGCTCCCTGCTGTGACATTGTATGTGCACTAATGTGGACGAGAGGCTGGCTGGGACAAGTTTGTTTGTTACCCGTGTTATCACTTTCTGCGTGTGTGTGTGTGTGTGTGACAGGCGTTGAAGTCTGAAAGCTCCCTCCTCGCTAGTCCACCCTGCTTCCACTCTATCCTTTAATAATGTCCAATAACAGCTCACTGATTGCCTTGGGGAGGGGGGGGTCATAATGCAATCTCCCTCATCTCCCTGGTGCTCCTGGGCTGGGAATGTTGCTGGTCAACCTAGGAAATAGTCATGGCCCGGACCAGGTAGCTGTTACATCACCACTGGTATATCGAGTCAAAACTGAGCTGGGTAAAGCTGTTTTTTTTGTGAGTTTTCTCAAATCATCTTCAAATTGGATGCCGTCTCATTGGGCAAATTCAAAATGTCGATAAATGAAATGGGTGGAGGGCTCGTTACGTGTCTGTGCCCAGGGGCCCATCATTTCATAATCCGTCTATGTCTGTCTGTCTTGTCTGTCTGTCTTGTCTGTCTGTCTGTCTGTCTGTGTCTAATCTGTGTCTAATCTGTGTCTAATCTATCTAATTTAGTGGAATGACGTCAGTGTGGATGTTAGTACATCTGCTCTGACGCTAGTACCAACATCAGAACGTGTGTGGGTGGAGGATAGAGAGAGAGAGAGACAGCGTCAGAGACGGAGAGAGGGGTGGTGGATAGAGAGAGAGAGAGAGAGGGGGTGGAGGATAGAGGGAGAGAGAGAGAGAGGGGGTGGAGGATAGAGGGAGAGAGAGAGAGGGGTGGAGGATAGAGGGAGAGAGAGAGAGGGGGTGGGGGATAGAGGGAGAGAGAGAGAGGGGGTCGAGGATAGAGGGAGAGAGAGAGAGGGGGTGGAGGATAGAGGGAGAGAGAGAGGGGTGGAGGATAGAGGGAGAGAGAGAGAGGGGTGGAGGATAGAGGGAGAGAGAGAGAGAGGGGTGGAGGATAGAGGGAGAGAGAGAGAGGGGTGGTGGAGGATAGAGGGGTGGTGGATAGAGGGAGAGAGAGAGAAGGGGGGTGGAGGATAGAGGGAGAGAGAGAGAGGGGGTGGAGGATAGAGGGAGAGAGAGAGAGAGGGGGTGGAGGATGGAGGGAGAGAGAGAGAGGGGTGGTGGATAGAGGGGGAGAGAGAGAGAGAGGGGGTGGAGGATGGAGGGAGAGAGAGAGAGAGAGACGGGTGGTGGATAGAGGGAGAGAGAGAGAGAGGGGTTGAGGATAGAGGGAGAGAGAGAGAGAGGGGGGGTGGAGGATAGAGGGAGAGAGAGAGAGAGGGGTGGAGGATAGAGGGAGAGAGAGAGAGAGGGGTGGTGGATAGAGGGAGAGAGAGAGAGAGGGGTGGTGGAGGAGAGAGAGAGAGGGGTGGTGGATAGAGGGAGAGAGAGAGAGGGGTGGTGGAGGATAGAGGGAGAGAGAGAGAGGGGGTGGAGGATAGAGGGAGAGAGAGAGAGAGAGGAGGTGGAGGATAGAGGGAGAGAGAGAGAGAGGGGTGGTGGATAGAGGGAGAGAGAGAGAGAGAGAGGGGTGGTGGATAGAGGGAGAGAGAGAGAGGGGTGGTGGATAGAGGGAGAGAGAGAGAGGGGTGGTGGATAGAGGGAGAGAGAGAGAGGGGTGGTGGATAGAGGGAGAGAGAGAGAGAGGGGTGGTGGATAGAGGGAGAGGGGGGGTGGATAGAGGGAGAGAGAGAGAGGGTGGAGGATAGAGGGAGAGAGAGAGAGAGGGGTGGTGGATAGAGGGAGAGGGGGGGTGGATAGAGGGAGAGAGAGAGAGAGGGGTGGTGGATAGAGGGAGAGAGAGAGAGAGGGGTGGTGGATAGAGGGAGAGAGAGAGAGAGAGACAGAGAGAGAGAGGGGTGGTGGATAGAGGGAGACGGGGACATCTGTGAGAATGAATTGTCAGAGTGCTCCACATCGATCTGGTGAACATACTAGAGAGAATATTCTGGTCCCTACAGTGGAGGAGAAAAGAGGAGGGAGAGGAGGAGGAGGACAGAGAGGAGAGGAGAAAAGAGGAGGGATAGGAGAGGACCCTGAATAATTGAAGTGGAAGAACAGATTTCTCTCTCTCTCTTTCTCTCTCTCTATCTCTCTCTGAGTGACCCAATTTTTGGGGGTTTAGAACATTTTTCAGAGATGTCTATCTTAGGGAGGAACATGATGTTCCCCCAGCAGTCTTGACAGCAGATCAACCCAAGTCCTTCTCAGCTTGACAAAAAACAGTGGAATCGGGTCTCATTCAACTTTTTGTTTGAATCATGGCAATCGTGGTATTCCTAAGGGCATAAACCACTCGATCAAACCTCTCTAAAAGAAGTGCACTCTTAAGCAGTACCTCTCCATTTTGAGAAAACATATTTCCGCATCTTCGATTGTTCTTTCTAGGGTAGAACAAAGGGTTGCTTTCGGTCACTCAAACATGGTCAGTTGTTTTGCTCAGTCCCCCCGCCCCCCCCAAGGTATTACCGCCCCTTCCCTCCCTCCCTCACACACACACACACACACACACACACACACACACACACACACACACACACACACACACACACACACACACACACCATCCTGTTTACTGCCAATTCAGCTTCCTGTCAGCACAAACCAGGGGTCCCACGTTCCCCCAACAATCCCCCCCCCCACTCCCGGGGCTGTTGGCGTAGGCTAGGGCTAAAGTCTGAAGCACAAGGCGCCACGCGTCAACCTGCCTTAGAGGTCATCAAGGAGGGATTGTGTGTGTGTGTGAGGGGGGGTTATATCGCATGGCAGGCCTTACATCGTTTGAACAGTGGCTGGATGAAACATGAAAATGATGTGGAATGAAGTGTGTGAAAAGATACTACGCAAGAGCAGACGGGTTAGACGGCTCAGGGCTACAGCCCCCCCCCTGGCATGGCGAGCCTCCTGTTTACACATGACGATGAGCCTGACAGTCTCTGCAATTAGCAACAGAGCATGCCTATTCCCTCAGTAAACACAGAGGTGCACACACTGTGTGTACACACATTATATAAGCACACACACACACTCCCTGAGGCACTGTCTGTCTCCATGCCTCCATGAACTGCGGTCTGGGGTGCACTCAGCCGGGATGTGTGGAGAGGTGTGTCGTCTCGAGAGCCCTGAGTTGCGCCGGTGGCCTCGAAGTTAGCGCTCCACCCCAAGTTCTCCCTTCTTCTTTTTTTTTTTTTTTACCTCACACGCCTCTCTTGGTTGTTTACGCTAGGCAAATACGTTCTGTAAACGTGTGCGCATACAGCAAACACGACAGTTGTTCTACCGCGCGTCTGTCATCCTGACTGAGGGCTTATTTCCCTCACACACCTCTGTTCCATAGCGTGGCCATACTTGTATCTCCCCTCCCAGAGAACCCTGGACACTGCATTACCCAGAACCCACTGGGCTTCCCCCCCACTGCTTTTCTCTCCTTGGTCTTTTTTCTCTTTCTTTCTGTGCTTCCCTGGGGCCTCATTTATCATCGTAGTTTACACACAAAATGGAGAAAAAATTGTGTAAAAATTTACAGTTTTACACCATTTTGGGGATTTATCAAAGGAATAGTGTGTAAAGTACACACATCAAAAAGTGTGTAAATTACACGTCCTTCAGACATAGTATACCATGTTTTACATGTTTTTTGATGACGGGGAGTTGGCGACACAGTTGGTGAGCCAGTGAATTGCAATGTGTGAGGGAGAGAGGGAAAAAATGAAAAAGGTTTCACCCTGCTTGCCCGGGCTGCATGTTTAGTCTTGTTGGTGATCTTCAAGCCATGTGATGTAGTCAGGATTACATATTCGGTTGGTATAATGTTCATCATACTGTGTTTGGTTTATTGTTCTCTACAGGTTCTTCTATTGTTCCTAAATAAATCATCCAAAAACAGTTTGCTGAGAGGTGATGTTGACGTACGCAGATCCAGGGCGCCTGGGTAGCTGTTGGGAAGCGTGCGAGACACCTCCATAGTAACACGTTAGCTCCTCCAAGCGGCACAGACAGATGGTTGTCACGGGGAACACGGTGGGACGCACGCCGGGAGGTGACAGATGAGCGAAGCCTGACACCATGAACGGAGAGAAAATGAACGTGCTGCAGACATGTTGGGGGCGGGGGGGGGGGGGGGGGGTATCTTCTATCTATCTGATATGTAAGAAGGGGTCTGCCAAGTAAATGGGATTCTGAACCACCTCCGAAGCCAGTGGAGAGAGGCCAGAACAGGGATACCTTTCTCACAGCGATGACTGGGTTGGTGAATGGCCTAATGCAGGTGCGTGGGAGCCTGTATCCATTATCCAGGGATGGAGAGGCCTCTCTGGGTAAGAGGCAGCTGGTGGAGAGGGGTTATATTTAGATGCAGGGGGAGGCTGAGCGCAGGTGCTCGGATGCCAGCTCTGTGCCGGTCAGCAGGGTCACAGTGGAGTGGTCTGCTCGGAGATTCTAGAGCCCAGCAGCCGGTTGTTGCACCAGCTGATCTCCTCTTCCGTCTTAAAGTCCACACTAAACACTACGTTCAAACTAGTTAGTTTGATACTAAAGTTGTGTCGATGTTTGGTTGCACCACTGAGACGTAGCCTAAGTTTCATCTTAATCACACTGGCATAAAGGCCACACTAACCAAAACATTGTCGCAGAAAATTAAGTTTTCGCCGTTTGTGGCCAATCACGGCCATCCGGCTACACCGTTAACATTGCAGTCGCTCGCTTGTCTTAAGCAGGCAGAAAGACAATAACGTTTGATATTCCCTTTTCCCCTTTTGTCCCCTGTGTAGCCATTAATAATAGACCGGGCTATTCACCAAATTATTAAAATACTATGGTTTATTATATTGATTATCTGTGGCGAGTAGACGAAAGCCTACGCGTCCTCTTTGCATTATAATTAACCACAATAACGATGTGATCCTCTCAGAAAATAAAGTAGCCTAGGCTAGCCTACTGATCGATCGCTGTGTATTGTCATTTTTGTAGGCTACAACCTGCCGTGTGTAACCAGGCCAGGTCCAGCCTGGCTTATGTGCGTGGCTGGCTTGTTTCTGTTCAGGACTGGTAGGATAGAAGCTAGTCATGCCACTGAAATAGCTGTGAATTGAAATGACATGAAATAATGTCTGATAAATTGTCACCTGGATACATCAGTTCCAATGCTAATCCAGCACAATAAGAGCGGGCTAGCCAGTTGGCTCATGAGCTCACAATAACTGATGATAACTGAAATTGTGAACAAATGCTATATTAAGTGCGCTGACTTAGCGCACTAATACAGCTGTTGATATTGTTATTGGCTGTTTTCGTGCTTCTCTCAGATCTGGGTTCAGATTCCCCCGCTATAACCCCAGCCTGGAATATGAGGCCTGGGGTGGAATATCTGACCCCACATCAGTGGTTATCTTTCACCGTCAACTTCTACTACATGTTGCTACTCCTGGTTTCATGTCCATTTTCCTTTCCACTCCTCTCCTCCCTCCTTCATCTTCCCCCTCCTCCTCCCCTCCTCCCTCTCTCCAGTACGTGGAGGCCATCAGCGGCAAGCAGAGTGACCTGGACAGCTACATCGCTGAGGGCTACAAGACAGCGCTGTCGGAGGAGAGGAGGAGGTATTGCTTCCTGGTGGACCGCCAGTGCGCCGTAGCCAAGAGCAGCAGCGCCTACCACGGCAAGGTAAACCAGGCCACTTACTGGACCCGTCTGTCCGCATGTCCGTCCGTCACGCCCCGTCAGCGTGTTAGGCGGGCTGTCCGGGCCGTCGGACCCTGGCCGCTCTAGCGCACCACTTCTCTCTGGGTCTCTGCTGTGTTCAGTCCTCCAACAGGCCCCAGTGGAGAGAGAGAGGGAGGCGAGGAGAGAGGGAAAGAGGAGGAGGAGAGTGGCCCACTTCCATAAGAACACTTAGGACAGATGTTGATAATCACCAGGAGGGAGTGTAGGCGCGCGTGTGTGTGTGAGAGAGAGAGAGAGAGTGCGTGCGCCCGGGTGTGTGGGCAGACTGTAGACAATCCTGATGTGCTGACACTGAGGGGAGAGAGAGGGGGGGGGGTTTCTAAAGCAGTTTTGAGAGAGGCAGTGACCGGCAGAGACAAAGCCAGGCAGCAACAGTGGGCGTATTGTATGAGTCACCTAGAGGAGTGGGTGGGAGGAGTGGGCTACTTTTCAGACAGGATCCCCCTCTCTCTCTCTCTCTCTCTCTCTCTCCCTCTCCCTCTCTCTCGCTCTCTCTCTCTCTCTCTCTCTCGCCCACATGATTTGACACTCAAACTCATGTCGTTAGTGTCGAGCTCCTTGCGTAAGCCAGCCACAGTCGCCAAGCAGCGGGGCTCCGCTAGCTAGGTTGGCAAGGAGCAGGAGAGAAAGACGCCATCTGCAAGGCAGAGAGAAATATCCCACTGGAATGTACAGTACTACAACGCTGTCCACACACACACACACACACACACACACACACACACACACACACACACACTCACACACACACACACCAGCAGATACACACTGCCAACTGGGAGAGATAGAGAGAGAGAGAGAGATGGGGGGATAGAGATGGAGAGAGATAGAGAGAGATGGGGGGATAGAGAGGGAGGGAGAGATGGAGGTAGAACGTGAGAGAGGGTAGGAGAGAGAGGAGTTCAGTGAATTCTGTGAGAGAAACACAGACACAACAATAAATAAATAATACTATTAATATTTGTACATGATAGGAGTATTAACCCGGTAGCTCTTTAACGTAGTCTACCCGGGTGCCATACTCAGCAGTGGCTAACATGGGGCTCGAACCCATGACTCTGAGATTAAAAGTCCTACTGCTCTACTGACTGAGTTAGACTGAGTTAACTGAGTTAGACAGGAACCTGTTTTTCTCACCTTCTGTCGCTTTATCTCTCTCTCCCTGTGTGTGTGTGTGCGCGCGCGCCACCCCCTCTCTCTTCCTCCCCCCTCCCTCTCCTCATCCCATCCCCCTCTCTCTCCTTCCCTCCATCTCTCTCTCCACCCCTTCCCTCCATCCCCAATCCCTCTCTCCATCTATCTATCCATCCCTCTGTCCCTCCCCTCTGATTAACCGTCTTCCTCCACCCCCCCCTCTTCCTCCCTCCTCTCTCTCCTTCCCTTCATCTCTCTCCACCCCCTCTCTCCCTCCCTCCATCCATCCCATCCCACCATCCGCCCATCTCTCTCTCCACCTCCACCCCCCTCCTTCCATCCCTCCATGCCTCCATCTCTCTCTCCAGGGGAAGGATCTGTTGGCCCAGAAAATCCCCATGTGGCAGCAGGCGTGCATGGAGCCCAACAAGCTGCCGGACCGCGCCATGCTCCTGGCCCAGCAGATGACCTCGGCGGGAGCCGCCGGCGCCCACCACACCCCTAAGGGCAACCTGGTCATCTCCGAGCCCATGCCCGGCGCCAAGCCCCTGCCCGTACCCCCCGAGCTGGCCGCCCTCATGGCGGCTGGTGGGATGGGACAACAGGTGGGTCTGTCGCTACTGTATTCATAGTTTATTACCTGATATACAAAGTGACCCATGGTCTTAAAGCTAGTTTTAGTTGGTGGCCTTGGGAGTGATTAAACCTGGCGCTGCACTTAGCGTTGTCATTATTAGTCTGTCTGCCTTTTGAGTGGGAAGCTTTGAAGAGATCTGGCGATTAAGATGTGTAGAGTGCATCTCATCAGTGCGCCAGGATACGGACAAACGCACGTACCCATACACACACAACACACACACATACGGGTTGTGTGCTGAGGATCAAATTAGGCTCTTAATGAAGTCCCGGAGTGTGTTGAGCAGCAATGCTACGGAAGCCCTCAGTAGAGACACACACACACACACGCACACACACACACACACACACACACACACACACACACACACACACACACACACACACACACACAGAGAGAGCTGCTCCCTGTCGTCGCCACTTTATCCAGGCTATGCAAATCAAGTCGTTAGCACTTGCTTGATTTGCATATACACGTCAATTTGAATGCGGCTAGTAAAATAATTCTGTGGCTCTTTGGGCCTTATGCCCTGCTAGCTGCTCTGTTAGCATCGTTAACTTAGGTTACTTCCTGGAAGGAAATCCACAGGACTCCCATGAAAGAGCAGCTCAGTGTGGCCTGGCCCGCTAATGAGAACTACAGAACTACACAACTCAGTCTACATTATATTTTACTGTGTGATGTTCTCAGAGAATGCTATTTGAGTTTAAGCACTTCCTATTTCACTGTCTCTCAGTTTGATTGTCATTTACAGTACAGGTCCATTCAGTGACATCACGTAAAGACCCTTTCAATGGAATTTTCAGTCACTAGGACAATGACTCGGTCCAAGTAAAAACTAGCAAAATGTCCAAATTAACTGTGACCTTGTTCGGTGGTGGGACTATTATTTACATCTGTTAAGCCTTTGGGAAGCTCAAGATGCTTGTCATTTACAACGTTAGCTAGCTAGCTACCGCCACTAACGTTAGCTAACAGCTTTGACAGTGTTATCGTCACGGCAAACCAGAATTTGAGATGGACCAAAGTGGTGTTATTTTTTTGAATAAGAACGGTCCACTAAACAGACATACACCATGAGAAGGGCAGCACTGGGAACAAGGCTTTGTGATCCTCTATTACAGCTGATCCTCTATTACAGCTGATCTCTCCAGTGAGCAGCGTTTCCTGACCCAGTTTGAACAGCGGAGCCCTACTTCTCTCATTACTAATTGATGCCATGCAGAATGTTACGCAACGCCACTCGCGGTGATGTAAGCTGTGTTCTCTCCGACTAATATGCAAATATGTTTCTGCCGCCCGCAGAGGCTGATGGGAGCGGAAGGCATGCCGGCGATGAACGGCACGGCGGGCGCCCACGGAGTCCACGACTACCAGCAGTGGGTGGAGGGCAAGGGTGCCCATGCCAAGGGCTCGCCCCAGCCACACCGACAGGGCAGCGAGGTCTACTCCAACACCCTGCCTGTCCGCAAGGTGGTGCCCGCCAAGAGCAAAGCTACCCTGGGTAAGGCCATGGCAGGTGACGGGCCTGATTTCAACCATCTGGGATCAGCATCGGTGATAAGGAGCCCCCTAACGCAGGGGTTCCCAAAACCTTTCAGCCCACGACCCCCCAAAATAACGGTGCGCACACGCACTGATAGGTATAACAACAACCAAAGAACACAATCTATTGTAGCCTATTATTTTACAATAGCAGCAGCTGTATTATTATAAATTATATAAATAAATATTATTTTTATCTTTCGTAATAATTATGGTTAATAGGCTATTACAGTACCTCATCATCTCGCAACCACCCAGGGGGTCCCCACCCCCACTTTGAGAACCACTGCCCTAACGCATACAGTAGCTTGCACTAGTCAGTTAGAGGAATGGGCTCTCCCACACAGGGATGTTGCATAACAGGATACAGGTACACAAGAGTTCAGCCTTCACTTAAAAGTGCTGCATTGTTATGAGAAGTAGGCTAGACCTTTGTAGACCTGCGTGGTCGCAACCTTCAAGAGTTTGAATGCCACGCTTAAAAGGTTCTGTTGGTGTCTTGTACATCTAAATGTCAGAGAGAGAGAGAGAGAGAGAGAGAGAGAGAGAGAGAGAGAGAGAGAGAGAGAGAGAGAGAGAGAGAGAGAGAGAGAGAGAGAGAGAGAGAGAGAGAGAGAGAGAGAGAGAGAGAGAGAGAGAGAGAGAGAGAGAGAGAGAGAGAGAGAGAGAGAGAGAGAGAGAGAGAGAGAGAGAGAGAGAGAGAGAGACAGAGACGACTGTCTTAATGGAAGCAGGCCAGGGTGGAGGGGAACAGAGACGGGGGGAGGAACCAAGAGTAAAAATAGCTGAAGGACATAGTCACTTTAGAGATCATCGATCATCATACACGTCGTTAACTGCCAGGCTCAGTACAGTATGTAGTGATCAGTACTGTATTCTAGTGAAGATATCCCTCTATTTACATACCCACTTTCTACTCGTGTGTGTCATGTGTAGTACATGTCCACGAATAATGATGTGCGTGTTGATTGACAGTCTGGCTTCTCCTCCCTCACTCACATACCACGTCATACACACTATATACTGTACACACATCCTCACATACACATTACACTTTGCACACTCACTGTACCGTATATACACTGACCGCACTACATTCTGTATATATATTTTTTAAATATTATTTTGCATTCATATTTTGTACTAGTTTTTTTGCACTGTCCCGTCTCGTCCCTTCTAGGGCATTCATGAATACTGAATTTTAGTCGTCATCAACGACTCCCCCAAAATAGTCGACTAGTCGATTAATCGCGAGTTTACAGCAATTTATAGCTATTTTTTCCACCCAGTAACAAAGGTCAATAATCAAATTAAAAATTAATAAATAAATGTTATTAAAAACGAAACAATGAAGAGGAACTACTCACAGCCGTCCCCAACGGCAAAACAACGATTGAACATACATACTTTTTTTTTTGTAAACGACTAGTCGATCAGCAATGCACAGGGTCGACTAGTGGTTTGATAGTCGACTAATCAACTAGTCTGTGAAACACCTAGTCCCTGCATCCAGGCCAACATTATCTTCATGTTA
The DNA here is from genome assembly GCF_949987555.1 of Borostomias antarcticus. Lineage (NCBI taxonomy): Eukaryota > Metazoa > Chordata > Actinopteri > Stomiiformes > Stomiidae > Borostomias > Borostomias antarcticus. The sequence continues at coordinate 15,754,782 of NC_140255.1, read as the reverse complement.
TGCACCACGAACGAAGCAAATTCCTAGTACTGTATGTTGAAAAACTGGTAATAAAACATATTCTGATTGTGATTCTGTCCAGCAGAGAACCGGACCCTGCCCAGGTCCAGCTCCATGGCGGCTGGTTTGGAGAGGAACGGACGCACCCGGGTCCAGGCCATCTTCTCCCACGCCGCCGGTGACAACAGCACGCTGCTCAGCTTCTCGGACGGCGACGTCATTACGCTGTTGGTACCCGAGGCGCGCGACGGTTGGCACTACGGAGAGAATGAGAAGAACAGGATGTGAGTCGGCTGTAGCCCAGACGCCCACTGCTCCAGGACCAATGTTTGGGTCCACGGTCTGGGATAGGCTGTATGACTTATGAATGGTTATTAATGGTTATTGATGGTTATTAACAGTTATTAATGGCTACAAATGGTTATTCATGCTAATGAGTGGTTACAATTGCTTATGAATGCTTATGTATATGCTTAATAATTCTTACTCAGTTCATATTGTCTTGTAGTCTTAATAGTGAGTGTACTATCACAGTTGCTGTAGCTGTTATCACATCAGTATCACATCTGTTGTTGTTGTTGTCCTGCTCAGGCGCGGCTGGTTCCCCTTCTCCTACACCCGGGTGATCCCAGACAGCGACAAGCTCAGAGTCAACAAGTAGGTGTCCGTCCGCCCCTCTGGTGTGGAGAAATCCTCCATGCTGATGTCACCAGGCATGACCAGTGACGTTCACCCATCCATGTCGTCACAGTCTCCAAAACCGCTCCAGTCTTCCCCAGAATGTGATTGGCTGTTCTTACTGTAGTTCTGACACACTGCTCTCTAATGTACTGTAACGCTACGCCGTCATTCGACATGACTTGTGTGTGTTTGTGTGTGTGTGTGTTTGTGTGTGGATATGTGTGTGTGTGTGTGTGTGTGTGTGTGTGTGTGTGCGCTCCAGTCTCCACCACGGGAAGAGCAGCAGCACAGGGAACCTGCTGGAGAGGGAGGATGTGGGCGTGGCCGGCCCAGACTATGGCGTGGCGCAGGGCAGACAGCAGCGGCCCTACAGCGTGGCGGGGCCGGGCTTCTCACAGGTGAGGGGTGGGGGGGGCAGCCAGGAGAGCTGTACGGGGGGAAATGTTAGGATGATTCCAAGGGCCCTAGACTGTCCGGGGGCCCCATAAACCACTATTATTATTTGTAGTAGTAGTATTATTATTACAATATTACGATTATTATGATTATGATGATGACGATGATTATGATTATTATTGTTGCTATTATTATTACATTGTTATTGTTATTATTTTTATGATTATTTTTTTTTATTATTAATATTAATATTATCATCATCAATCAATCAATCAATCAATCAATCAATCAAAGCTTTATTTCTCGCACGCACGCCCACACGACACATGATGCCTGGCAGAGACCCGCGAGGGACCAGGCATGAGAACGTGTGAGAGCGTTCTACATTACATCACATCACATCACATCACATTACATTACAGTCAGTTAGCAGACACTTTAATCCAAAGAGACTTATAATAATTGCATTTAACGTAGGTCAGTGTACTACTATTCACAAGAGCAAGTGCGTCTCCTTTCTAAAACAAGTGAGCATACATAATCTAGTGCTAAAGCCAAAGTGCAAGAGTACAAAATACTGTATGAATAGAATAGATGCTTAAGAGGGAGATTCCTGGTAGTATTTCTTGAAGAGGTGAGTTTTGAGCCTGCGACAAAAGATGGGCAGCGACTCTGCTGTCCTGACGTTGGTGGGCACTGCGGGGCCAGGACAGGACAGGACAGGACAGGACAGGACAGGACAGAGAACAGCCTTGACCGCGTCGATTGACCGCAGGTGTTTCTCTGCTCTCTGTGCCGGGGAGGGAGGGGCACGGGGTGAAGCACTGAGACTCTCCACAGATTGTGTCCCGATGCAGAGCCTCTTCCAGCTCGTTTGCAGGACACATCTAGAGCGAGTAGATGTTAATCCTGACGAGCTGTCTCCTCCGCCGGAACACCCGGCTGCCCAGCGCCTCCGTCTGCACACAGCACTCTGACAACCTTCCGCTACATTAGATTACATCAGCAGGAGATCAGTTCCCTCTCTTCAACTCTCTTATGTGTGTGTGTGTGTGTGTGTTTGTGTGTGTGTGTGTGCGCTTGTGTGCGTGTGTGCGTGTGTGTTTGTTTGTACAGTATGTATCTGCGCGTATGCATGCGTGTGTGTGTCTTATCTGTCTGCCTTTGTGGGACAGAGAATGTGTGTGCATGCATCTATGTTTGTGTGTGCATGTGTGTGTGTGTGTGTGTGTGTGTGCGTGTGCGTGAGAGAGAGAGAGAGAGAGAGAGAGAGAGAGCGAAGTGACAGAGCCCAGATTGGACTGCGTCTTTGAGCCGAGTGCTTCTGACAGCCGCCCACTAATAATACAGAGAGGGGTTATCCCTGCTGACTCGGGGGGGGGGCGCTCCATACCCACTGTCACTGAGAGGGGAGGGAGGGAGGAAGGGAGGGGGTGAGAGAGAGAGAGAGCTGAGGCATGGTTACATAACACCAGAGCCCTCCTTACTATTCACCCCACACAAACCCTGGTCCTCCTGGGCTGGAAGTGGGATCACATGTAGGGATACGTGGTCATGTAACCACTTCTGCCCCCCCCCCCCACACACACACACACACACACACACAACACAACACAACACAACACATGGTCGTTTCTACTTCTGGTGGTCTCTGGGGGATGTCCCTGGTCAGGGGCGGACTGGCAGGAAATATTCACCCAGTCCGGCCAACCGGCCCTGTCCCTGGTGACGTGGAGAGAGAGCAGGGCTGCTGTCTGTGGTGTTAGGAGTTCTGGCAGGTGGATCTGCACATGAGGGGCCGATACTACATTCTGGGGCTGACAGCCAAGCGGGTTGTGATCAGGGTAGAGGGCTGTGAGGGTAGGGGGTTGTGATCAGGGTAGAGGGTTGTGATCAGGGTAGAGGGTTGTGATCAGGGTAGAGGGTTGTGATCAGGGTAGAGGGTTGTGATCAGGGTAGAGGGTTGTGATCAGGGTAGAGAGTTGTGATCAGGGTAGAGGGTTGTGATCAGGGTAGAGGGTTGTGAGGGTAGAGGGTTGTGATCAGGGTAGAGGGTTGTGATCAGGGTAGAGGGCTGTGATCAGGGTAGAGGGTTGTGATCAGGGTAGAGGGTTGTGATCAGGGTAGAGGGCTGTGATCAGGGTAGAGGGCTGTGATCAGGGTAGAGGGCTGTGATCAGGGTAGAGGGATGTGATCAGGGTAGAGGGTTGTGATCAGGGTAGAGGGTTGTGATCAGGGTAGAGGGCTGTGATCAGGGTAGAGGGCTGTGATCAGGGTAGAGGGTTGTGATCAGGGTAGAGGGTTGTGAGGGTAGAGGGTTGTGATCAGGGTAGAGGGTTGTGATCAGGGTAGAGGGTTGTGAGGGTAGAGGGTTGTGATCAGGGTAGAGGGTTGTGATCAGGGTAGAGGGTTGTGATCAGGGTAGAGGGTTGTGAGGGTAGAGGGCTGTGATCAGGGTAGAGGGTTGTGATCAGGGTAGAGGGTTGTGATCAGGGTAGAGGGTTGCGAGGGTAGAGGGTTGTGATCAGGGTAGAGGGATGTGATCAGGGTAGAGGGTTGTGATCAGGGTAGAGGGTTGTGATCAGGGTAGAGGGTTGTGATCAGGGTAGAGGGTTGTGATCAGGGTAGAGGGTTGTGAGGGTAGAGGGTTGTGATCAGGGTAGAGGGTTGTGATCAGGGTAGAGGGTTGTGATCAGGGTAGAGGGTTGTGAGGGTAGAGGGCTGTGATCAGGGTAGAGGGTTGTGATCAGGGTAGAGGGTTGTGATCAGGGTAGAGGGTTGCGAGGGTAGAGGGTTGTGATCAGGGTAGAGGGTTGTGATCAGGGTAGAGGGTTGTGATCAGGGTAGAGGGTTGTGAGGGTAGAGGGTTGTGATCAGGGTAGAGGGTTGTGATCAGGGTAGAGGGCTGTGAGGGTAGAGGGTTGTGATCAGGGTAGAGGGTTGTGATCAGGGTAGAGGGCTGTGATCAGGGTAGAGGGTTGTGATCAGGGTAGAGGGTTGTGATCAGGGTAGAGGGCTGTGGGTAAGCAGATGAGGTGGGGTTCCCCAGGGTGGCAAAGCTCTTAATGGTACAGCACGCACACACACACACACTACAGTTCACTCAGCTGAATTGCAGGCACTGCAGTGCCCTCTTTGTTGTGTACCGCTACTGCCCCCCTCTGGTTAGTAATAATATGACTACTGTTCTTGGTGGCACAGAGTAAACAAACAGTTGTTAATATCTTAACGGTTGATTAACTTCAAATAAGAGTACATTTTAGACTGATAAGTGTTTGTCATCTCCACAGCAAGGACTTGAAGAGTATGAGGCCCGCTTCCCCACAAGGTAAGACTGTTTCCACTCTGAAAATGCTTATAGTGTGTTATAATAGATGATATATTACTGTAGTTTATAGTATGTTATCATAGAGTATATTATCCTATAGTGTGTTATAAAGTATAACATTAGATGTGCAGAGCAGACAGACTGGGGAGGCGTTAGAAACCCTGAAAGGCCTGAGAGAGTCGGCACAAAAACTCACACCTGGTGTCACCAGGGAGGGCATGGACCTTGTTTCACTTTTCTTTTATATGATTTGAAGGATTTTTTTTTGTGTCATTTCCTGTTCTGTTATTGGTTTAAACATTTCACGGGCTATAGCGACTGTCCAGTCCAGCCCGGTTCACAGTGAATGGTCAGATCCTGGACACTGAGCCCTCCAAACCCTTGTACATCTCGACCCATGACCTTTAACCCGCCTCCCTCCATTCACAACTATTCCTTATCCTGAATGGATCTTTCCTCAGCTCTAGCTTGTTCTTTGTGTTATGCCTACATTTTCTTCCTTTTAAGTTTTATTTCTCTACTTTTAAGTTTTCTTTCTTTCTTTTAAGTTTTCTTTTTCATTTTGTTAATTTATTTGATCTCTTCCCCTGCGGCTGACCCCCCTCCAACATGCCACACCGCTCCTCTAGCTCCGCCCCCTTGTCTGAGTTTACTGTAAGACAGCTTATACAGAAGACTTGTTACAACTCTCCACTCCAGTAAACCTCCCCACACTACCAGATGCCATTAGAATAGCATGTTTAAACCAGCCCACGCTACCAGAGGTCATTGGGAGGTTGAAGGTCAGCCTACAGTAGAACAGCATGTTTGGGATTCAAATGAAAATGCTCTGAGTCGTGTCCCACCTGTCAGATTCTCTCTTCCGTTCCACAGCACCACAGAGGGCAAATTGATCTCGACAGTGTGAGAGGACACAGACACACAGACTCAGCGCATAGGACAGACAGACATCTCTGCCCCCCGCCCCTCACCCCCATCAACAAACCCCCCCCCCCCCCCCCCTACAGCTCACACCACTTCTCACCACTTCTTCACCCCTCCCCCCGCCCCCTTCTCTGCTCACTGCACAATAGACCCCGCCTCAAGTTCCCTCCCAGTCCAGGGATAGGCTGGAGTGTAGGCCAATCCCCTCCCCCCCCTTTGACCCGCTCTCCCTAATAGGCTCTTTGCACAAGCTCCACTACTTCCTGAAATTCTACAGGCATATTTATTTCCTGTCCTATACCATTGGATGGAAGTGATTAATCAGGTGTGATCAGGTGTGCTGCACACCTGATTACTCACTTCCATCCAATGGTATAGGACAGGAAATAAATATGCCTGTAGAATTTCAGGAAGTAGTGGAGCTTGTGCAAAGAGCCTATAGCCAATCAAAGCCTTGTCGACCACCGTGCAGAACCAACCAAACAACCAACCAACTAACCAACCCAGCCTAACGCTAATGGACTCTGGCCATCTTCATTGATGTCACTGGAACGGACTTCTCTGAGGAAACATCATTTGCTTGTCTTTCATGCATGTACAGTTTTTATATTAACAGCCAGGGGTGTTCCCCAGAAAAACTAAACAATAAAAATTATTTTAACAGTCCTCAACACTCTTATCAGAATGATGGTATGAAAGGGTTTATATCCGTATTGCAAATTTAAATCAGTAATTCAAAGAGGATTTTATGTAAAATGATGAACAGGGGTATATTGCTGCTGGGTGTTTTTAACAGTATGCTACAACTTCTACATCTTCAGATTATAAGTCTCTGATCGTCTCTGGTTCCCTCTAAAGGTGGGGCTGTGTATCACATGTAGTGAAATAACTCAAATGTAAAGGTTTTCAGTCAATTATCTGTGGCAGCCAGACAATGGAATGAACGGCAAGAATGTTTACTGTATATAAATGTGCCATACAGAAATGATCTGAATAACAGTTAATCAAATAGCACCTTAAAGACTTAATCTTCTGTATTTCTGTGACTTCCACTGTAAACATATACTGTTATCTATTACTAATAGCATAGAAAACTTGTTTTGATCATGTGTGTTATCTTATCTGATGGCGGGCAGTGTGAAGCACGCCTACCATGATGGTTCTTGGGGTCCTTCGAGTGTCCGTTGTGTTTGTCTTGAGTATAAAACCAAGGCTGAAACGGGGACAGACAGTAGACCGTCCTCACCGGACATGAGGCGACATCAGCGTCCATGCATGAAAGAAAAGACAGCTGGTACCTCCGTTTACCTCAGCTATCCCATGACTTTAAAGGTGCTAACACACACACACCCCCTCCTCCAATCAGTGTTGCCTGCCATAAGATACGTATAAATCTGTACATAGATGAATACGCAATACAGTGCCTCCAGTAGGTGTGAGTACCAGTAACATGGTTTGTGAATAATAAATGGTTCCTTGTTATATTGGATTGAAGGCTTGTGCGTTGTGTCCTTAGCTGGGGTCAGGAAACGGGGGCCGGTTATCTTGTGAAGCCAGATGAGGGGTGCTGTTATCAAACTCCCAACAGCACAATCCCACGTTGTGGCAATATTTAAATGGGACCATCATCGTGATATTGTCCACGTTCGGCTCCTGCTGTGATTTTGGGACTCGTCTTTGCTTGGGACTTCATCCAGCCGCCATCTGTGCCAATAGCCTTGTAATTGGAAAGATGCTATAGACTAGAGTAGCATGACATGAGAGTTCAGATGGACGATCTGTCCGTCTGTCTTTCTGTGTGGTTATATAAAGATGCTGGTCTGCTCGTCTGTGTGTCCAGTCAGTGCCTGCGGTTCCTTCCTCCTGTCCTGTCCAGTTCCCCTCACTCACCATCAATTGCAATGTTACGATCTTGAAATATTTTGATGTTGATCATTACAATTTGCCAAAGTAAAGAAGCCACTGATACAGCTACAGTAACTGTATGCCTGCCTACACCTCTGCCACATCATACCAACCAAAACCTAGTCCTCCTCGTTACACACTTCTCTTTGCTGTGTCTCTCTGCCCTCCTCTGTGTGTGTGTGTGTGTGTGGTTTAACCAACCCCCCCCCCTTCCCCCCCCCCCAGCTTAGCCAACCCTGCGTCTGTGTTTTGATACGTTTAGAGACAAAAGCAGTTGAGTTAAAACCACTGGAAGCTGCCAATGTTTCTTCTTTCTGCACTAGAATAAGGCAGAGGTACGAACGCCACCACTGCCCAGATAGCACACCCACTCTCTGTGGCAAATCAGTTTGATTTCTATATCATTTACTCTTGTCAATTTGTTTTTGGAATGTGCAGTTTATTTGTTGTTGTAAAAAAGATCTGAATAATGTACAGGAAACTATTGATATGCATGCTTTGGGGGACACCAAAACAGTGTAACGTTGAAAAATGTGTGGTGACTTTCTACTCTTTAAAAAGCTGAATAAATCTTGTCTTCAGTTGAGACCTGGGTTTGTTTCTCTACATGTACTGTATACAGTATCTGCTCACTCTGAAGGCTGTCAGATCCTTGAGAATGAGACGGTCCTTGTGAAGGTTGGAGTCCCAGTAATTTGTCTCTAATTGATCTACTGTCAGAGACTAACATTGTCTGCTTTTGCTTCTTTTTGGTTGAAATTATGAGAAGTATTGCTGCACTTGTTAAGTACTGTCGATGAGTATGCTTTGGGAACAAATTAAATATGAATTTGTTTAATCATAGAACACTTAAAACAGGAAGTTTAAAAACCCTTTCTACAATAGTTATAAGTTCTACACGCTGCGAGCATAATTTGATGTGTACTGTTTAGGGCGATGTGTTTTTATTCCCTTGTACTCTGCGTCTTTGCTTCAGAAATTCAAATAGCTGTTTCAGCTCTGCCTCGCTAGCCACTCTTCCCACATCCGTAGATAGCAGAACCTCCACGTGTGGTCGTGGCCATGTAAATGGGCCTTGGTGTATGTCTCTGTGGATTGTTAGTTCTGTTCAGTACAGCTCAGTACAGTCTGTCTGCGTCCTCCTCCTCCTGTGCCTTGGCCCACCCGTAACACCATACTGCCCCCTGCTGGCCTGCCTGCTCCTCCTGCTACTCACACACTCACAGGTACATTCTCCCCCGCACGCAAGCCTCCCCCTGGCCATGTCTCTCTCCCTGTCTCTCCCTCTTCTTCTCCCTGGCTGTCCCTCTCCTCTCTCCCTGGCTGTCTGTCTCTCTCTCTCTCTCTTTGTCTCTCTCTCACTCTCCCTGGTGGTCTCTCTCTCCCTAGCGGTCTCTCTCTCTCCCTGGCTGTCTCTCTCTCTCTCTCTCTCTTTCTGGCTCTCTCTCTCTCTTTGTCTCTCTCTCTCTCACTCTCCCTGGTGGTCTCTCTCTCCCTAGCGGTCTCTCTCTCTCCCTGGCTGTCTCTCTCTCTCTCTCTCTCTCTCTCTCTCTCTCTCTTTCTGGCTCTCTCTCTCTCTTTGTCTCTCTCTCTCACTCTCCCTGGTGGTCTCTCTCTCCCCAGCTGTGTCTCCATGTCCCTGGGTGTCCCTCTTCTCTCTGCCCCCCCCTGCTGTCCTTGTCCTGCTCAGTGCTCTACGATTCATTCACCTGTTGTCTGTGTTGGTGTTTGTCTGATGCATTGGTGTGTGGTCTGTATTTGTGTTTGTGTGACGCTCGTGTGTGTTTGTGTGTTTGGTATCTCTGACTCTGCATGTGCCTGCCCTGCCTGCCTCTCAACTCACTCTCTTTTCTTACACTTTATTTTGTTGATTTTGTGTTTGTTACACTGAATACATTGAACTAATGCGGACGAACCCACAGTACAGAGAGAAGAGAGCCAGTGTTGGAGAGTTCAACCTTGGCTCTGGTTTAAAGATAGGAAACTTTAACTTGTTAAATTACTCTGTATTGTCCCATTCACTGTAAGCATAAACAAAGATTGCCTTGATTGTACATAGTTATATACAGTACATTTATTGTTAAGTAATGTTACCAACCAGTTTAGCGTTATTTAATGTTGCAAATGTGGTTTTATTTATTGAGTACTTTATAAGTGTATTGTGGTAAGTTGGATGAGTGTGAATGTTGACGCTCAGAGCCTTTGTTTATCTTTCAGTATGGGGCCAGGGTCTGCCCGCTTCTGAGTGAGAGACCCCTCGTAAGTAACAAATTCAGCATCGCAGCAGTGTTTTGCATGTTAAAGGTGCAGTAAACAGTTGACTCAGAAGCACTTTTTCTTATACTACGTTATATTTTCATTATATTCCGACAGCAATCAATAAATAAAGTGCTCTGACACTAAAACCAAGTCACATGACTGTAATAAGTTCATCCAATCATTTTGAGTTGCCAACTTGAAATGATTGGATGGCTTAACTGCCTGTCAACCTACCTACCTGCCTAGTGAGTGTCATTTGTTTTCTCCCAGTTTGAAGGAGTGGCTTTGGAGGGAGGCCTGAAGGGAGGGGTTTTGTCGGTTGCATCTTTCAAAATCTTTTACAAATTGAGTCTAACAGGAAATCACAAACCGCATACTGCACCTTTAAACCATTAACACCATATCAAGACCATATCAACATACAGTAATAGCACTGCATTACTGTGCATGGATTATCTCTGAACGACTCTCTCTACCTACTCAGCTGCTGTAAGCACGTCATCACACCGAGCTCCAGAACACGCTTTCTCTGTTCTGAGCACTCTCCTGGTGTGTTCTCATGGATGATGTCTCCTGTATGCCCGCCCCCCCCCCCTCCCTCTCCAGGGACCCCATTGGGAGAGGCCCAGCCCGAGCCCTCATCCCTGATGACCAGTCTCATCCCAGCTGTGACTAGTCCTCATCCATCCCCCATGCAGCTGTGTGCAGCCCCCCTTCGTTAGCTGGCACTTCTGGCCACGCCTCCAGCACCATGGCTCTTCAACCATCAGGAACTGTCGGCCCGCCGCGATGGACCCAACCCGACCAGCCCATAATACTCCACTATCACCTGTACTTGGACCAGCTACATCAGGCTCTTCTATGTTCTATGAGATGTAAAACAAAACAACTTAGAGGAGCATCACATTGTTGCTAACATCATATTTAGCTCTTGGACTTTCCAGACAGGAAACAAACACAGTGTGTTTGTGTGCTTTAGAAAGCCCGGCCTCTGCCCCTAAATTGTCTGTCAGTAAAGTGCTTCACTGTGGGTTAAGTTACTGTATGAGATGCTCAGCACATCACTAAAGTTCTGTGTTCTTTATCATGTCATTAGCTGCTGGGTTAGTGAGACCCTGTGCTGGTGGTCAGGGAGATGAGCCCTGTGCTAAATAGGTATAGGTACAGTATAGGTACTGCATTTCCAGTTGTTACACTGGCCCGGAGCGCAGCCCAAGTGCAGAAAGAAAGGGAGAGGAAAGATTGCACAAAAAGGGAGGACAGTACACAAGGACAGTCTAGCACTCAAGCACACAGTGTCTACACAAAGCCTGGTCATATGGTGTACAGTACAGTATAGCTGTTTACGCAAAGCCTGGTCAAATGGTGTACAGTATAGCTGTCTACACAAAGCCTGGTCAAACTGTGTACAGTATATGTCTGAGAGACTGAAGAGGAAAAGGTTTATATACTATGCTGTAATGTTTAATTTATGATAAAATGTTTTGCAGTGCTATTTTGATAGTTTATGCACTGTAAATATTATACTGTACCTACATTACAAAACTGTAAATATCATAGCTACATTGCAAAACTGTAATTATATCATACCTACATTACAAAACTGTAAATATACCATACTTGCATTACAAAACTAAGTATTATACCATACCCACATTACAATGTAGTACACATTACAATATATTTTCACCAACAGATGTATTTTCTACCATTTTATATGTATTTGCGTCCCATCAAGAATTTGTATGTACTGTATGCAAATCAAATTACAATGTACTGTAGAGACAAATTTCACAAAATGGCTGAAATAAAGCAGTAATGTTAGAACCTGCCAGTGTTTGCCGATTCTGAATCCTGAATGAAATGATTGTTGAGCCATCGTTAAATGTTCTTCTCTGTCATTCAATTTAAGGGAAACACATCTTTCAGTAAAACATACGAATAAGGAGTCTACCAGAGCCAGTTGGATGTGTAAAACAGACTTTATTTATATTTCATAGAAGGTACAGATACAGTAGTAATGATGTGGCCTAGACAGTGTGGGGGCTTTAACATTATGAACAGCATCTTAACTACAGTACTGCTCGCTCTCACGACCAGCACAAGGCCACAACTGCTCAGCGTCCTCCTCTCCCCTCCGTGCCAAGGGTCAAGGGTCAAAACTGCCAACGTGTCAGCGCCCTAAAGGTCAACACTGCAAACGCATTAGCGCCGTAGAAACACTTCATGTTCCTGTTTAACCCACAATGTCGTCCGTACATCTCTTTGGCAACAACACAAATACTGTAGGCATAGCCATGTCTGCTTTCAACGCACTCTTCCCCAGGTAAGCTGATTATTCTGAAAAGACTTTTTTTCGGAGATAGAAAAATAGGACAGACAACAGATGTATCTAAGATCAGAGCCTCTGAAGAGAAGCAGACACAACTCTCTGATTGGCTCCCTGGGTGAGGAACGCCAGGAAGTCTGGAGGCCCGCTGCAACACTGGCCAATCAGCTGGCCCGCAGAGCAGCCCTACAGGCCACACCCTCCTCTTACAGTCTACAAACAGTACATACAGTAGCAAAAGCAGGTCCATACGATGTAGAAACCATGAAATCAACAGACCGTCAGATGTATGTATCTATACAGTATATCCATAGAAGAGCCCTCCTCCTCCCATGACCATCATGGCACAGCTAGATGAACACAGAAACATAATATGTCGACACTTAACAAATAGCTCTGCTGCGAAAGTTGGATAAACTTTGCAAGTCATAAACTGACTCTTTTTACAAGTGAACGTGAGCCACGTAAAAATCATACATTTATTCCTGCCTCCGTCCATGTGTATGTTGATGTCCCTTCAACATGCGCTATAAAATGGAATGCTACTGTATCAGTGTGTATTATTAAGCTTGCTGATCTCGTAATGCTGCTAAAAACAGACTGGCCCATCTGAGACAGAAAACACCACTTCCAACATGACCTGGCTGCACAATAATCACGTTTCTAAAACTTTGATCCGAGTAGAAAAATGCCCTGCCCTGTGTAGTCAATATACAGCATGTGAAATGTGTTAAGTGTGTTTGACACGGAGAGGTTAAGGGCTAGGCGGCGAACGCCATCCCTGCTACAGAGAGGCGGAGAAGAGGGAAGAGCAGAGCGATATGTGGTATTATATGATGACATCCATACTGGAGTATACTGTATCCATACTACCTGCTTCTAGAGCCCACAGTAAAACACATGAAGCCATGGCCCCAAAACACAAGTCTTTTGTTCATCGTGATGCCCATACATAGCCTCAACATCAGATGGGGCAGCTATGTACACAAGGCCAGGATGAGTAGGTGATTCTGGTGAAAATCATTGCGGCCCAAATATATCATACAGTAGCGGTCCTCGTACAAAAACAGTCGTGGAATCACAAAACGCCGCTGTCCACGCTGCTGTTCCTCAGTCACCGTGGACTGCATGGGTTCTGAAAGGCGGGAACTGTTCCTTTGCATCGTCCGTTCATTCACCTGCGTGTTCCCGTTCCACTCAACTGACCTGAACTGTTCAGATGTTTAACATTATATTACTTGTGATACTGTGATATCTGAAGATGCAAAAAAGGTAAATAGATGATGTCCTCCTCGGTGCAGTCCTGTTCTAGGGTCGGTCCTTTGGTGAGGGACTTGGAGAGGGTTCCCCCTTTCTCTCCTGTCTGGTGGGGTAGGCCTAAAGGCATGGTGTGTCATCTGATCAGCTCTATTACTGTTGCCCTCCATGTTTTAAGTCATGCTGGTTCTGTATTCCCTATATAAATTATAATTGAATCTTGGTGGCAAACTAGTGATGTTTCCATAGTTTTTTTTTTTTTAATGCAATGCAATGTAATGCAATGCAATGATAAACATGTCCCTCCTGTATACAAGATCTTTGCAACATATATATTATTCTTTATATATTATACTATTTAAATATATTCTCTGAGGACGTCTCTAGTGGTGTCGGGAGGAAGTTCTCAAAGTGTCCCCAGAGACATTACAGTATAAGAGGCACTGTCTTGTTCAGAAAACCTGACATCCCAAAAGCACTACAACTACGGGTCTTGTCTGAAGACCAGGTCCAGTGTGTGTGGTGTGGTACTGGTCTTGTTGGGAGACCAGGTCCAGTGTGTGTGTGTGTGTGTGTGTGTGTGTGGTTCGGTTTTCTCCTGGGGGGTGTGGCTCCACCCGGCTACTCCCTCTCTCCATCTTCACTGCTCCCTGCAGAGATGTGTGTGTGGGTATGGGGGGGGGGCAATACAGTATTAAAACAAGATAGTGATAATATGGCATCTTACAGTAGTTGTGGAGTGATAATCTCAAGGATTTTCATATAAATAAATGTCTGTTTGGCCGCCATCTATCGCCGACTGAGGTAACACAGTAATGATTCAGCCTATTCCATTTGCAGCATTGCCAAGTTTTGTGAATGGGTTGTCTGTGGCGACATCATGTTTTTGTTTGTTTTGAAATTAACTCTGAAAAAAACTCCCGTGAAGCTGTTTGGAACATATAAAAAATAACTCCTTCAATTACTGCTTATTGCCAAAGACAATGAAACTGAAATCCTTGAGATTGCCACTTTAAATCAAGATAGGATCTTCTTAAACTTGGAGAACTCCAACAGTGTTGATCACTTCCTAAGAGAGTTGTCATCAGAGAGAAGTGGCGTGCGAGCAGACAGACCCACCTCCGGCTGAGTCCATGTCCGAGTCTGTGACGTGAGTGATAGAGAAGCGGGAGACGGAGGGGGACACAGTGAAGCGGGAGAACTGCACCGCTGGCTCGGGCCCCAGGGCCCTGCTGCCCTTGGGGGGCGGGCTGGGGCAGGACGGAGGGGAGTCGGGGTCGGCCATTTTGGACGTGGGCAGAGGCAGCAAGGGGAAGTCGTCCTCCCATTCATACCCTGCACCTGAGAGGACAGGAGACAGAGACAGCGGGGCGGAAACGACGACTAGAGTGGTCACTTGTGGTATGACACATCTCTTCACAATCTAATTCTTTTATAACACCATTTCACAAGGGTATACTTTATTGAGGTGAATTAAGGAGGAGAAAACAAACCAGAGGTGCGTTCAATTTCAGCTAACAGAGGCGAACGTTCTTTGAACGTTTACATTTGAACAGCTTTTTAAGAATGTTGCAATGTTTGCATTAAACATAAACAAACATGGCGACGAGAGCGCTTTTCTGATCAACAATTATTTTCTGGATATGTTTTGGATGTAGTCCCACTAGTTTAATTTAACGTTAGTGAGGTAAAAGGGCCTCTCAGACCATTCGCTTATGTTTGCGGCGAACACAAAGCTAAATGAAAAAAAGTTTTAAATAGTTTGCAAACAGATTTGAAGGCACGGAAGTGAAAAAGAAGACATGAAGTGTACATACTTTCCTCAGAGACGTTGCCATCTGATGAGTCATCGGAGGCGTGGCTGGGCCTCTCCTGGGGGGCGGAGCTGCTCTGCAAGGTCCGCCCACCAACCCCACCCCCTGGGGTGAAGCCATGTTCCACCAGCTCCTTAGTAGGGCTCTCCTGGGGCACAGAAACATCCAGAAACATTACAGTACATCTGACGCACCAGCATAACCATCTGGGAACTCCATTGGAAACTGTTTGGAAAAGGGCAGGCACTGCAAAAATACTTGGCAGGTGATTGGATGAACCATCTGTCTATCACCGTCTATCACATGCTAACTTGAACCGCTCCTTGCTGTCATCACACCTAAACCCGCCCAGCGTAGCTGTTTGTATGTCAAATTCCTGTGAACCAACACTGATTGGCGAGATCATTTTCTGATCTGGCACAAGCAGATCTCTACGGAGAGTATCCAGACTGATTTGCGAGAGAAACAGAATGTGAAATTTGCGATGGTCTCACGGATGGGCTAACATCTTACAGTCTCACAAAAAACATAAAGATGAACCGCAAGGATCACATGTCTGATATGACGGAACTGCCACAGAACTTTCTCAACCCACCTGGTCGAACAGGTAGACAGTGACGTCGTCAAAAAAGGACACCACCTTCTTCCTGCGCTCCGGTCGTTCGTCGACACCGTCGGTCGGCAGGCCAGGCAGCCTGAGGAGGCTGCGCAGGTTGTGGGCGTCGCTGCAGTCGCTCACCACCATGGGCACGACGTAGCACTCCTCCTCCTCCTCCTCCTCCTCGCTCCCCTCGCCGCCGCCATCCGACTCCTCGCTGTCATCGGTGTCCGCGTCCTCCTCGTCTGCTTCCTCCCCCCTGCTGTCCCCCGCCGGCCGCGGGAGTGGGGGAGGAGGAGAGGAGGAGGAGGGGGGCGGAGGGGAGGTGCGTCTGGCCGGTTTGCAATTCTTCTCCTCCCTCTGCGAGGTCTCCGAATCGTCACCGGGTGTCTCCGAGGAGCTGACTACGTGTTCGTCTTCAGTGTTCTCCAGGACTTGCGTTGATTCTAAACCTTCGTTGGAGTCCTCTGCTCCCCCTCTTTCTCCCTCCTCCTCCTCCTCCTCTTCCTCCTCCTCCTCCCAACCCTGAGAGCCGGTCCCGACCGTGCGTTCTCCGCTGAGGGCTCCCAGCGCTTCCTCCATGGCCCCCACCACCTCGGCCGCCCAGTCCCCCAGAGACGAGCTCTCCTCCCGGCTCGGCCACTCCTCCTCTTCCACGGAGACGGAGCCCTCAGACCGACCCTCCCATAGCGGCGGCCCCGGCAGCCCATCGTCCTGGAGATGCTCTCCCGCCGGGCGCCCCGCCGTCTCCGGGGGGGAGGAGGAGAGCGGAGGGGCGGAGAGGGGCGGAGCCAGGGAAGGCCATGCGCGGTCGACGTCAAAGATTTCTGCTTTCATCTCAGGAGGCCCGTTTTTCTCCTGAAGGTCGACGCCTTCGCTCTCCTCAAGAAGCGCTGTGGTGTCGTCTCCCTCCTCCTCCGTCAGCCTCTCCTTTTCCTCCTCCTCCTCCTCCTCCTCCTCCTCCTCCTCCTCCTCTCCTCCATGTTCCCCATCCCCCACTTCCTCCAGAGCCTTGTCCCCTCCAGCTCTGGACGGCCTCTCGTTCTCGTAGTCGGAGAAGTAGGCCGAGTCCCGGTACGGGTCGTCGGCGCTGAGCGGAGCGAGCGCCTGGTCGCTGGTCTGAGAGGCAATCGAGTCTTCTCCCAGGATGGGTTCCCCCTCTGGGGGGAGCGCCTCAGCCTCCTCTCCTCCCTCCTCCTCCTCCTCCTCCTCCTCCTCCTCCTCCTCCTCCTCCTCCTCCTCCTCCAGGCTGGTGTCGAGGGCAGGCTTCCCCGGGGGCTCGCGGGACCCCTCCTTGGGGACGAACTCTGGGCTCTCGTTGTTCTCCGTGTCATAGCCGCTGTCCGCCGCGCCCTTGGGCGAGCCAGAGGGGCGCGAGGAGGTGGGGCTAAGGCCCGCAGCCCCGCCCCCGCCACAGGAACCTGCCCCTGACGGCAGGTCGATGGAGTCCACAGAGTCGGGCGTGTCCAGCTGCTGCTGCTGCTGCAGCGGGGGTCTGAACGCGGGCGACAAGGCGCCGCGGTCGTCGCTGGGGTCGCCGCTGCCGATGTCGTCTGCGAAGATCCCAGAGGTCACGTCCTCCGTGATGTCCTCGTCCTCGTCCTCGCCGTCGCTGCAGTCGAGGATGTCCACCAGGCTGACGCTGGAGCTGCCGCGCTCCACGCCGCTGTCCACCGTCTGGCTCAGCTCCGAGTCGGGCTCCGCCGTGACCAGCGGGACGGGTGTGTGGACCCGAGGAGGCGGGGCCACGTTAGTAATCGCCTCCTCTTCAAATCTGAGGTCTTTAGCGACCAGCTCTTCTTTCAGAACCTCTTCTGTCGGCTGTGCCGTGGCAGAGGCATCACTGATGGTAGTGTTTACGTATTGCTCTGTGTAGTTTATTAAGGGGGGCGTGGTTGTGGTGGCGGCGGTCTCGGTCGGGGGAGGTTTGGACACGGTCGGCCCCCCGGGGGCAGCGGGCGATTGGTTCAAGTCGTCATCGACGCCGGCTATCTCCGCAATCTTATCCGCGACATAGTTGTCGTCGTGGCGGCTGTAGTTCCTCACCACCAAGCCCGTGAGAGGGTCCAGGAAGTGGGAGTGGCAGGACTCCCCCGGCGGCGGCGCCGCCACCTCCCTCTCGTGGCACAGGTAGACGTAGGCGGGCGCCAGAGCCGGGCGTTTGCCGGGGAAATCTTCGCCCGAGGCGTCCAGGTAGCCGAGGGGCGGTTTGGGGTCATGGCGGAGGAAGGCCAGGCGGCGGCGGTCGTCGGGCCAGGCGTCCTCGATGTCGGTGGACGGCACGGTGTAGTGGAAGTCCGCGTAGCTGTCATGCCTGCAGCTGGAGCGCCGCCGGCCGCCGGCGTACTGGTGGCGGTGCGCGGACGAGCGCTTGGCGGGCCAGGTGCCGCAGCTCTGCCTCTCCGCAAAGATGTCCTCGTCCTCCTCCGAGTCCTCCGAGTCGCTGTGGCCGAGGAAGACGGCTCCCTCGCCCTCCACGTGGACGCTGACGGAGCGGCCGTGCCCGGGCATGGTCTCCCTCAGGGAGCCCATCATGTCGTAGTAGCCCCCCGTCACGCTCTTCCCGATGACGCGCCCGCCGCTCTCCAGGTAGGCGTCGCTGTAGCCCGGCGGCGGCGGCGGGGGCGAGGGGAGGAGGGCGGCGATCGAGGACGATATCCCCAGGGGGTCCTCCAGCTCACCCAGGGCGGCGCGCAGGCTCCGGGACCCCCAGCTCTCCTGCTGGACCTCGGGCGGGGGCCCCGGGTAGCGGCGGCGGTAGCCCGGCCCCACGGAGGACGACGAGGGGGAGGGCGGCGGCGAGTGGCGGTAGTAGTAACCGCCGTCGCGGTCCTTGTAGGAGACGTAGCGGCCGGACTCCCAGGCCCTCAGCGGGCTGCCGGTGTCCGACCCCTGCCCCAGCAGGAGGGGCTCCATGGTCAGGGAGACGGCGGGGCTGGCATCCGAGTCGTTGTCGTCGTCGTCGTCGTAGGCCCCCGCCGCCGCCAGCCAATAGGAGTCGGCGCCCTCGGCCTGGTGGTCGTGGGGTGGCAGTGGGCAGACCAGGCAGTCGCCCGAGTCGGCGCTGCCTGTCAGGAAGCTCCCGTTGCCGCTGCTGCCCGGGTAGTCGGGGCTGTAGGAGCACATGGCGTAGTCCAGGTCCAGGCCGCCGCAGTCCGCCGGCTCCTCGATGCGGATGTAGTACTCGCTGCCCACCGACGGGCTGCGGGCGCCCAGGACGG
>NC_140255.1:15726070-15731070 GCF_949987555.1 Borostomias antarcticus | reverse complement strand
CACCTAAACCCGCCTGGCGTAGCTGTTAGTATTTCAAATTCCTCAGAACCAACGCTGACTGGCGAGATTGTTTTCTGATCTGGCACAAACGGATCTCTATGGAGAGAGTATCCAGGCTGATTTGAGATAGAAACAGAATGTGAGCTTGCAAAATCAAGATGGTCTCACGACGCTAGGATTCTGCGAGCACCTGTGATTTTTTCTGAGGTGTTCCAGAGAGTTCCGTCTGTCTCAGTGTCGGCGGACTTCAAAGGTCCATCAGGTCACACGTGCATTAATATCACACGTCCCAGGTTATATAGTGTGGCGGCCATTTTAACGACCTGCGTTCTAAACACTGCTCAGATCACGGCTCGACCCAGCGAGCGACCCGTCCCCAGACGGTGCCCTGGACGGCGCCCTGGCAGCGTGCCCGTCATGACCCTGTAGCCTCCGGCACGACGCCAGGACAAGAACCGCGAGGTGAAAATGGCGGGCCTTACCTTTCCGAACCAGCCATCGCCGATCTCCTTCAGGTAGAGGAGGCTGTGACGGCCGAGGTCTGACGACTTCAGGAGTTGGACTGGAGACAGAGAGGACAAGACACAGAGCCGTTAGAAACGCCGTCTTCAGCAATATCAGTCTCGCAACAATCAGGCGGCGTTTGCGTAGACACACCCCTGTCCTGTCCTGATACGGACCATGGAAAGCACCAGCTCCACACGTTCAAAGAGAGGCCATAATGTTTCGATCTCCACCACCGGAGGGCGCCCCAAGCGTCTTGTGTTCAGTCCACTCCCGGCTGGGACAGTCTCACATGCCAGTAAACATCGCCCGTCGCCATGGTCCAGCAGCGGACGCAGCTCTAGGACGCCGTCGGGTCCGCAGCAGACTGCCCGTCTGTGTGTGTGTGTGTGTGTGTCTGACGCTGTCCTCGTCTCCCGAACGCTCAGGCTAAGCCGCCGCCCTGCAACGATGGCCCGCGTCCTTCCACGCCAGCTCCGCACGAAAACCAAACCAGGAGAGACGTCGACACTTAACGTCACCCCTCTGCCTTTCTCTCGATCCCTCCCTCCCTCCCCCAAACAATGACATTCCCATTCTAGGAGTAAAAAGCAGACAGATGCAGCATTGTCCCATCAATGTCCCCCCCCCCCCCCTACCAGACTGGCACACAGTGGCCGCCCCTGTGCGTCGGCCATCTTGGACGCCCCTGCAATGTCGCAGGGGCCAGCAATGCTGTGGGCTGGCTCACGCAGGCCCCGGCGTCAGTGGGGGAGAATCGGACCCATTGTCCGGCCCGTAGGACTGAGCAGTACCAGTTAGGACCGGGACTCACACTGGGGCTATTATCTGCCAACCCCACCCCCCCCCTGCGAACTAAACAATGGTTCCTCGCTCTCCCGACCCTTGGGAATGTTAAGGAGAGGGAGAGGGGGGCAACATATTAACCAGCAGAGCCAGCGCAGACGACAACACCAGCCTAATGTCTGTTCACAGTCTTCTACTCGAAGGGTGGATCCTAGACCTGGTCCAGGGCGATATTCTACGGATAACGCCCTGTTACTCTCAATGCAATTTGCCTATGAAAGCGCTTCGTCGGCCCGGTCGTCCGAGTCTACAGACAAAACCGTTTCGTTACTCACCAAAGTAAACACATCGTTGGAAAGATGAAAGCCTTTTCTCCTAAGTCGCTACAGTTTGTAGTCCCCAACCTTTCAAATAAAAGGCAAATTTGTACACTTAAATGTTTTATATCCACAGCGCATCGACTGTCTTCTTCTACCGGCGAATCGGCGCTCTCCGCTTTGTTTAGCCTACTCACTGCTGCCACCCATGTCGGGGATGATGCATTACATCTTAAATGGTGTTGAGAGACTGAGAGACCAGGTGGATCCTAACCCGGGTGTTGTTGGACTGCGATGCCCGGTCTTCCAGCGCCGTGCGCTGGCTAGTCTCGCATAGCCCGACCTATCTCCACACTTCATTTACGCTGTATCAGCACTGCAGAAAGGTCTGGCTGGACTCATTACCATTCAAGATGGGGGGGGGGGGGGGGTGGAGGGGTGGTGTGGTGGGGTGGGGTGGGGTGGGAACGCAGTATTTCTTTTAAACCATGGGTTCCCAAACTCCATCGATGTGGGCCTCCCTTCTGAAAACAGTGACACACCCGCGCCCCCCCAAATTTGTCCAAGTTAGCTCGGTGGCACATGTTGCTAGTTAACGTTATGACGTTTTCGCACAATACATTCATGCCTGCGGGGGGAGGCTCTCTCTGCACTATCCACTCATTTAGTATACATCTCTCCCATTATTTATTTCGATCTTCTGACCTTTAAAATCACATTTCATTCATAAAAACCATAGACATTAAAAAAAAAAAACAACAACATGTTTTTCCTTCTTTTTTTTTCTAACCATCCCTTCGCGCCTCCCCTGAATTTCTTTGGGGCCCCCCAGGGGAGGCCCGCCTCACAGTTTGGGAACCCATGTTTTAAACCAATCACAATCGTCTTGGGCAGGGCAGTTGCTAGGTTGGTGTTGTTTCACGTAGTCTTGGATTGGCCGACCACATGAATTGGCGCCACTGATTGGGCAGTGATAGATGAATGACAAGGCTTATCTCCAAAACCTACATCCATTGAGTCAGACCAGAGGGAGGCCTACGGTGAGGTCAGGAGAAACAGGCCATAATGGTGGACGGGAAGTGTTTAGGCAGAAGAGGAGGGTCCATCACTCCTGTCCATCCCACCATCTGCTCCCACGGCCCCTGGGGGCCAGCGCTGTGCTCGGGGTCTAATCCAATCTTGACATTTTACTGGAGTTGCGTAACTCGGTTACTGTACCACTGGTGGCATGGAGAGAATGTAGCAGGTGTGTATGTTATTACACTAAGAGCTTTTATGCTTCTGCGTTCCACTGGCATGCAGTCTTTGTGTGCGCTTGCGTGTGCTAGCGTGTGCGTGTTAGGGGTGGGTGTGAACATCCCTTACTGCACAGCTGTACGAAGGTGGGTCTTGCAGACCTGGCTCTGGACTGAGCACCTATCCATCTCCACAGTGTGTGTCCAGTACAGAACACTACGCACTCTGACAGTCAGATTCTGTTCAGCGTTTGCTCAGTACAGCTGTACATCCCTCGGGTTATTGTTAATAATTGTTCATGTTATTTCTATGGTCTACCGGTATATTATTATATTTGGTGAGGAGTTTTTATAAGCCTATTTGGGTTTCTAACCTCTCTGGCACCTGTTTTGTTTTTGTTTTATATTGTTTTTATTGTTCCTGTTTAATGGTGCAAATAAATAAAACCCCCCAAAAAATTAAACTTACTCATGATACCATTAGTGTACCATTATCATAAATTGAGATATGAAGTCAAAATCACATCCGTTTAGTAAGTCCAGGTTGGACGTTAGAAAGAGGCGTGGCCCAGTGAAGCAGACTGCCCCCCAGGCGCCCTGCGTGTGAGTGCGGTATGGGCCGTTAGACCAGGCCGCCCTCCTGTGTCACTAGTTTATCAGACTAGATCTGCCTGCCTCAGCCCCATTCACACCAGCGCACAACGCTGGCTATTATCACAAAGAGAGAGAGAGAGGGAGGGAGGGAGGGAGGGAGGGAGAGAGAGGGAGAGAAGGAGGGAGCGAGGGGGAGAGATGGAGAGAGAGGGAGAGTGAAAGAGAGATATTCTCATCGGGGACCGGCCCTCTCACATGCCTCACATACCACGGAGCAGAAGTGTAGGTTGGCCGGGCCAGCATTATGCAACAGGCAGATGTTTGTGGGAGAGAGAGAGAGAGAGAGGGGGAAGAGGGGAGAGAGAGAGAGAGAGAGAGAGAGAGAGAGAAAGGGGAAAGAGAGAGAGGGTGGAGAAAGAGGGAAAGAGAGAAGAAGAGAGAGTGATAGGGATAGAGACAGACAGGGTGGAGAGAGAGAGAGAGAGATAGAGGGAGAGCGAGAGGGAGAGAGAGAGAGAGGGAGACAGAGAGAGAGAGAGAGAGAGAGGGAGAGAGAGCTGGTTCAGAACCGCAGGGCTGGTCCTGTAGGGAGCCAGCTGTGCTCCAGTCCAGGGTGGTTGGGGTCAGTGAGTGGAGGTGTGGGCCAGGAGGTGGGGGGCCCAGCAGTGGCCGGGGCCAGGGCGTTGGTCACTCCCTCTGGGGAGAAATTTCCTGCTAACACCAGAACCACCACATGCTCTGTACACCCCTACATCCCTGACCCCAGACCAGCTCTAGATCTCTACATCCCTGACCCCAGACCAGCTCTAGATCTCTACATCCCTGACCCCAGACCAGCTCTAGACCCCTACGTCCCTGACCCCAGACCAGCTCTAGACCTCTACATCCCTGACCCCAGACCAGCTCTAGACCCCTACGTCCCTGACCCCAGACCAGCTCTAGACCTCTACATCCCTGACCCCAGACCAGCTCTAGACTCCTACATCCCTGACCCCAGACCAGCTCTAGATCCCTACATCCCTGACCCCAGACCAGCTCTTGACCCCTACATCCCTGACCCCAGACCAGCTCTAGACCCCTACATCCCTGACCCCAGACCAGCTCTAGACCCCTACATCCCTGACCCCAGACCAGCTCTAGATCTCTACATCCCTGACCCCAGACCAGCTCTAGATCTCTACATCCCTGACCCCAGACCAGCTCTAGACCCCTACATCCCTGACCCCAGACCAGCTTTAGACCCCTACATCTCTGACCCCAGACCAGCTCTAGACCCCTACATCCCTGACCCCAGACCAGCTCTAGACCCCTACATCCCTGACCCCAGACCAGCTCTAGACCCCTAATATCCCTGACCCCAGACCAGCTCTAGACCCCTACATCCCTGACCCCAGACCAGCTCTAGATCCCTACATCCCTGACCCCAGACCAGCTCTAGATCTCTACATCCCCGACCCCAGACCAGCTCTAGACCCCTACATCCCTGACCCCAGACCAGCTCTAGACCCCTACATCCCTGACCCCAGACCAGCTCTAGACCCCTACATCCCTGACCCCAGACCAG
>NC_140255.1:15711070-15721070 GCF_949987555.1 Borostomias antarcticus | reverse complement strand
GGGAGGGTTCTGTGTGTTGGTTCTGTGTCGGTTCTGTGTTGGTTCTGTGTTGGTAGTGTGTCTGTGCTGGTAGTATGTTGGTAGCGTGTGTTGGTTCTTTGTGTTGGAACTGTACTTTATGTCTGTGTGTTGATCTGTGTTGGTAGTGTGTTGGTCTGTGTTGTTAGTGTGCTGGTAGTGTGTTGGAACTGTTGATAGTGTGTTGGTTCTGTGTGTTGGTCTGTGTTGGTAGTGTGTTGGTAGTGTGTGCTATTGTCGCTTTGGATAAAAGTGTCAGCTAAATGAAAAGCTCTCCCATCCTCTCTCAGCCTCTCTCAGCCTCTCTGAGCCTCTCTCAGCCCCTCTCAGCCTCCCTCAGCCTCTCCTAGCCTATCTCTCAGCCTCTCCTATCCTCTCTCAGCCTCTCCCAGCCTCTCTCAGCCTCACCTAGCCCTTCTCAGCCTCCCTCAGCCTCTCCTAGCCTCCCTTAGCCTCTCCTAGCCTCTCCTAGCCTCCCTCAGCCTCTCCTAGCCTCTCTCAGCCTCTCCCAGCCTCTCCCAGCCTCTCTCAGCCTCACCTAGCCCTTCTCAGCCTCCCTCAGCCTCTCCTAGCCTCCCTCTGCCTCTCCTAGCCTCCCTCAGCCTCTCCTAGCCTCTCCTAGCCTCTCCTAGCCTCTCTCAGCCTCTCCCAGCCTCTCCCAGCAGCTCTGCTCTGCTCTCTCCTCCCTCCCCCCAGAGCAGCTCAGTAAGCGGTTTGACACCTGGTGCACCAACACAGCGCCGGCTAATATGAGGCAGCAGGAAAGACTTCAATGAAACAACACCGCTTTCTGCTTCCGCAGGCTGGGGAGACTGTGTTCTCAGGAATATACTGTATATTGTACTTGGCCACAGGAGTGCGTGCGTGTGCGTGTGTGTGTGTATACAGTACTGTATGTGTTTGTTTTGTCTGTCTGTGTGCAAATGTACATGTGTGTGTGTAGGTGTGTTTGTTTGTTTGTCTGTGTGCAAATGTATGTGTGTGTGTGTGTGAGTGTGAGAGAGAGAGAGAGAGAGAGAGAGAGAGTGTGTGTGTGTGTGTACTGTATATGTGTGTGTGTGTGTGTGTGTGTGTGTGTGTGTGTGTGTGTGTGTGTGTGTGTGTTTGTGTGTGTGTGTGTGTGTGCGCGTGCATTTGCGTGTGTGTGTGTTGATGGTGTGTGGAGCCCCACCTTGAAGCCGGCGTGGCCCTTCTTGCAGCAGACGCAGGCCAGCATGAGGAAGACAAAGATGAAGAGTCCGGAGAGGGACACGCCCACCACCGCCAGGGAGGACGACCACGACAGCCCGCTCAGCGCAGCGCCATCTGCAGGAGACAAGCGCTGTTACAGCCGGGGAGACAGACACACTTCTAACTAGGGTTGCAATATTCTCGGAATATTCACAAACTTCCCATGGAAATGAATGGGAATTTATGGGAATTAATGGGAATAAACAGAAAACTATTATGGTACTATTTATTATGGTGAATTTCCATAAATGTCCAGTTTATTGGCTCTGCCAGTCAGCTTGATTTCCCCCAATCACCGGCCACGCCCACTTGCTCCCCTGAAACTCAGGCTGTATTCCAAATGCGGGCTCTACCCTTCGAAGGGAACATAATCGGGGCCTGGTTAATTTGAGTGTTGAAGCAAACGAAAAAAACTGTATTTTCCGTCACATAGCAGGATTATACAAAAACTACCAGAGCGATTGAAACATCCCACAAACGATTTTCTACTAAATGCCCTCTGATATCATATGAAAAAAGACAGGGACAGTCAAACCGTGCTGCTTTCTTATCTATACATTTTTATTAATTTACACATTCATGTGCAAAAACCTGTGCTCAGAGAACACTTTCTAGTATTTACTTCTTCTGCTAGGCTTATGCATTGCCTGGTGGCCGAGCGGTTAAGGTGTTAGTCTCATGAATCTTTATTGCGGGTTGGAGCCGCAAGGAAGATGTTGATTTTTCTTTAGAGAACGTTGGCTCTTTGTTACAATGAGGAATTATTTATTTGCGGTTTGAGCAACCAATATTATCTTATGTTTCTATGCATGTAAAACAAAATAATATCTGAAGATTACACAAAAACTACCAGAACGATTTTCACAAAACTCGATGGAGGGGTGTAGCATAAGCTAACTTAGAAGCCATCCCAGAGACATGGACAATGGGCTAGTGCCCCTCTACCCCTCCCAGAGGCATGGACACTGGGCTAGTGCCCTTCTACCCCTCCCAGAGGCATGGACACTGGGATAGTGCCCCTCTACCCCTCCCAGAGGCATGGACAATGGGCTAGTGCCCTTCTACCCCTCCCAGAGGCATGGACACTGGGCTAGTGCCCTTCTACCCCTCCCAGAGGCATGGACACTGGGCTAGTGCCCCTCTACCCCTCCCAGAGGCATGGACACTGGGCTAGTGCCCTACCCCTCCTTAACTTATGTCTTCTGTTATTGTCTATAATGGCTGATTGAAAAAATTACACAAGTATGTTCAGTTGTGTTCATACATTACCACCTCTCATAAACACCACAATCAGTTACAAAATGCATTAATGGGCGGAGCCCTGTACTCTCTGAGCACCCTTTCTAGTTCCCGTTAATTCCCATTAATTCCCATACATTCCTGTTGGAAAATCTTGATAGTTTGTGAATATTCCTGGAATTTTGTACACGATTGCAACAGATGCAAACAGCACTGGAGAAATGGTTTAATAGACGCTAAAGAGAAAAACACAACATTTTCAATACTACATAAGTGAATTGTGTTTGGGAACTGGAGGGTAGAGGCTGCTGGAATTGCTTCACTAGTGTATAACGTGTCTCAGTAACATCAAACCACACACCAGCCGTCTCAGTAACATCAAACCACACACCAGCCGTCTCAGTAACATCAAACCACACACCAGCCGTCTCAGTAACATCAAACCACACACCAGCCGTCTCAGTAACATCAAACCACACACCAGCCGTCTCAGTAACATCAAACCACACACCAGCCGTCTCAGTAACATCAAACCACACACCAGCCGTCTCAGTAACATCAAACCACACACCAGCCGTCTCAGTTACATCAAACCACACACCAGCCGTCTCAGTAACATCAAACCACACACCAGTCGTCTCAGTAACATCAAACCACACACCAGCCGTCTCAGTAACATCAAACCACACACCACCCGTCTCAGTAACATCAAACCACACACCAGCCGTCTCAGTAACATCAAACCACACACCAACCGTCTCAGTAACATCAAACCACACACCAGCCGTCTCAGTAACATCAAACCACACACCAGCCGTCTCAGTAACATCAAACCACACACCACCCGTCTCAGTAACAGTTTCTTCCCACAGGCAGTCAGGCTGCTGAACAGTTGCTGCACCCACATGCACTGCGCTTTGTTGCTGTATGTAATAGTCTGTTTTTATTGAGTGTCTTATATGTTATGACAGAGAGAGCCGTGGACAAGCATTTCACCGTATTTAAAACATGTGACAGTACATTTTGAACTTGAACTTGGCTGAGGCGATGGAGACATCTGAAGGTGTCCTGTCTAACGGCAGCCGGACCAAAACATGGAGAAGAAGCATTCAGTTTTTATGCTCCGTATATCTGGAACAAACTTCCAGAAAACTGCAGGTCTGCTGCAACTCTCAGTTCTTTTAAATCAAGACTGAACACTTTTCTTTTTTGCCGCTGCTTTTTATTAAATCAAATAATTATTTATTTGAAGACTGCAGTAGCACTGTATTTTTCCTGCATTTTGTTTTAACACATTTATAATGTGTTTCTTGATGCTTTTAATTCCTCATGTAAATCACTTTGA
Source organism: Borostomias antarcticus (assembly GCF_949987555.1). Taxonomy (NCBI): domain Eukaryota; kingdom Metazoa; phylum Chordata; class Actinopteri; order Stomiiformes; family Stomiidae; genus Borostomias; species Borostomias antarcticus. The sequence continues at coordinate 15,717,238 of NC_140255.1, read as the reverse complement.
ATTGCCTTGTTGCTGAAATATTCTATACAAATAAATGTGCCTTGCCTTGCCTGACAGCAGACCTAATACATCCATGCAGCAGACTAATGATGAGAGGCACCGCCATGTTGACCTCTGACCTCTACACTAACCAGAAGGTTCCTCCCCTGCTCGTCTGTCTTTCACTGTTAGCCACCAGCAGACACAGTGACGTAAACCTCCGTCTCATGTGAGACACTATGACACTATGACATTTGAATGAGATTTACAATAATATATACATGGGGCGGCTGTAGCTCAGTTGGTAGAGCGGGTTGTTCAATGATCGAAGGGTCAGTGGTTCGAATCCCAGCTCCGACCGTCCACATGTCGAAGTGTCCTTGAGCAAGACACCTAACCCCAAAATTGCTCCCAATGAGCAGGTTAGCACCTTGCATGGACGCTACCGCCATTCGTGTGTGAATGGGTGAATGAAAGGCCATTGTAAAGCGCTTTGAGTGCCGCTAAGGTGGAAAAGCGCTATATAAGTGCAGTCCATTTACATAATAGGACATTTTCTATCAGTGAATACAAAAGGAACGCAGCACAGAGGACAAACCTGAGGAGATCTCATCCCTGAACTGGAGCACAGTGTCTGAAAGAGGCTTCTAGAAGATCTGTTTGAACCTCCTATAGTGTTTTTCTCTCTCTCTCTCCTCTCTCTTTTCTCCTCTCTTTATCCCTCTCTCTTCTCTCCTCTCTCTTCCTCTCTCTCACTCTCTCTCTCCCACCTTGGCGTTGAAACCCCTGCTACCTCTCAGGAAAAGCAATTTCAGACTTGCATTATTGTGGACGTGATCTACAGTAGGTGCACGTTGTCCTGTCTTGTTTGGTCGCTGAGCTGAGAGGCTTATTTTTACCCTGGTACGGTTCAGATACCCAGCAGTTACCATGGAAACAGATTGGACGGACAGCCATGCAAGGTTGCCTTCAGCTGTAAACCCCCCCCCCCCCCCGCCAAATACAAATAAATTTCATTTCTGCTGCCAGTTTGTGCTGAAAGCTGGTATCAGTGCTGGCTCATACGTGTACCAGGCTCTTAGGGTAATTGGTCAGAGACAGAGAGAGAGAGAGAGAGAGAGAGAGAGGCAGGAAGGGAAGGAGGGAGGGAGGGAGGGAGGGAGGGAGGGAGGGAGGGAGGGAGGGAGGGAGAGAGAGGGAGAGAGAGCGAGAGGGAGGCAGGGAGAGAGAGGAAGAGAGAGAGAGGGAGGGAGAGAGAGAGAGGGAGAGAGAGCGAAGGGATGTAGGGTGGAAAGAGAGCAGGAAACCATAGAACCAATGGATAAGCCATGTAAAAATAACAACATGTTTTATAGCACCGTCATCATTAGTCTGTGTTATGCATGGGCGTAGAATAAAGTTCATATCTATCTGTCTCCCTTCAACGCTAGTCTTCAACGTAAGTCCTCTGAGCAACACTACTACGCAACACGACCACGGCCACCAGAGTGGTGAGGGAGACTGACGTCCTGAGCAGCCTGGCAATATCCCTTCAGTACCACAGAACTGCTGCAGTCCAGAGCTTTCTCTCAGGTTTAGTTGGTGAGGAGGCATGAACACACACACACACACACACACACACACACACACACACACACACACACACACACACACACACACTCATAACTTTTAACGTTTTTCTTGTCGATTATTGTTAATAATTAGGTGGGCTAGCTTGTAGAAACTAGCCCAATAATAATATTGTAATATTGTAATATTCCCACTATTTCTTTCTTTCTTTCTTTCTTTCTTAGAAACTTCATTCAAACTTTAAAATGTTCGTGATGTTTAGCTGTTTCCCGGACTTATTCCGATTTTTGATATTTTTTTATAATAGTTTTTTAGTAATTTATCTTTTAATAGTAATTTTTGTACCATTGAAATTGCTTGTGGAATGTTCAGTAACTTTATGTTTTTAGAGTGGTGGCAGCTGTTGCTTTGAAAATATTCACACATTTTGTAAACTGCTGACACTCCTACAGTTTTAACAGCTCATACACATATTATACATTGAAATGTTCACACAATGCTGATTCATACAATGTAATTATCTAAGCTGTGCAATTTATAGTTTTTGCGTTATGACGATTTGTTCGGCAACTGCGCTCTCCATTGAACTGTATGGCGACGCACTCTAACTTTTGAGCTGCTAATTTTTCATTTTTACCCTTTTTCTAACTTGTCGCTATGCCTACAGTTTTAAGAGCTCATACACATATATATATCGAAATGTTCACACAACTGTGCTGATTTGTACAATGTAAGTATCTAAGCTGTGTGACTTACAGTTTTCACTGTGTGACGATTTGTTCGGCAACTGCGCTCCCCATTGAAGCGTATTGCGAGTCAGCGAATTCTGTGTGTTCTGTTCTTTGGTGCTGTAGAGCTGTGCTGCTGCGCTGTGGTTGCTATGATGACAGTTCACAGGAGAGAGCTTGAAGGTATCTTAAAGGTACACACACCTTTTGTTTTTTAGACATTAATACTTTTTGAGCTGGAGCTGTCTGAAGCTGGTCATGCTTTCTCCTTGCAAACAATTGATGGAATGTTCAAAATGTCAGTTGGGATTTGAATTTGGGTGCATGGGCAGCCTCTCTTGAAGCACAGACACCCTTGGACCACACAACTCAGCCCGTGAGTGGGCTAGAGACACACGGTCTTCACCGGTGGCTGCATAGAGATTGCCCGGAGGTCACTGCACTGCCCCCGACCGGCTCTGATCTGAGGGGGTGGAGTCTCACCACCACATCACTATCCACGCCATGGGCCACACAACTCAGCCCCTGAGTGGGCTAGAGACACACGGTCTTCACCGGTGAGGGCAGGTGGGTGGCCTGGAGAGGATAACACTGTCCACGACCGGCTCTGACCTAAGGGGGCGGAGTCTCGCCACCACGCCACCATCCCCGCCACAGGCCCCACAACTCAGCCCCAGAGTAGCCTAGAGACACATGGTCTTCACCGGTGGGGGCGGGTAGGTGGCCTGGAGAGGGGTACACTGTCCACAACCGGTTCTGACCTGAGGGGGTGGAGTCTCGCCACCATGCCACTGTCCACGCCACGGACCCCACAATTCAGCCCCTGAGTGGGCTAGAGACACACGGTCTTCGCCGGTGGGTGCATGGAGATTGCCTGGTCCATAGTAGTTATAGCAGTAGCTGTTACATACAGCTGCAGCAGCTAGCCCACCTCACATTTTCTCCAGGAAATGTACTTTCTAGCTCTTAATGTTATTTCTATGGTCTATATTATTATATTCGGTGAGGAGTTATAAGCCCACTTGGGTTTCTAACCTCTCTGGCACCTGCTTTGTTTTTGTTTCATATTGTTTTTATTGTTCTTGTTTAATGGTGCAAATAAATAAAACCTAAATGAGCAGTCCGTCCCCGGGAGGAGAGCGTTTTCGGGCGCTCTGCTGTGGCTGTTATAAACTGTCTCTACACAGCGAGGACTGAGGGGCTCGTGAACGTCGCTCTTCATTCATATTTTAGTGCACTTGGTTCCCCGATGTGCCAGCAGATTGAAAAGCTGTTATTGAAGGCTGTTCGGGGGGGGGGTGGGGGGGGGGGGTGCACCTGCCTGAGCACTAGTTCTTAAAATGGGGGGCTATGAGACAGTTTATCAAATCAAATCAAACTTTATTTGTATAGCACATTTCCTACACAGAGGCAACACAATGTGCTTTACAGAGAGCAATGTTGGGGGTGGACATAGGTCCCCTACATATTCCAGAGGGAAGCAAAAAAACAGTTCACCCAAGGGGCCGAAATAGGTGAGCTGTAAAAATTCTTCCCTGACCTCTCTCAGCGAGACAACTGAGCAAGCTCCTGTAAAATGTTTAAGTCCATTGGTTAGGAACATTTCCAGAGCACTTACTGTAACATGGCCTTAGTGTTTATGCTCCTAGACTGAGCAGAGGGAGGAGCAGGAGATCCAGCTACTCTATATTGGTGTATTGACGAAGTGGAAGAGGTGATCGGTTTGACATTGTGTGTGTGTCTGTGTGTGTGTGTGTGTGTGTGTGTGTGTGTGTCACCATGCATGTCACATTATGTCGCTCACACCAACTAATGAGAGGAAAGATAGCAATTTATCACTGTCTCAGTCAATAATAGATCAATTATTATAGACACACACGTACAGTACACACGCACACACACACACGCACACACACACACACACACACACACACACACACACACACACACACTGGATAAATACCGACACAAACTCTGTCTGTTCAATAAACCACATTCAGACAAACACATAAGTACACACACACACACACACACACACACACACACGCACGCACATGAAGTCCTAAGATGGAGAAGCTCCTGCCCCTCAGAGAGCCACAGACCCTTAGATCTAGCCAGCTCCAGCTGAAGAAAGACAAATGCCCCTTCCTAAAGACACACACACACACGCACACACACACACACACACACACACACACGCACACACACACACACACACACACACACACACACACACACACACACACACACACACACACACACACACACACACACACACACACACACACACACACAGTCCTGAGACCAAGTTCTCCTCTCGGAACAAGAGGAAGAGCAGTGTAGCGTTCTGAAAGCATTCCTCCACCAGAGTAAGACACAGAGCAGGTGTGTGTGTGAGTGTGTGCGTGAGTGCGTGCGTGTGTGTGTGTGTGTGTTACTCGGGGGCGGAAGCCATTTTTAGCCTTCCTGAGGCGGGGAGCTGAATACCGCTGATGACTAAATGATGAAAAGTGGGGAAAAGAGTGTGGAGGAGAGGGCTGCAGGAGGAGAGGATGTGGGGCAGGGGGGGTAGCAGAGTGTTCTAGGAGCCATTATAACCAGTAACCCCCCCCCCCCCCGAGACTCTCTCCTACACTCAATGCAGGAACCCAACTAAGAGCACTGATGGCTGCCCATGTCTGAGAGCCAGATAAAGATGGACTGGGGGGGTGGGGGCGGGTAGTCCAGGCTGACTCAATGCTGCTGCCTCTCAGGATTGGGGCTAGGACTGGAGCTAGGGCTAGGACTGGGGCAGGGTGGAGGGGCTAGGACTGGAGCTAGGGCTAGGACTGGGCAGGGTGGAGGGGCTAGGACTGGAGCTAGGGCTAGGACTGGGGCAGGGTGGAGGGGCTAGGACTGGAGCTAGGGCTAGGACTGGGGCAGGGTGGAGGGGCTAGGACTGGAGCTAGGGCTAGGACTGGGGCAGGGTGGAGGGGCTAGGACTGGAGCTTGGGCTAGGACTGGGGCAGGGTGGAGGGGCTAGGACTGGAGCTAGGGCTAGGACTGGGGCAGGGTGGAGGGGCTAGGACTGGAACTAGGGCTAGGACTGGGGAAGGGTGGAGGGGCTAGGTCTGAAGCTAGGACTGGGGCAGGGTGGAGGGGCTAGGACTGGAGCTAGGGCTAGGACTGGGGCAGGGTGGAGGGGCTAGGACTGGAGCTAGGGCTAGGACTGGGGCAGGGTGGAGGGGCTAGGACTGGAGCTAGGGCTAGGACTGGGGCAGGGTGGAGGGGCTAGGACTGGAGCTAGGGCTAGGACTGGGGCAGGGTGGAGGGGCTAGGACTGGAGCTAGGGCTAGGACTGGGGCAGGGTGGAGGGGCTAGGACTGGAGCTAGGGCTAGGACTGGGGAAGGGTGGAGGGGCTAGGACTGGAGCAGAACTATGTAACCGACAGCACACATAACTACATCCCTATCAACACTGTTCTAAATAGATGAGAGAGAGATAGTGTGCCCGTGTGTGTGTGTGTGTGTGTAGGTGTGTGTAGGTGTGTGTGTGTGTGTGTGTGTGTGTGTGTGTGTGTGTGTGTGTGTGTGTGTAGGTGTGTGTGTGTGTGCGCGTGCATGCGCGTACATGCGTGTGCGCATGTGTGCTTGTCATCGCCCGATCACATCCCGCCGCTGCTTCCAGAGTGCTGATCGAGCGCCGAGCTCTGGCGCCTCGCCGCGGGACCTGCGGCGTTCCGATAAGCCGAAGAGGGGCGGAGCCTCTCAAGATGGGCAGCGATGGCCGGTCTCATCCTGCCCCCCCCTCCCCTTCCCCCGCGCTCCCAGCGAGAAGCAGGCGGGCACCGCCAGGGTGGGAAACTCTTTGTCTGTGGGGCATGCCAAGCTAGTTAGCTAGGCTGGCAGGCCG
>NC_140255.1:15392035-15702035 GCF_949987555.1 Borostomias antarcticus | reverse complement strand
ATCAGACAGATGTCATCTGCATAGTCCAAGTCTGCCAGGACTACAGCAGGGTTTCTTCTAGACTTCCGAGGTGTTATTATGAAGCCAAGCTCCTGCTCCTGCCCACTGATGGCTTTCCTAAGCATGTAGTCCAGGGCTACAATGAAGAGGAAGGGGGCAAGAGTGTCCCCCTGTAGCACCCCTATTAGGATGTCGAACACCTCACTGGGGTTACCACACAGAGTGGGGTTACCACTCTGGCTCTTGTGCGGGGGGGGGGGGGGGGGGGGGGGTCAGCAGGCTGAGGATGGACCAGAGATGGAGTGATGGATGGATGGAGGAGGTGAGGGAGGGAGAGTGGAAGGTGGGAGCATGGGGGACAAGGAAAGGAAGGAAATAAATGAATTATATTATCCAACACAGGAAGAGAGAGAGAGAGAGAGAGAGAGAGAGAGCAGGAGGGAGAGAGAGAGAGAGCATGAGGGAGAGAGCGAGCAGGAGGGAGGGAGGGAGGGAGGGAGATATATTGTACAGGCAAGTACAGAGGATATTGATTTGATCTGGAGATGCCAGCTAGTCAGTCTGTCAGCCAGTCAGTCAGCCAGCTAGCCAGCCAGTCAGTCAGTCAGTCAGTCAGTCAGTCAGTCAGCCAGTCAGTCAGTCAGTCAGTCAGCCAGCTAGCCAGCCAGTCAGTCAGTCAGTCAGCCAGCTAGCCAGCCAGTCAGTCAGCCAGTCAGTCAGTCAGTCAGTCAGTCAGTCAGTCAGTCAGTCAGCCAGCCAGTCAGTCAGTCAGTCAGTCAGTCAGTCAGCCAGTCAGTCAGTCAGTCAGTCAGTCAGTCAGTCAGCCAGTCAGTCAGTCAGCCAGTCAGTGTCCTCCTCCGTCCACATTAGTGGGAGAGTCCAGTTTATCAGGCTGTGCGCTCCTGGGATGATAACAGACTGGATTCCATCCATTCAGTACTCTGAGAACAGGTCTCCATTACAAACCAAAGCCTCATTAATGGCCCACATTGGAGACCCAAATGGACTAGACAATTACATTATTCCCACAGCACATCTGCGTTTGCACCAACGGACCAAATAATGGCTTGCACTGTACTGCATTTCCTCTGAGAAGTCAAATTGTTTCACATCAAAAGAAGTGAAGAGAAGATGATGATGATGATCAAAAGAAGGTAATATAGCTTAAAGGTGCACTGTGTAGAATTTAGTGGTATCTAGTGGTGAATACCCTCCCTCACACACCTCACCCCTCCTTTTCCAACCATGTAGGAGAAGCTACGGTGGCCTTTAAGGTACCAGCAGCTAGGGCTGCTCGATTAATCGGATTTTAATCTAGATTACGATTTGGGCTGTCAACGATCATTAAAACTAAATAATCGCCATAAAACGATTTTGCACAAATCAAGTGCACCCTACACTGCAGAGCTATACTGTGCTTGGCCCCTCCCCCACCCCCCAAAGCCCCAAAACAAACACTTCAAAGCGAGAAGAGTTGTCAATCGAGGCGCACGCATGCTCCTCTCGAACAAAACACGACAAGAAGAAGATTATGGCAGCAGAAAGAGAGGTGGACAAGAGAGCTAAAACAACGTCAGTGGTGTGGAAACACTATGGGTTCGCGGAGACAGATTTGGACCAAGTTGACACGGTGTGTAAAATTTGCTACACAGTCGTAGCTGCCCCTCAAAGTAGCCCTTCTCAGTGCATTCCGCTCGCTCATGCCAGACAACAGTTGCCAGTCCATTCACTTTGCCGTCAAAATAAATCGGTGTCGGCCTATTTAGGAGAGGCGCTCATATTTACAAGTGTCAGATAAACATGAAACGTCACTTACCTAAGCAAAAGGGTCTATTTTACCAAATGCTGGGTTTTGAAGCCTTGGCGCTACCATTAAATAACTTATTTAGACACGTTCTGTCCTAGTGAAATTATTTTTCCGAGGTAGTCTTCTTCTGTGGTGGTGGCGGTGCTTTGAAGCTTCTTTATTTATCAGTTTTGGCACTTTTATTAATTTATTTTCAAGGTCAAGGTTCACTATTTTTCTCCCAAAGAACATTGTTAAAAAGAAAAGCCACTGTCAACATTTAATAAATTAATTGTTATCAAAGTCAATAATTTGATTTGTTAAGAAAATGTTAAAACTTTTGATTAAAAAAAAAAATTCAATGAATAATCGTGTTTAATAATCGTGATCTCAATCTCAATCAAAATAATCGTGATTATGATTTTTGCCATAATCGAGCAGCCCTACCAGCAGCTACTACCAAAAAAAGCATCCTCTCTAGAGCCGTTTGGCGGGGCATGATGTGCTCTGTGGAAGAGGACCTGCTCCCATTCATTGTACAGCAGCTTGTAACCTTGGTTTTAAAAGGTGCTTTATAAATAAATTTTACTTACTTACTTACTTACTTACAGTACTTACTTACTTACTTACTTACTATAGATATACAGGGCTCCTTCTGAGGTAACAAAAAACATTCTTATTTTCACATTATTGGCTACACAAATTAAAACATACTTATGAATACTATATTCAATTTATGCCAAGTCCATTCCATTAGATGCCACTATATTCTACACAGTGCACCTTTAATGTGTGAAAGTAGCTAGCGCTGAATACGGAGCAGCTGAACAAGAACATACGTAGGTCCCAGCCAGTAAAGACGCAGAACAGACAGCCCTGACTTTGCTCGCTCGTTACCCAGATCAGATTATCAGCGCATGTTTGCGGCGGTCAAAGATGCGATCATCTTGAGGCGCCTGTGCCGCCTGACTTATCTACAAATCATAAGGATGGGGATTTTAAAACGACAATGCCAGGCAGATCAAGTCAAGTCGTTTTTATTTGTCACATACTACATCATACAGGTACAACGAGTAGTGAAATGTCCTTCCATTATCTCCTACATTGTGCACACATTAAAGTTGCACTGAAACGGACGTTTGAGATCATCTAACTTCCGTAGTTTGACGTATTTCTGACGCAAACAAGCTATGAGGGTGGGACATATGTTTAGAGGAATTTGATTGGAACATTGACAAGTGGACGGGTTTTAAGAACTTTAGACAGATTCGATAGAATGATAGTGTTGATTGACGGGTGTATGTCGTGAGATTATTGGCCTAAAATCTAAGGTACCTCTTGTCGTCATTGCACGTGACCTACCGTTTTCCAGGAAGTAAGAAATTATATACTTTTATATAAGATTACAACAAAAGTAGAATTTTGTAAATTTTTTGGCATACATCGTTGAATAGGTGAACACTATGATTAATTATGTGAACCAAAATGGGACAGAATGCTTTTTTCATTTCAGTGCGACTTATAGCATAGCAATATAGAGAGGTAAAAAAAAAAGTATGAAAAACAGTATAAAGTGAAACAATGTGTTATGTATTTAGATCCAGTATATATGCACATGGAGGAGTAGTTGAGGTTGTGCATTGGGCTAGATAGGGAAAGAGATATATATACAATTATATAGTCTATTGAAATTATACATTGGCAGTACCGGATGAGGATATCAGTCAGGTGGCCAAGGCTCCTCATATTGACCGGCTGTTCAGCAGGAGCTCTCCGTGGTCCTGAAACACCGGCTCACAGGTGCTGGAGCAACAGAGGGAGCCCTAGACCAGCACCCTCGCTCTGCACCCACTCTGAGCTCGCATGCTGGAAAGCCTCGCCCAAGGGCAAAGCTATGAACCGATTAGCATGGCAGCCGACGCCTGTGTGGCGCTATCGCCAGGGCCAATCAATGACGATTGAGAGATGAGACTAACGGTGACTGTCTTCTGCGATGAGGTCATCAGAGGCCTGGACACAGCCCACTGTCCCATAATCAAGGAGGCGAGTGGATTTCTATGCTCAGGTTGTAAATACTGAACACAGTGATATTTGGAAAACACCTCTGGAAACCAATAATTGTGTGTTTTTTAATGTGTTTATGACCAGACAGAACCTGGCTGGAACCTGGCTGAATAATATCCTGCCCTCCTTTCTCTGATCCCAGCCAGGCCATGAAGCACACAACGTTCTCCCTAATCCCCTCTCCTAAAAGCCCCTTCAGACCCCTTTGGTTCCCATCACACAACTGACTCAGATAGACGCTGAACTTTGATAATCTCCCCCATAACAAGGGGAAATAGAGTAGAATAGAAAGTTAATTTGTCATATATAACCTGTACAAATAGAGGTACATTGGAATTATTGTCACCGATTGTTACAGTATCTTATCAGCGCTAATCAGTTCGTCATTCCAGTCCTCGGTACCCAGCTAGACATTTGAAGGTTCACAAACTCGTCTAGCAGTCTAGCAGTATCCTCCTCATCATTATCCCAGTCAGGTTGTGATTTGAACAGTGATGTTCCAACACTCGTCCCTGCAGACACACTTGGAGAAGAAGCAATGTAAACAATGTGTTGAACAAGCTTCACAAATCATTGTTCAGTTCCTTTGTGTCAAGTCATTAGCCTAATCACTAGGTGGGGGGGGTCAGTTTGTCTCCTCACTCCCCAAACACTGACTGTTCTGCTTGTTGATTCATCCTGAACTACTGCTGAGACCCAGAAGGAAACCACCGGCGTCTATAGTAGCAACAAGATAAGAGATATTCACGAGAATATGATTCAAAAAATACACACATACAAAATTAGATTCCTGCAACATCTTAACATCCTCCAACGTGTCCTCTCCTCTCTCCATAGTACACCAACGCATACAGTAGGCACACACACACATGCACACACACACACACACACACACCATACCACCACCCACAGGGCGCCCAGGCTATTATCGGTGTGGAGCATGGCTGAAGCAGCATCGCTTACTGGGATGTTCGGCTTAGTATCAGAACAAACTGTTCTACTGTGAGCACAGCAGAGGAGACACACACACACACATACACACACACACACACACACACACACACACACACACACACACACACACACACACACACACACACACACACAAACGTATAGAAGCTCAAACCACCCATGCTGTACTAGAGAACCGCCCAGGGAGAAGAAGCTACTTACATACAGTGATGGCGAAGAGACAAACATGTTTTCTTTGTGGTTTAAAAAAAAATGTGATTCAGTGTTTCTGAATCGGTACACAGCAATCAGCGAGTATGCGCCTTCAAATCCTGCTGGAGCCTAATGCTGTAACTTCCTTGTAACTTATCAGCTTGTCAATGTTAACAATATAATGCCTCTTGTTTGGTCAAACCGATACAACATGGCTGCAGTGTTGTTTGTTTACCAGAGCCCAACAAGGCGTTCCTCCCCTCCCCTCTCCTCCCCTCCCCCCCTGGCCTGTTGCCGGCCCACGTACAACGCCACACTGGGTGACAGTCCAGGACACAGACCTGCCTCTCCCCCCACAACACAGCACTTCTGCCCTGGCCTTTCCTAGACCCCCACCCCCCTGTCTCTGTGCCATCCCCAGACTCTAACCTCCCGGCCCCAGCCTCAGACTCTAGTAATTAAGTAAGTACAACTTTATTTATATAACACCCTTCTCAGAACGAGTGCACAGAGTGCTTTACAGTAAAAAACATAAAGGTCCAATCAGTAGGAAAAATACAGTCACATACGGCATAAGGGAAGGTAAAGTGCAGCGAAACCCCCAGCCCCAACCCCAGCCCTAGCCCCAGCCCCAGCCCCAGCCCCAGCCCCAGCCCCAGCCCCAGCCCCAGCCCCAGCCCCAGCCCCAGCCCTAGCCCCAGCCCCAGCCCCAGCCCCAACCCCAACCCCAGCCCCAGCCCCAGCCCCAGCCCCAGCCCCAACCCCGGCTCCATCTCCGTCCTTTCTTGCCTTACCTAGTCCTCCAGCCCCCCCTTGTCTCTTCCCCGGGAGCCGCGGGTCCTGGAGCCTCGGCTAGCGCCCGCTCAGAGGGAGAGGTGTGGAGGCTGGAAACACGGAGAGACTGGCTGCTGCTCCTGCCGTCTCTGCGTTCTGTGTGCCGGGCAGCTCCACCCGCTGAGACCTGATATGGATAACCTGAGGCCTGGGCGGTCCGCCAAGACTGCCAGTAAACACCCCCTCCTCCTCCTTCTCCTCCTCCCTCTGCTCCTCCTTCCTCTCCTCCTCCTCCCCCTCCTCCTCCTCCCTCTCCGCCTCCTCCCTCTCCTCCTCCTCCCTCTCCTCCTACTCCCTCTCCTCCTCCTCCCTCTCCTCCTCCTCCCTCTGCTCCTCCTCGATGCCCTCATGCTGGCCGGCCAGCCATGATGTCATCCAGCCCCGCCTCCACACTGTGCTCACGTACTGTCCAGCGCCGGCCGGGGTTAGAGCACCTCCCACTGTCATCAACCGTCTTCCCACGTCCACCCCTCCCTCCATCTCTAGTTCCCTCCCTCCCTCCATCCATCCATCCATCCATCCATCCATCTATCCATTCATCCATCCATCCATCCATCCATCCATCCATCCATCCATCCATCCATCCATCCATCCATCCATCCATCCATCCATCCATCTATCCATCTATCCATTCATCCATCCATCCATCCATCCATCTATCCATCCATCCATCCATCCATCCATCCATCCATCCATCCATCCATCCATCCATCCATCCATCCATCCCCCCCAATTATGTCCTCTTTATCCCGCCCTGCCGTCATACACCCCCCCCTTCCTGTCTAAACCCCTCCCTCCATCTCAAACTCCCTCCTCCCTCCCTCTCTCCTTCCCTCCCTCCTTCCCTCTCCATCTCAACTCCCTCCTCCCTCCCTCCATCTCAAACCCCCTCCTCCCCTCCCTCTCTCTACCTCTTTCTCTCCGATCCTCGTCTCCCTCGGAGGGAGCAGGCCTGGTCAGAGTGAGACTGAACGGTGCATCTTGGGATTTCTCACTGACATAAACCCCAGACCTGACTGCTACCGGGCAGAAATGGCCGTAATATCACAGAACGCCAAGAACGGCAACGTCTTCCTTCATTGGCATTCTGGCGCACGCGAGGCCGTTCAATTAAATATATTTGAAAGACAAAGAGGGAGTCACACACACACACACACACACACACACACACAACGCATCCAGACCTCACCACCACGGAGGATGCAAGAGCAGTACTCTGAAACCGCCAGGCAGATCTCCTCCGAACCACGACCAACACACTCTCTCAGGCGGGGCAGCGGTGCTACTGTAGCCCGGCTGCGAGGACCTGTGGCAGGTGGCGGGTTGGCGGGCTAGAGGCGCTGCAGGGTTCTGGAGGTGGTCCCTCCCTAACACGGGTCTGACCGCCACCGCCGCCACCAACACCAGCGCTCCATTATCATACTGTAGGAGCCACCTGAATGACGAGCAGACGTGCCACTGGGGTTGATGAAATAACAGAATAACAGGAAGTCAACGTCGCCCTTAAGGACAGCCTCTGTGTTTGACCGCCGCCCTGTCATTGGACAGTAATTCACAGCGAGGCATTTTCATTTTTTATTTCCTAGATATAGGCTATTATAAACCAAACAATTGAGACAAACAATTCAAAAATATTTGAATATCCTTATTTTCCTCTGACTCATCCTTGGATAACATCACCTCCTTTCACATCCAATCAGAGAGAGCTTCTTAACCTCTGACCTTTCACCTCTCAGCTGATCTGGCCATGGCTGACCAACAACAAAGACACGGGGAAACGCTGACAGTATTTGCGCACACACACACACATACTAATGACAGTGAGTGTACAGCATCCAAAATGAGTCAAAATATTTGAAGGCATTCCTCTCCAATTGATGTGTGTGTTTGTGTGTGTGTGTGTGTGTGTGTGTGTGCGTGGGAGATAGAGAAAGAGAGAGAGGGAGAGAGTATGTTTGTGTGTGTGTGTGTGTGTGTGTGTGTGTGTGTGTGTGTGTGTGTGTGTGTGTGTGTGTGTGTGTGCATGCGTAGGCGCATAAGTTTGTGTGTGGGGGGGGTGCGAGAGAGAGTGAGTGAGTGAGTGAGTGAGTGAGTGAGTGTGTGTGTGTGTGTGTGTGTGTGTGTGTGTGTGTGTGTGTGTGTGTGTGTGCGTGCGTGCGTGCGTGCGTGCGTGATGGATATCTATGGAAACCACGAGTTAATAAATGAATAAACGTCAGTAGAAAATGAAATGGGATGTCTCTGTATGTTCATTCAACTCACCGGAGTCGAAATGCGAGCCGAGCGCCAAACCGGGGTTGAAGAAGGATGAGGACATGGTCACCAGCAACGCGAGCATCCTCCTCTCCATGGGCTCCTGATGTTGCAGATGGATACTGCAGTCTTCAATGACAAATATCACTCTTGTAACCTACAGTTTATCTCAAAGCGATCCTCCATGTTTTTTGTGTGCGTAAAACCATCTGATTCAGAAACAGATGCTGGCAGATATGACGATGACCACTTCAACTCACGTCTTGCTGCATTAGATGTTTGCGACGCAAACGGAAACATTTAGGTGTCCTAATTCAGTCAAATTGGGCAAGAGCTTGTCGCCGCAGAGACCGGACCGGTAAGTGCAGTAGCAATCAAGTTGACACGGCACCGGCACCGTATTTAAATTGCTCTGCCCTGTTATCTCTGCACCAAACCGCGGACAGATCCCACCAGACAGCATCCCCACTCACAGGTGAACTCGTACGCTATGCGATGTCACGTTGATAAAAGAAATAAAAATCAGCGCTAGCAATGGCACTTCATTGTTATGTTGCCTGTACTCTTGCACGGTTCTGGTAGTTCCTCATAGCTGTTGCTCCCGGAGCGGGAGCTGTCCTGGTGCTGACGGTGAGAGCGCCATCTTGCCCGCTTCTAACGGAGGTTGGCTCCGAGTCTGCGGGGGGAGGGGAGGACGGGGCCGTGGAGGTAGGCAGAGAAGCACGGAGCAAGACCGCTTTACAAAAAGACTGATTGTCTTATCACTATCTTACAGTATATTAAAATGCAATATAGGAGTAGGCTATACGCTAGTCACTTATTTCTTTCAGTGGTTTTATTTCTCTCCAATCATGACACTTGTGACATTGACACAGAACATTGGATAGTAAGTTGCATTAAATTGCCTTGACATTAGCACAAGGCACACATCATTAAGATGTCCTACATGTCATATCCAGCCAAGCTTTACACACACACACACACACACACACACACACACACACACACACACACACACACACACACACACACACACACACACACAATACTATGTTTGTAACATGGCCGGGCCAGAGGGTTTTCTGTGTGTGGGCCAATCTACAGCTGGGGTGTCTCTCCAGGGATGCTGAGGATCATCTCTGCTCCTCTCTCATCTCACTGGTCTACAGCTGAGGGGGGGGGAGAGAGGGAGAGAGAGAAAGAGGGATAGAGAGAGAGTTCACAAACAGAGACAGTAATGTAACACCACAGGAAGCTGCTTTAGCTCCTCACTATTATAACCCCTGTTCGGTACGTGTTCAAACAGCCCCCCCCCCCCCCCACACCCATTCATCCATCCAAACTCCTCTCTCCTGCGATCTCCCCATCATTCTCCTTCCTGCCACCCCTCCTCCTCCTCCCCCTCTCTCCCTCTCTCTCTGAAAAGACTGGACTCCTGGCTGCACATGCATCCATCACTTCCTTGCGTGTCATGCTTCATCACTTATCAATGCTGCCCTTCTCCGAGGCCAGGCACCAGGATGTCGAGGGCAGGCAAAAGAACGTCTGTTATGACATTCCTTCTCTGTCAGACCCCCCCTCCCCCATCCCATCCTACCCAGGACATCACCCCCACCCACGAGCTGTGGAGGGTTACATCACGTATTATACATAATGTAGGCTATAGACACTGTGTACATGTACAAGGTGGAAACACACATACTGTGGATGTGCTCTGTCAGTCTCTCCTCCTCCTCCCAGATGTGCCCCACAGGGAGAGAAATGGAGGTCGTGTTTCCTGCAGGTGAATAGAACGATTTGCCATGTATAGCAAAAACAGGTACAGGTACATTGAAATTCCAATCATCGCTTGTCCTTACAATATCTTATCAGTGCTAATCAGTTCCTCATTCCAGTCCTAAGTACACAGCTAGACATATAAAGGTTCCCAAACTGGCAATTTACTATCCTCAGTCTATTAGTCTGTCGGTATCATCCTCATCTACTTATCCCATCCGATCATGGATGAGTGTCTGTGTCCATGATGTTGGCAGTGCTTCATGGGAGGAGGAATAAAAGGTTCTGCACGTCGCCATGTTCTGCCTTGTCCGTCTCTCTGAGTGCAAAACACCGGGGTCTGGGATTAAAGGAGATGTGTCACAATGACCACCTGGAGCTGTTTAGTTTCTAACGAAGGAGAAGCAGTGGTGACATCACCTCTGTGGGCTCTTGTTGTCTGGCCTTTGTCTTTTGCCTTTCTGAGGTGAACCTGTTTCTGTGTTGCCATCTATCTGTGGTACCTAGAGTCATGTGTGTGTGTGTTGTTGCCCTGGAAACAGCGAGCAAGGACTGATTGCCTAAGAAGCTCAGAGAAGGGGATGTCTGTCTGAGCTCCACCGTCACACACACACACACACACCATATTTATATAGAATCGTCAAGATGTCCTACATCTAGCCACGCAGTACACACACACGCACACACACACACAACTTTCCCATCACCCACTCGTGTTTAAGTTTCCATATAATTAGAGAAATGCAACATCCTACTGCTCTGCTCTCAGAGAAAACCAGCAATGGAATCAGTGTAGGAATTTGAACGCAAGCCCCCCTCCTCCTCATCCTCCCCCTCCTGCTCCTCCTCCTCTTCCTCCCCCTCCTCTCCCCCTCTGCCTCCTCCCCCTACCTCCTCCTCTCCTCTGCCCCCTCCTCTCCCTATCCCAGTCCTAGTCACTGGAGGGTGCCGGTGCATTAGCGGGGCCCCCGGGCAGGCATGGAGCCTGGGTTTAACGGCCCCCGCCGGGGCCGGGGTCACTCTGCGCCTGGGCAGCTGTACCCTGCTCCGCTTTCACCACCGAGGGCCCACTGCCCCTCCACCCTCGCCCGACGGCCCGGACAGCTGCTCCCTCGGCCTGGACCCGGGCCACCCCCGCCCCCCAGCAGGCCTGGAGGCTGGACCTCCATACAACAACACACCACTACTGTGAATGGGAAGGACATCTTAAAAGAATACGCTCCAGTTATTACTTTATTTGTGTTTTCTTAAAGTTTGCTACTCTTGCACATTGCCCTCAGCACTAGATTATGCTCTTAGTCACTTGTTTTAGAAAGGAGATGCACTTGTGAGCTCTGGCAAGTAGGAGTACACTGACTTCTTACGTTAAATGCAATTATTGCAAGTTGCTTTGGATAAAAGTGTCTGCTAAATTACTGTAATGTAATGTGATGTAATACTCTATTAACCTAATAAAACGAAAAGCTCCCACACACTGTCTTCTTCACTTGCAGACGAACTCTTATGGGACGTTTCGGTACGCAGACCTTCCTCAGGTGAACTTGAAAAGGAGCTTTTTGTTTCATTACTGTTGGCCCGTGGCTTCCTCCTACGCACCTGTCCTGTGTTTTCCTTGTACTGTATTAACCTCCCAAGGGGAAACTCCTCTGTTCCTCTGTCTCCCACCACCGGTTGAGTCGAGCACAGACCGCCGCCCCGGGACGTTATGAGCTAGCGTTGGGGGTTAAAGGTGGAGTGTGTTGTTTTTGACATCTCTGGTGGTGAAAATAAAATTGACGGATTTAGCAGAAATGTAATATTATTTCATAAGTATGTTTGAATTAGTGTATAATCCCATGAAAATAAGTTACCTTAGAATGAGCCCTTTATACCTACATCTACAACATGGCAGCCTTGATGGGGGCAGGTAAGGTATAGACCAGTTTGTTAATAAACAGAGATGACGTATTTCTTCCTTACATACTCCTTCTACGAGTATTTTAATGGTTTGCGAGTAGAAGATAGGAGGACCAGGGTGCCAGGGTGCTGAATGGGGCTGACACCAAACAGCTAGAGAGGAGAGAGATAGTTTACTAAATCTTTGACAAGGAATATTTTCAAGTCTGAGCAAACAGCATTAATCATCTGTGTGTGTGTGTGTGTGTGTGTGTGTGTGTGTGTGTGTGTGTGTGTGTGTGTGTGTGTGTGTGTGTGTGTGTGTGTGTGTGTGTGTGAGTGTGTGGGTTATCCAGGGACAGTCTTGACAGAAGAGGAACTGAGACTGATTAACTCGCAGACACAACACAGGACAGGAAGCAAGTGTCTCCGTGGACTCACTCCAAAACTAATGACACTGCTGTGAGAGACGCTGCGCTCGCCTCAAACAAGCACAACATTCGCCAGGATTAACTACTACATGGATTTACACAACAGCACATTACATTACATTACAGTAATTTTAGCAGACACTTTTATCCACAACGGCTAACAATAATTGCATATAACGTAGGAAAAGCCAATGAACTGCACAAGTGCATCTCCTTTCTAAAACAAGTGACTAAGAGCATAATCTAGTGCTGAAAGCAAAGTGCAAGAATAGCAATCTGAAATATAATAGGTATAAAATACAATAGGTGCTGCACATCAGATCAGAACCACAAGAGAAGATCGAATGGAGGTCGGAGTGTTAGCTAGATGTATGTGATAGAAATCTGTACCAGACCTATACACAATAAATAATTCAAAACATGAGTCGCTCGTACATTAAAGAATGTACTGAAATAGCCTACTGTTTTCTCATCTGACATACAGTGTGTTCTAGTTTTGTGTCCTTAGCAGCGCGGTACATTACAGCTGTGTACGTCCACACTCGTCACACTGTGGCTCGTCAACACTGCTGTGGGGCGTTCACCTCTACTGTACCTAATGGGTCTCTGGAATATGAGGTCAGTTCAGTTACTGTAGTCTTCCCCGGGTGTTGAGACAGGGCTTTAAGAGTTAAGAGGTAGTGATTTGTGAGTGAGTAATGATGACGCGGGGATCTAAACCCAGAAGGAGGTCTGCGCGGGGGTGAGGGGCTCTGAACCCAGAAGGAGGTCTGTGTGGGGGCGCGGGGATCTGATCTTAAGACGGCCCGGATCGATCAGCGGAGGTGGGGGAGTTCAGCCCCATCGACTCAAGCAGGGCTGGAAAACACATGTTCGTGTATAAATAACACCCGTCTTCAAATCAAATGAAATCAAATCAAATCAAACTTTATTTGTATAGCGCATTTCATACACAGAGGCACTTTACAGAGAGCAATGGGAGGGTGGGCACAGGTCCCACCCCTACATATTCCAGATGGAGTTGGAGAGTCTGGGCCTGGCTCTAAACAGAAAAATTATTCACTGTGGCACAGTGAGGCTGTGGTCAAGGTGTGTGTGTGTGTGTGAGTATGTGTGTGTGTGTGTGTGTGTGTGTGTCAGTAATCACAACCCTCTTCACTCGTTGCCCTTGCACAGTAAGTCCAAAGGGTCAAAGGTCACTGGTACAGTAGGTCATCCACTACCAGTCTCTGGGTATCACAGCATGGACAACTCTGTGTATCAGGATGGTCTTAAGAGGCATTTCATCACCAGCGGCCCTCAAATAGGGGTAGACAGCTGAGGGATGGCATCCATGACAGAGACAGAATATAGCCACTCTAAAGACTACAGCCACTCTAAAGACTACAGCCACTCTAAAGACTACAGCCACTCTAAAGACTACAGCCACTCTAAAGACTACAGCCACTCTAAAGACTACAGCCACTCGAAATACTACAGCCACTCGAAAGACTACAGCCACTCTAAAGACTACAGCCACTCTAAAGACTACAGCCACTCTAAAGACTACAGCCACTCGAAAGACTACAGCCACTCGAAAGACTACAGCCACTCGAAAGACTACAGCCACTCGAAAGACTACAGCCACTCTAAAGACTACAGCCACTCTAAAGACTACAGCCACTCTAAAGACTACAGCCACTCGAAAGACTAGACAGAGACAGAATATAGCTACTGTAAAGGGCACCATGTCTGCAGAGGGGATTGAGGTTCTCTGGAGAACAGAGCAATCACAGATCCTCTCCCCCTCCTCGTTCATGTGCTGCGGATAAATCTTCTGACGCCGTCCTGATGCCAGCCTTGCCCTCGCAGTTCAACCCGCTGTGGGCGCCGCAGACACGGCCTCCTGCCCAGCGGTCTGGAGGGGCGTGGCCACGGACGTCCCCTGGCGTGTTAGAGGGAAGGCCTGTCTGAGAGACGAGGGACCAGGCCTCTAATGGTGATGGGTCCGTAGGGGGGGGAGAGAGAGGGAGAGGGGGGGGGGCAGGTGCAAAGACACAGAATGCTCCTCTCCTCCGTCCCTCCCATATATAAGACATAAACAGACAGAGAGGTCAGTCTTTCTTCGCCAGGAAACCTTGAATCAGGAGTGTGTTTGTTTGCACCAGTGGATGACACAGAGCTGGTGAGTACAGCTGGGTGGGGGGGGGGGTTAGGAGAGAGGGTCCTAGAGACATACAGGCTGTAGAACGAGAGACTAGGAGCTTTAAGATGTATTAGTGGGTTGTTGTTGTTGTGAAGGAGACAGACTGCATGACAATGCTTTCATGTTTCTGTATTGAATCCACGTTGGAGTTATTTTGCATGTTGGTCCTATAATATAATGTGTAGTCAATTGTGTTAGTTACTGTAACTAGTAGTCATTTACTATGACTTAATCTTCTTGAGAGAGAAAATAGCCATGGGATATATTTATTTATGTGAGTGTGTGTGGGGGGGGGGGGGAAGCTCTGGTGAGAAAGTATTTGAAGTGCAAATGAGTGGGCGTGAGAGGAATGATGAAATCGCTAGAAATGCAAGAATATTCATTTTAGAGTTCTCTACCACAGTCCGGTCTGAGGAAGGGCGTTGCCGCTCGAAACATCACATTTATATTTTTTGTCCATAAAATAATCTAAATGGGAGCTAGTGTTCAGGCTCTTACTTTCTTTGGTACATATGCTTTTTTAGTCCAGCACCTGCCTTATTCAGTATTTTAGGATGTGCGCGACCCACTTCTGATAGAGTTCTCTACCACACCCTGTGTGTCCAGCACGCGCACGCACACACACACACACACACACACACACACACACACACACACACACACACACACACACACACACACACACACACACACACACACACAGTTGATGATGTGTCCACTGAGATCAGTAATAGGGGCAGGTTAATAACAGATCCAGCAAAGCTCTCCTCAGCAGCGGACAGCGCGGCCTGCCTGACGGCGCTCTGCTCTCCTCCCTGTGTCCTGTAGTCCCTCGGAGACAGCATGGCGGACGAGTTTGGCCAGCAGGTGAAGAAGGTGACTCTGGCCATGGGCGCCTCCCTCAGCGACCAGGAGCTGGACCGTATCCCTCGGGACATGAGACAGCACGGTGGGGCTAAAGAGGTCATACTCTGACTAAAGAAGCGGGTATACTCTGACTAAAGAAGGGGGTATACTCTGACTAAAGAAGTGGATATATTCTGACTAAAGAAGTGGGTATACTCTGACTAAAGAAGTGGATATATTCTGACTAAAGAAGTGGGTATACTCTGACTAAAGAAGTGGGTATACTCTGACTAAAGAAGTGGGTATACTCTGACTAAAGAAGTGGGTATACTCTGACTAAAGAAGTGGGTATACTCTGACTAAAGAAGTGGATATATTCTGACTAAAGAAGTGGGTATACTCTGACTAAAGAAGTGGGTATACTCTGACTAAAGAAGTGGGTATATTCTGACTAAAGAAGTGGATATACTCTGACTAAAGAAGTCATACTCTGACTAAAGAAGCAGGTATACTCTGACTTAAGAAGCATGAATAAAGAAGCAGGTATACTCTGAATAAAGAAGCGGGCATACTTTGACTAAGAGTGGGTATACACTGGCTATGTTAAAGTGTGAGGGACTGAATGTCCATTTCTGTGCAGGCAACTTCAATTACAACAAGTTTCTGGACTACATGAGGCAGTTCAGGCAGTTCAAGACATCAGAGCAACAAGAGGAGTCCATAAAGAAAGCCTTTCATATGTTAGACAAAGATGGCAGCGGCTACATTGAGTGCAACGAAATCAAGTAAGATTTGCAGTTGTAGCTGATATTAAGAAAGTGAGACAATTAGGCACAACGTTAAGTATAGGTATATTGAGCATTTTGCATACTTAACTATTCTCCTGCAACCAAACTCTATTCTATCATATCACCATGCGCAGGTACATCCTGTCGATTGTGCCCAGTTCAGTTCCTGTACTGCCGCTGTCTGATGAGGAGGCGGAGGCCATCATTCAGGTGGCGGACACAGACGGAGACGGACGCATCGACTACACAGGTGAGTGGAGGCTGTACTGACTTACCATGGCCACTAGGGGTCAGCAAATGGTCACATTCACGGGGAACAGCAGTGAACTGCATAGACAGCATATTCCTGTGTTCCATGATTACAAATCCTTATGATCCAGCAAGCATGTTATCTTTCACAGATATCTCACGTTATAACAAATGTGGCATTGTGATAGAGGCATCAAAACCAGGATATTCCAACACTAATAACCATAGTGCACACCGAAGTGGGTCAGACGTCAGACGTGATGTGATTAAATGATTACCTTTTGGTTTAATTGGTAACAGGGTGGACTTGTAGGAGCAAACCTCATTGTCCCTAACACAGGGTGGACTTGTAGGAACACATTGTGCACAACACTGTGATAGTGACACAAGCAGCCTGGAGGAAGCCTGACAGCTTCCCTCTTTATTTGACTATAATCTTGAGGTACACAAATGAGATCCCTGTTTGTCTTACTGATTTCATCTTCAGACCTGCATAATTGTACAACAGCATAGTGTCCTGGCTGTACTCTGCGTCCAGCTGTTAGACATAAATGTTTGGCAGACACTGCTGGGGTGTAATACATGACTCATTATTGGGTGGTGAACTCCCTTAGGTTGCATTTCCATCCCTCCGCTCGAACTGACAGTAACCCCCACCCCCTCTCTCTCTTTCTCCCCCCTCTCTCTGCTCTCTCTCTCTCTTTCTCTCTCTCTCTGCCCCCCACCCTCTCTCTCTCATAGAGTTCTCTGACATGGTCAAACAGGAGAAGAAACCAAAGAAGTAGAGTCACATGTCTTCTCTCTTCGCCAGGACTCAGTTTGGAGCAACAGCACATTGTTGGGACATCATAGTCTTTGTGGTAATTTCTTTAAAATAAGTGTGAAATGTGAGTCTTTAGAGGGCTATAGTGTTGTGATATTGTGTTGGGGAATGTTGTTGTCGGCTTCATCTAAAAGAGAAGTGTTAGTGCCCGGTCTTGTCTTATCTGAGCTGAACACATTTTAAGTCTGCAGAATGGAAGGGAGTTTTAACACACACATGCTATCTGCCCATAGGTTCTCACCAAGGTACCAGACACATTCACAATGTCACCCTGCCACCACAAACACTTCACAAAAACACAGTACTGGCAAAAGAATGTTAAAACCATGAGGCTGAGCTGTGAGAGTCGCCATTCCCGCCCGAACCTTCTCCAGCACCATATGTTGAACTCTAGACACACAAGAAACTAACAAAAGGTGTATTGCTCATTTTACTTATTTATTACAGTACTGTATATGAAAACATACATTTTAGACATTGCACAAGGAGACCACTCCCATTTCACTGCATTGGACCCTTGTAGTGACAAAAGAAGTAATGCACTAGGCCCCCCCTGTAAAGGAAGCTGTTAAAAGCTGTTGTTAGTCCACCAAATACAATGTGTCAGTTAAAAATGTTATTATTCTAAAATGTGTGATTATTTGAATAAAAGTTTCTTCCCTGATTCAACGGTGTCTTTGGTGTTTCCCTGCATCACAAGGATGAGCAGTTGAGAAATGCTCTGCATCTACAGTCAGTGTGTTACTCTGTTCCTGTCCTGTAATACATAACCTAACCCTAACCCTGTAGAATGTCATTAACTGTGCTCCTGTCCTGTCATGTGGTACAGTACGTCACCTACATGTGACAGCTTCCCGGGTGATCAGAGTGTCAGTGGTCACATGACTCCCAAGGTGTGTGCTCCCAACCCCAAGGCTCCACAGTGACATCATCGGGGATTTATAATGAGCTGAAACCGTGATTCTTCATGACCTTTGACCTTCTGCTATTTGAGTTCAGAGAACAACCCAGGTGCTCCAGCCTCCCAGGCAGATTCTGCTAGAACTCTAAGCCATCGGACCTTTGGTCGCTGACAACGTGCCCTCTTCTGTCTTGTTGTGGAAACATCACCTCACTTCAAATAATGACAATCCTCTTTCCAAACAAGAGATTCACATTAAGGAAGAGGTCGATAGTTAAGACAACATTCCTATCAATATTGCATGGCTCCATAGGAACAAGTACATGTGTGCTTATAAAAAAAAGTTAAAAAGAATAAGTTAATTTTTGAAAACAGACAGGAAATCAATTTAATTACTTCCACCCCAGCAACAGCATAGGGCGAGAGGTCATGTTTTTGATGGCATGTGTGCGTGCGTGGGTGCGTGTGCGTGCATTTGATTGTTTGTTTGTTTGTTTGTCAGCAGGATTATGCAAAAACAACTGGACTGATTCTCCTGAAACCTGGTGGAAGGATGTAGGATGGTCAGTATGGTCCAACTAGAGCCCATTACATTATGGAGCAGATCTGAAGCATGAAGCATGGGTCGGGTCCACGGGCCACCAAAACATCACCTCTATTCATTTTTTGAACTAGGATTACGCAAAAATGACCTGACGGATTTTCATGAAACTCGGTGGAGGAGTGTAGCTCCTTAGTAACCATTACATTTTGGAGCGGATCTGAATCACAGCCCAGATCCACGAATGAAGAGAAAACATAGAACGAAGCCAGCTCCCTGTGTGGGGTGCTAGAGATACAGGGTTTTGACTGGGGTGTGCAGGGGGAGGGCCTGGAGTGCACCGCCCCCCCCCCCCCCCCCCCCCCCCCCCTCCCCCCGCCAGCTGCAACCCGAGGGGGGCGCCACAGAGCCGCCCAAACACGACCGCCCATTCACCTCCAGTCATTTTTTGGACTTAGGCTCAGGACCACTTATTAATAAGCGGGGGAAGTCCGCTGACTTGGGCTCAGGAGCCAAAAATTAATTGTCAATGGAGTGGGTGAAACTGCCATATCACGACATGGGAAGGTCACAGATACAAGGGGTTTTGACATTTGCATAACCCTCTCGACCCAACGATTAGAGCAGTGCCAAACATGTCCTGCTCGTTCGCACACACGTGCGCAGGCACAGAGCCACGAAATGCATTCATGAACGGAGGCCTGTGCTTTCCAAGCACCATTTCTAAGTTTCCAAATATTTCTCAGCGACTTTGGTGAAATGTTCACTTGTTTGGTGACCCACCACTCGGCAAACACACACACACACACACACACACACACACAGGAACATGAAGATCGGAATAGACCATGACTACTGCCAGCAGTATTTAGGCCAGGAGGGATATTTTAAGCAGGTGTCCGCCCGTCCCTTGTCAGTTCTCTAGAAACCCACAGTTAAGATTTCCTAGTCATCCGTATCACATCGCACCGCTAAAATCACCTCAGCTCTTTGTTATAAAAAAACAACTATTAAGCGCTTCACTAAGCTCCATAAAAGCAACTGCACTTCCCGTGCGCTCCTGTGTGCCCCCCCCCACCACCCAGAGCACATGTCACTTCCTGGTGCGGGCTGCGCAGCTGCCGCGGTTGCCGTGGCGATGTGAGGCGCTCACTGGCGCATGTAGAGGCGGATGAGTCCGGCGCGGTGGAGCTGCTGCCAGAGGTCCATTTCCAGCCGCAGGTCGTGGTTGATGAAGAACCCGACGGGGTGGAAGGTGCGGTCATAGTAGTGGTCCGAGTACCGACTGTAGTCCGGGGTCATGAACCCGTAGGCACTCACCTGAAAACACAGACACACACACACCCACACAGGGCTGAGCTCAGCTACCGGTAATCACATTGACACAGCTGATATAAGCTACTGCAGATAGCACAGCACATTTTATGAGGGCTATCTGGCTTGAGTAAACAAGAATCAAACGGTCAAGCAAGCACAGTCACGTCAGAGCGGTTGGTTCCTAACAGGTCTGTACACGTTCGGCTCTGTGCTACGTGTCGGTGGCGGCTTTGTGTACCTGGTCACAGGTATGCAAGGCGGCCAGCAGCATCACGGCGCCCGTGGATGGACGGTATATATCCTTGTACCTGGTCTGCAGGGCATGGGAGCGCAGGAATCTGAACCAGACACAACACACGGAACAGCTTGTTAAATATGTAAAAGGAGAAACATTATCGTCTCTGGCCCAGTTCTCAGGGAAGTTATGATGGCCTCCAGAGCACTCAAGAACACTGATGATAATTCCTTGTGGTCAGCTATGTACCACCTATGAGGAACTAGACGCCCTGGGGAGATGAATCTCTTATCAGTCTCCATCCCAACTCAGTCAGTACGTCCTAAATAGGACTGGGAACCAGACATGGTTCACTTATCTATTTCAGCACCTCATAAGGAAGCTCTGTCTTGGCACTGAAACACAGAAGTTGTTGAAATAGACAGGAACAGCGAGTTTTCCTATTGTGAGCGAACCTGCTGCCTCAGATTCATATTTCAGGCTGGAGGCTCTTTTGTAAGCCCAGGTGTGTGTTACCTGAGCTCTCTCCTTAGATTGTAATTGATCGTGGTCACACTCCTCCTAGTCCGGCTTCGCTCTTGCTCACCTGTTTCTGAGGTAACGGATGAAGTCCGGATGGTACATCTTGAACTTCTCTGCTGTCACATTTTGTCCGAAGTAAGTGGGAGGCCTAGGAGAAAAAGGAGTGCATGTTAACTTAAACTACCTTAACAAACACACAGGACATCAAAGTCAACCTTTGCTAGTTATCAGAAGCTCATGTAACCGAGTGACAAAGTGTCCTTGTGAGTCCCAGGTACAGTAGAGGTAGCGAGTGGTTGGTCAAACTCACTCTGAGATAGGACATCCCTATTGTCACAATTGTCAGCGCGTCCTCCTCCCAGGCGCGGGAGACCCGGGTTCTAGTCCTGCCCTGGGCATGCTGAGACAGACGGGTTACACTTACGACTGGCTCTTCTCGGGGCCCCTCTTCACCGGGGTGTGTGTGGCGGCGGCCTTCATCAGGAGATAGTCCCGGTCGTGGTCAGGCAGGAACACGTAGCGGGTCTCCTGAGAGGGAGGGGGCCGATTGAGATGGTCAGGTCAGTACAATGCCAGACTCACCCGCTACCCCGGGTGGGTCAGTGGGTTGGTTTGGGTACACGTTGGCGGGTGGGGGGTCTCTCACCTCGGACTGAGGTGGTCCACCGTAGCCCTCCGCCGCGTAGCTGCGCATGGAGTTGCGCATGGTGTTGGTGGAGAAGGTGTACAGGGAGGTCCGCCCCCCCACGTCCTGCTGTAAGCCCTGAGTGATCGCCCCGTTGGTCCTGGAATTCCCAAAATACACACACACGTACGAACAAAGACACACACACACAGACACACACACACACACAGACGAACAAAGACACACAGACGAACAAAGACACACACACAGACAAACAAAGACACACACACACACAGGCGAACAAAGACACACAGACAAACAAAGACACACACACACACAGGCGAACAAAGACACACAGACAAACAAAGACACACACGTACAGTACAGCAACAACATCAATGACCATTTACTGTAGGCACTGCAGTAACCACACTTGTTGACTGAGGCAACTGAGGATGTTAACTAATACTGCCCCAGATGATATGCTCAAAAGGACACGAGTGGTTTACTCAAGATGGAAATGGCGCAATGAATTGAGTCGTCACACAGTGAAAATTTTGCAGAAGGAACATCTAGCCTGGCGATTGCATTATTTGAATGAGTGAGCTGAATTTGTGGTGGCTGGTCGGAAGTGTGTTCCCAGAGGGCAGCCCCCTCTACCTGAAGACATAATGGTGCTGGTCGATCTCCCGTCCTTGCTTGGAGCCGTTCAGTATGCCCCCGTTGCCCACCACCGCACAGCGGACACAGCGGGACCCGTTGCCCCTGTGGGCCCAGTCGTCAAACATCTGCCGGTTGGTGTCCGTGTTGAGGACGGAGAGGGAGTCCACCAGAGCTGTGGAAAAACAAACCAGAAAAACATTCACTATTCAGTCTGTTTACATTTCATTCCAAACCCCCGAGATTTGTTTTGGATTCCTTGGAAATGTTGAATCCCTCCCAGAGACCAGGAAATGAGAGAGGCTTTCCACAGATACATGGAGGCCCTCGACAAATCAAACTGGTCTGGACAAAACGGCCATGCAATAACGGATTGCCCCTGAGGTGTGAATCCATCGTGTACATTCTAATAGATCAGAATTTTAGATGACGATGACATTTGTCATACACCTACACTTTACATATAGCCTACTATACTTTTGGTTCGTATTCTATTCCACTTTTCTTTTTATTATTATTATTATTATTATTGTTGTTATTATTATTGTGCTTATTATTATTATTATTATTGTTATTATTATTGTTGTTATTATTATTATTATTATCATCATCTTGTAAATGATTATTCTGTTGTTGCTGCAAGACTCAGGAGCCAGAACCCAAGACTTTTACTCCCCTATACTTGTATGACGAACATAACAATAAAGACATCTTGAACCTTGAATCCTGAAGCGTCCTTGATTGAATGATTCCAGATGTGCACTTCCACTCTTAAATACAGATATGAAAAGATCAAAGGACACTTGGGATTACACTGCCCTAAAGAAGCCACCTAGTCTGGGATTAATCTGGATGGATTTGGGGGAAACAGGTCATATCTAGATGAGTATTTACTCTGGAAGTCCAGTCCTCCCCAGCCATGGGCTCCGGGGTATTGCCTCAGGCGCTCGTACTGGTCCCTGGTGGCGTGCTTGGCCCACTGAAGCACCGGGATCTGCCCCAGAAACCTCCCCCCGAACTCGGTCTGCGACACCCTGCTGCGGACGCTGTCTGGACAGTCCTGGAGGAGACACACATATGGTCCACCATGTCATGCGGAATGTTGGTCACATTCTCAAGCAAAACACAAAACTCATCAACAGTTTCCTAGAAAAAGCAACGTTTGAACATTCACATTCTGTTTTTATACTGTAGATACAACTCTAAACACAACATATTTAAATCTCTCTTAACCAATCATTGAACTGTTTGAAGATGCAAAGAAACAAAGCCATGGATAAGAATCAGCCGCCTTTTGAAATACAGTAGGTGTTGACCTCCACCCCCGTCTTATCATCTACAGGATCTTCCCACAAGAGGTGTCATAAACCTCCTTCAACTGAGCTGTTATTATGCTCATTGTTTTGGAGTCGTAAACCTCCATCAAAGACTTGAGGTAATTAACTCTCTAGATATCCCAGCATTCCTCTTGCTTACTAGTCAAATGTCACTTAGGCTGTAACACTATGGGAATGTCCTACTAGTTTAAATATTAGGAATGAAAGGAAAAAATGAAAATTCTACCACAAGATCCCCTGAAATCAAACGATTAGTAGATTTAGTAGGGGTCAATAACAAATGCAAAAGTTTCAGTCCATGCAGGGACTATCGTCAGTGCAATGCGAAGAGTGTGGGTGGCATTGTCCATATATAGCCTCATCAGTTCAGAATCAGTTTCCAAAGCTTCATTGGGCACACCTGTGGCCTCCTGCACTCAAGAGCATGTAACCAATTAGCAGTTTGCTATAGCAGAAATTGCTAAATGGAATGAAGTTTGCACAGATCCACACTAGTGCACATAGAAGCATACAACACCAGAGACATCAATATACACACAAAACAGCCATACTGTAGATTGCATATGATGAGGCTATATATGGACAATGCCACCCACACTCTTCGCATTGCACTGACGATAGTCCCTGCGTGGACTGAAATGTTTGCATAATGTTATTGATCCCTACTAAATCTACTAACCTTTTGATAAGACTTTGAGTCTGGTTATCTTTTTGTGTGCAAGTCCTCTTTTGCTGCTTTATGACTGTGGAAAACACACACTGTCATTACTACATACTGTATATACAATCATAGTAATTACATTCAGGGCCAGTCTTGGTCTACAGTGGCACCAATGTAACCTCAGAACACCTCTCTGCTTCTGGGCCTCAGTGTAGTCGGAGAACCTCAGGCAGGGTACTGTTGATCATTATGAGGTCCAGATTGAAGACAGAAGGAGAGTGAGGTTTTGCCACTATGGCTCCTGGAGCTTTGGAATGCCGTTCCTGAGCAAACCAGGCCTGCAGAGTCTGCAGCTGTTTTTAAATCCCTTCTTAAAACACATTTACAGAACTGCCTTTAATGTTTGATGATGTCATGTAATTTTACCTGCATGTCTCAATGTTTTTCAAGCACTTTGTTAGGCTACTATGAATAGTTTATTATTATTATTATTATTATTATTATTAGTAGTAGTAGTAGTAGTAGTAGTACTGTAGTAGTACTCTGATTAGATGTGCAATGCAGTACTGTATATTATCTTACAGTATATTCTCTTACTCTCTTACTCTTCACTCTTTTCTTTCTCTCTCTCTCTCTCTCTCTCTCTGTAGACCATGTGATGACTCTACAACATTCTTTCATGCTGATGACGTGGAGCAGGACCAGAGGGGAGAGGAACGATGCCAGGGCCTACAGTAACTGACTTCATTTCCCAGTAAACATTCACAGACGCACCGCAGAATGAGCACACTTCTCCAGGCTGTCACACAACTAGCGTCAGCTCCACAGATGAGTCACTCATCTACAGCAGAACAGACAGGCCTATATGAATGATATCCAGGCAGGTGACCCATAGACAGCTTACAGTAGGATGATGACTTTACAACATATAGTTGAGTCGTTGTGGAAAACATCTCTGTGATTACTACATTAATAAAATCTCTCTCTCAGCTATTATAGTACACTATACTATTGATTTGCTATTATAAATATTATATTATACTACTATTATATTATATCCTACTACTATATAACATGTTATATTATATTCTACTTTATATGTAGCTATATATTATATTATATACATTATAGGCCTACATAATGTCTCTCCTGATTTAATTGAACTGACCCACATCTTGATGTGACTGCTTTGGCAGACGGTATAGCCGAGACTGTAGACTTTGTTGCTGTACCTACTGTAAATAGTACTGTCAATAGTACCTGATTGTGCTTTTATAAATGCCCTTTGTGCATTTTTCTGCCTACTGTGCCTTTTTATTGTGTGTATAAGGCACGGGAATTTCCCCTCAGAGATCAATAAAGTTGATATCTAATCAATCGGTCGGTGGGTGGGTGGGATGGTCGGTCGGTATGTCTTTCTGTCTTCGTTCAAGGCCAGTCTTGGTCTACAGTAGCACCAATCTAGTCTCAGAGCTTCTCTCTGCTTATGAGCCACAGTGTAGTCAGAGATCCTCAGGCAGGGTACTGTCCATCATTACAAAGTCCAGATAGAAGCCTAAAGGAGAAGGAGTTTCACAGTGTTGTCGATATGCAGTTATGGCTGTCTAAATGACATGCAGGTGACCTCATGGCAATCCCACTTTACCCAGACAGCGGATTTTATTCTGTGTATAGCCTACTGGAGAGCGTTTCTAACAGCATGTCCCGCATGGTGGCGGGTCCTAAAGAGAGACACCCCCAGCCTGCGATCACACCAGCAGATCCTGTTTGTGTGAGGGAGGGAGGGAGGGCGCTCCAGAATCTGAACTCACGGTTAGGGGCGGGACGTTGTCGCTGGCGTAGCTGTCTCCGATGAAGGGAGGCTCGGTGAGCGGAGGTCTCAGGTCGGGGCCCGCGGTGGTCCTGGTCGCCTGGCTGGGGCGGGAGGTGAGAGGTGGTCTCAGACTTGAACCTGCGGTGGTCCCGGCCTCACCCTGGCCAGAGGAGCTGGCCGTCTCTCCAGGCCGCGGTCCGCCACTGCTCTCGCCTGGCGGGCGTCTGGTTGGGGCGGACTGCGTCTCCGAGGTTGTCGTCCCCGTGGCGCTCGAGTGCCGGCGGTCTGTGGGGGCCGAGGGAGGTGGAGGTGGAGCCGGGGTCTCCTGGTTAATAGGCTCAAGAGGCTCCTCGGAGACATGTGACCTGCGCGGGAACCAAATAAACGGCAACGAATGAACACGACACTTTGCGGCCCCCAGTATGCTGGAAGAAGTCTCTGTTTACCTGGCTAACTCTCCCACTCTTTAAGCTCATGGTAACAATGTTGTGGCTTATTTCTTCATACAGTGGAGGGTCCATGACTAGTAGCCTAGTTAGTCATTATAGTGAATGCCCTTCTGTCACTGACCAAAAATGTTCACAATGAGACACATTTCAACACTGCCTTTCACTACTGGAATTCATCAAGGAAACAACCCTGCTGCCAGTGACCAAAAAGCTTCACAATGAACCACATAGCAGCTTTGCCTTGCACTTCTGAAAACTTTCTCATGCCTAATCTCTCCTAAATGCCACATGAGCAACCGAGCGCTACAAAGGTAGGCCTACAATGACTGGCCAGATAGGAAGGTAGGTAGTAGACTACCTACTTTATTGACCAGTTCTGGGAGTACACAAGGTTACCTGCAGATCTCTGGTCATCAATCAATCAATCAAAGCTTTATTTGTATAGCACATTTCATACCCAGAGGCAACACAATGCGCTTTACAGAGAACAAGGGAGGTGGGTATACGACCCACCCCTACATATTCCAGAGGGAAGCAAAAAAAAACTGTAATCATGCCGATGGCCTCACAAGAACCAGAGGAGTGGGAGGTTTTTTAATCCTCCACTCTAACTGTCTCTCACATCGTGTAACGGCTGGCCATGAACTGAGCAAGCGGGAGCCGTTTCTGAACAACTGGTTTCAGTTTCAGTTCCCTATAATTTTGTGTCTAATTTCAAGTGCTGTTATGAGCTTTCTCTTTTAGGCCAATAATTAGTTGTGTCTGGATTCATATTTCCCCAACACTAGAGCAAAATTCTGAAGATAACAATCAAGTAAAACTGTGTAAACCCTCCCCTCAAAAAAGCAACTGTAGTTTTTTAATCGGGGAAAAAGCCTTCCTATCCAGATTGTTAGTAGGCCTACAGTTCTGTCGAACACGAAGACACACGCGATGCAGACAGCTGCGCGCCCAGGTAACCATGGCGCCCGCTCCATCCTGATTGGCTGCACCTGAGCCAGACGACAAACAACATCCTGCAGCTGGCACTCTCAACAGGAAGCCAGGCCAGTAAAACCCGGAAACATGACTAACATAACACGACATCAAAGCTTCAAAGAGTCAGCACTGCAGAGAGGATAATCTGAGGACCAGTAAAGAATGTTGATTGCAGAGTGTGGAGTGTTCCTCATAACGGCTCACAAGGAATACACACACACACACACACACACACACACAAAGCTACTACATCAGTGGTTCTCAACTGGTGGAGCCTCAGGACCCACATTTTTCCTTATCGCGACCCAAATTTATTCCAAAGCACTCAAATTTATTCCACAAAAATAGAAAAAGTCTGTGACACATAACACAACATTGGCACACGCTAAGGTTAGCCCACTTCCTGTCATGTCTCGTAAATAAATTATTGAAATTATTGAATTGAATTGAATTGTGTGTCCTGCAAAATAAAAACCCAACATTTTCTCTATAAATATATATATATTTTAAAATCCCTTAAAAAAAAAGAAAAGAAAAGGGAAACCGCCCACGAGGCCGGGACCCAATCAAAACGGCTCCGCGACCCACCTTTGGGTCACGACCCACCAGTTGAGAAACGCTGTACTACATCAACCAGACAATCAACCAGACTTCTCAACACAATCTCTCTCTTTAAATCCAGAGCGCTACAGAGTGGTGCATATTAAAAGGCACCTCATGACTCCTACATGGGATGCATGGAAAGCTGTAGTTTGGATCCAGAGGCATAAACACAAGGCTATTTGAAGACTGGCATTTAGATAAAAGCCCTGTCTGGAGGAATCCACGGGCTCTGGGCGTTCTAAATGAGAGACCTGAAGCCTGAACAGTTTCAATTATCATTGAGACTCTGAAATAGACCATTGAGAGGCGGCTGCCTTCGTTTCTTGACCCTTGCAATCTCAGTGCATCTCACCTGGTCTCACAAGCTTTTAGAGCTGGAGGATTGCCCGCTACGATGAGGCTTACATTTCACATGTGTGACAGACCACCTCCAGTTGAAAGACCATTCCTCCAGCTTATATCATTAGTCTCGCTGCTTGCATTGTGTGGCTCCTTTGTCAAAAACCATAATGGCATGACTTGCAAGAGGGGGGAAAAAGTGGTCATTGAAACCCTTGGAAGTACTTAGTCCCTCTGAGATCTCAGACAGCTTAACCCTGCTCATGACCCTAACCCTAACCCTAGACACGGACACAGTCTGAGAGAAAAAACATGGACCAAAGGATTTTAGACTCTTGGCTGTCATACCAAGTCAAACCAATAACCCAGGAATATGATGAACTTGATTGGATCCACTTAAAACATTTTGATAGACTAAAATCTTTGATTTATGATATAATGATGCGTTATGCTGATAGCTAGTGTAGACAGCGTACCTGCTCGATTCCCGGGTGTAGCTGGCGCCAGGCAGGCGTGCCAACATCACCATGTGCCAGGGCACCCGGATCTCCAGGCTCACACACAGAACGTAGACACCCAGCAGGGCGCAGATGGCCAGGAAGCAGAGCCCTAGACTCCTCCTCCTCCGGCCGCCCGTGGCCGCCGCGGGGAGCTCGTCCCTGGGCAGTAGGCGGTACATGTGCCCCCTGCCCTCCTCCATGCCCACCAGAGCTACATGAGGACACGGGGAAGGGGACGGGGTTACGGGGTGGGAGGGGCAGGGGGGGGCCAGGTGGGCGGAGCCAGAGAAGAAGCGTTGGGGTGGGTGGAGTTTTCTGGTCAGAAATTCATAAAAGGATCTTTAAAGTGTGTTCGTTCTCACACTGTGGCAGAGAGCGGGAGGGAGGGGGGGGGGGGGAGAGAGAGAGAGAGAGTATGAGTGTGTGTGTGTGTGAGAGAGAGAAAGAGAGAGAAGAGAGAGAGAGAAGGGGGGTTCGAAGAGAGAGACAGGAAGGGAGTGACAGAGAAAGAGATGTATGTGTGTGTGTGGGGGGGGGGGGGCAGAGAGAGAGAGAGACAAAGGATCAGAGAGAGAGAAATGCACGGGAAACAGTATCCATGTCAACAGAGCTGCTCCCAATAATCTCTTTTTAATGAATCTCTCTCTGTATCTGACAGGCAAAGGATCCATATCATTGTACTACGTCAAATGCCTCTTTTGTTACACAGGGTTGGTTACCAAGCACAGGAAGGATAGAACTGTCACAGTTCAGCAATATGGTTGTTGAACTGACACTTCCTAGCAAACAAGCTCTACAGTAATGTTGTCAAGGCAAGGGAAATAGGGTAATGATGATTGCTGATGAGTTACGGCAGTAAACCAGAACAACTCTCAGAGGAAATGTAGGATTTATGGAGCCCCCATTTTGTGGTCACAAACAACTATGTGACTCTGAGATCCTCCAGAGTCTGAAGACATTAACATGTCCGTGACCAAGACCTCCTCACTGGTTCTCACCTGGGACACTGATCTCTAGAAAATACTAATTCTGACACTAACACTTAGTTAAGTAGTTACTAAACTTCAGCACTTAGTTCAGTAGTTACTTAAGTCTAGCACTTAGTTAAGCAGTTACTTAACTCTTGCACTTAGTTAAGTAGTTACAGTCCTTGAAGTTCATCAACTAGTGATTGAGTGGAAAAAGAGGTAGGCAATGACAACGCCAATGATACACATCTTCAGCTTGCTTTCAGTTCTTGTCAGAAGATAAATGGGGTTAGGAAAGAATGTTCAGTGATCCCTTGATGAGCTTAGTTGAAAACAGACATTTAAAGGAAAATGGAGACAAAGTTTACTCTTTAAAAGGTCTTAGAGAAGAAGCATTTAAATAGCCTGGCAGTACTATCCTCTTAGATAAATCAAATGTTAGAAAAGTAATAACATTAATTTCTTTAATTCAAAAGTTTCTCCTCCTAAATGTAAAGATAAGTGCAGATCTTGAATAAACCCTCAAAATAACTTACTGTGCTTTGCTTGTCAAAGTTCACCACATTCAAAAGTGACTTGGCATGCCTGTAAAATCTCCCTTTCTCACTCTTCTCTTTTTCTCTCCCTCTCTTTCTCACTCTTCTTTTTCTCTCCCTCTCTCTGACTCACTATTACCTTCTCTCCCTTTGTCTTGAAACAAAAAAGCTGTCTTAACACATAGAAGATAAAGTTTTAATGCCCGCTCACCCACAGCTGTTCCAGTCCTCCTGTGACAGCATTAAGCCCTCTGACTCAAGAGTTCTCTAACCAGACTGCAGGGTACACCGTACACCGCTCTCTACCCCACCACGGCATGGGCGGGGCCATTGTGCAATGAGCAACAGCTGCTGGCAATTGGTCAACACCCCCCACCCCCTAGTGAGAGGAAAGGGGGGCGGTGGGGTTGAGAGAGAGACCCTTACAGATGAGCACAAACCCAGACATGAGGGGACAGAGCTGCGGGAAAATCCTTGCTATGCTCACAATGTGAGGAGCCTCTTAAATCACACAGTCCTCTAGTGAGTGAGGCGACGGTGCAGCCACGCAGACACCCACACCACTCATGAACACCAGCACAGCGGCACACGTCAGAGGGGACAGGCAGCAACATGCAGGGAGTCAAGTCCCTCAGATCTCTGGGTCGACTGCTCTCCCAGCAGGGACAGTGGCTCAGATCTCTGGGGACAGAGACGGCAGCCGATCTCTGGGTTCAGCAAACTCCAGTCTCACTTCCACACAGAGAAGTTATCAGCAGTTGCCCCTTATCCTGGCAGTTACCCCTACCTCCTCCCCCCTCCCCCCTTCTCCCTCAGGGGCCAGTCAGCTGGGACCTGAAGTCCAGCTGGAACCCTGGGTTGGCCAGAGAATAGTCCAGTGTGTTCTTCAGGGACTGGGTCCTCTGAAAGGTAACCTACAGAATGGAGAGATGCCTTCCAATAAACACCTCCGGTGGCTTTAGCACTGTCACAGGGAGGACGAGAGGTGACACGGAGAGGGAGAGGCAGAGAGAGAGAGATAGAGTGAGGCAGAGAGAGAGAGAGGCAGAGAGAGACAGAGGCAGAAAGAGAGGCAGAGTAGGTCAGTCGAAGACATTATTCCAGATGTATAGGCAACTGCATCCCTTGTGGGTTTTAAAGTTGTTCATAAAGATACTATAGCGAGGGGGGAAATGGTTTGAACAAATCCCACTGACTGATGCGTACATACCGTAGAAAGACATTACACATGACACAACAGCATCATCATATTCAGCACTGTATATTGCTCTCATGACATTTAAACTGTTATCAATGCTAGAATCAGCACTCCCACATAAAAACAGTAACCAGTCACCATAGAAAAAAACATCAATTCAGTAATTTCACACATAGCAAAAGCAACCACGAAACAAGACACATTGTTTCTTGGCCTCAGTGAATAAAGAGAAGTCGACTTTATTTCAAATAGACTTTGTTCTCTTTATTGTGTTTGTGAGGATCAGCCAAGATTTCTTCACAGTCATAACCATCGCTATGGATAACAACATAATAATAAAACTAGACTAAAGCAATAAAAAGCATACTGTAATTAAGATTCAGTAAAGAGCTCCAAGTAAGGGGGACACATGGGGTTACATTACACTAGATATATATAAAAATTAAAACAAAAGTAATCAAAGACAGCTGGAGTGGTTTTTGTACAAAGTCAAATTTAACACCATGCAAGTGTGGTGTGTGTGATCTTGGCCATTCCAGGTCAAAGAGAGAGGAATGGCCCCTCAAGTGTGTCTGTCTCTCCCTCTCTCAGACACACACACACACACACACACAAAGGCCAAACTCAATGGCACTAGTGGGACTGGCATGCGCAAGAAATGCTAAGCATGCTGCCTCCCGCCTGGTGTGAGGAATGGCACTGGAATCTGAACTCACTAGTGTAACCCTAAAACCAACCATATTTGAACCACATCAGGCCCTAAATCCAACCATATCTGAACCACATCAGGTCCCTAAACCCAATCATATCTGAACCACGTCAGGTCCCTAAACCCAACCATATCTGAACCACGTCAGGTCCCTAAACCCAACCATATCTGAACCACGTCAGGTCCCTAAACCCAAACTATATCTGAACCACGTCAGGTCCCTAAACCCAACCATATCTGAACCACGTCAGGTGCCTAACTCTAACCCATATCTGAACCAATCCTGACATACGATCTACTGTAGAAACCCAACACATGCTGGCGTTCAACACCATGGAATTCACACGCTCCCCCCGAACTCCCAGAGTCCTAGAAGTGGAATCTTGTGAGTCTGACATTGGTGTGACAAGTCCACTGTGCACCTCCATTCAATATGAGAAAGTGACCAATAATAGAACTGCCAGACAGCTAAAGCCAACGCCTAACTACCCAGAATCCCCTACGCCCAACTACCCAGAATCCCCTGCGCCTAACTACCCAGAATCCCCTACGCCCAACTACCCAGAATCCCCTGCGCCTAACCGTGGCTCTGGCTTCCTTTTCTCTGCCTACTTTTCACATCAGAATAAACCTGACATACTGAACTCAAACCATCCTGAAATGGCACGACGTGAGCATAACTACCTGTTCAGCTCAACACAGACTTGGGTCGGTAGTGTTTCCTTAGAAGACTAGCTGCGTGGCTTGCTTGGGGCCTTCACGTACTGTAGTCCACATCGCTGGTATGGACAGAACGTTCGGGAGGTCAGTGAAGATGGATAATACAAAAATAATAATAATAATAAAATAACACAGAAATAGGTCAGGAGAAATGGGTGGGACCTTAGGAAACTGCTGTGTTACATTCTGTTGCCAACCCCACCCCACATTTTCCAGTTTACCCAAATATACATTTGTGACGAAAACCTACATGTCTTGTCACTGAGACCTACATTCGTGACTGAAACCTTGCACCATACAGTTTTCAGTTGCAGTTAAGTGGCACTTCTCGTACGTTCCTCTTTCTTTCAGAGTAAACAAAGGCATACAGAACAAAAGAAACAATACGTTGACGTATTCAGGTACAGAAAAAGAGAAACTTGTGAAAAGCCAAGTGCTGAGTGA
The DNA here is from genome assembly GCF_949987555.1 of Borostomias antarcticus. Classification (NCBI taxonomy): domain Eukaryota; kingdom Metazoa; phylum Chordata; class Actinopteri; order Stomiiformes; family Stomiidae; genus Borostomias; species Borostomias antarcticus. The sequence continues at coordinate 15,668,905 of NC_140255.1, read as the reverse complement.
GTGAGTGAGTGAGTGGAGCCTCTTGACAGCAGAATGCCATTGGATAATCCATACCCCTGTGTGTTGAAGGCTAGTTTACTTATGCAGTTGAGAGGCCCCTGTTTGGGACTCCTCTCAAGATTTTGTCACAGTGCCGCCTCAGACTGGGGTGAACTCCATTGGGTTTTTACTGCAGACCTAGCCACATGACACCAGGCTGCCTGGCGCCCCCCTCTCCTGCCCCCCTCTCCTACCCCGCACGCGCCCCCCACCCCTACCCCCCCTACCACGCACTCAGTCCCAGCTTCTGCTTTCCAACTCCTAGAAACACTTCCCATGCTCATTCCTCTACCCCCTCTCTCGTCCCTCCTCCTGTCACACGTTCCCAAACCCTCCGAATCCTCTCGCACCGCAACCACGACCCCCCCCCCCCCCCTTCAACCCCCCGACCTCAAACACGCTATCTGAGGTCCCTCCCCCCGCTGCAAAACGTTCCAATACCGTTCTAAAATTCAAATAACCATTTCCTCAATTCCTCTTTTCACGTCCTAGGTGCCTCGACAGCACGGTCTAAACCAGGGTTAGTACACTACCGCGGCAGTCTCTCTGTTAAAGAGTACGCTGTGGTGAAGACTCCCGTATTAGCCTGTCAGTCAGAGCTGCTCTGGTGTGTGAACGCCAGGGGGGTTGGGGGGGTGCAGCTAGCAAGGCAGACCCTGTAATTAGCACTACCCCCGGAGGAGGAACTGGGACAAAAGATATCTGTAACTCACACACAAAGGGCACTGAGGCCCGGCTTCGTACCGCGCTTACAACCCTGGACGTTTTCACTGAGCAGGACCTCAGGGGGCGGGAGGGGGTGTGGGATGGGGGGGCGCTTAAAACAGGAGACCCCTCCCCCCCCCCGCAAAAGCACAGGCCCAGGCTGGCTCAGCAACATCTGGAACTGCTCTCTCTCGCTCCCTCTCTCTTCCTGTGGCGGCCTGTGTGGGGAACGAGGGGGCTTCCCCATCGTGCCACATGATATTTTGCAGAAACGAGTGTCTGTTCGTCTGTGCCGGCCGCTGGGTCCCGCCGGGCCTGGCCAGCCTCTCTGCAGCCTCCTCCTGCAGACCCGTCAGCTCCTCATGACCCCGCCCCCCCCCCGCCAGCTGACAGCCACCAGACCAGAGACAGACAGAGGGAAGTGACAGATGACAGAATGGATGGAGGACGGAGGAGGAGGAGGGACAGATCCCGCCCTCCCGTCGGTCATTTCTCCAGCAGCTGCTTCCTCTGCTGTTCCAACAGGGCCTCCAGGTGGTCCGCCCTCTTCAGGGCAGCCTATCGGAGGACAGAAAAGGGTTCGTCAGTCATCGGCTTCCGTGTCCCGGGCGTCTTTCCTGTGTTGACTTAGCGTAAAGCCCTCCTGACAGGGAGATACAGTTAGGAGCCGCATAACAGGCCAGTCACCTCGTGCTGCTTCCGAAGGCTGCTGACAGTCTCTTCCTTCTTCAGGATGGCCGACTTCACCCTAGCAAATCAGAGGGTAGAAACGTGTTAGGTACCATGAGTTGTGGCACAGAAATGGAGAAGCCAATAGCTTTCTTGGTCATTTCAAATGTAATTTTCATAAATAAATAAAAAAGAGATGATTAAAAATAACTAAATGATTAAATGATTAGCCCCAGGCGGCCCTCGCTCCCTCCTCACCGATGGTGGACCTCGGCCAGCTCCTCCTCCTTCTCCCGGGTGACCCTCTCCACCTCCAGCCGGAGCCGTGCCCTGACCTCCGACACCTCCCCCTTCATCCGGCGGTTCTCGTCCTCCGTCACCACCAGGCGCTCGGCGAACTCCGCCCGGATCACCTCGGCCAGGCTGCGCCGCTCGTCCGCCAGCTTGTCCCTGACCTGGGGATATGGGGGGAGCAGATGGACGGACCAATCACTGATCTGTGTTTTAACATGCATCCTGATGCATGGCTGCGCTCTCTGTATTATCTCAGAAGGGATGTTTAACTGCTTATTTCAGTGCATAGCACAGCAGAGCATATACATATATATACCGTATGTATATATAGATATATGGAGATATAGACAGTCACCATAATAAACTCAATACATCACCAAAATGAATGTATATACACATAGATATACCATAGAAAGTACAATATTCAAACATGGATATTACAGATAGCAATGCGACATTAGTTCCTCATTCAGCGCTTTAGGGAATTCAGTCAGTAGAGCGTGAACCCAACAGGCCTGTCTGTGAGAGTAAGAACCCGTCTCCTCCTCTCTTTAAAGGGTTCACTAACTCAACCCCCTGAAACCTCAGCCTATGAGCCTCATGGCCTGTGGCCCTGATCAGAATGGTGTACTTTCTATGGTTTTGTATTTGGTGTTGTAATGAGTTAATTATGGTGATTATCTATACTGGCTCATTTCCGCCTAGACGGTGTAAACGCTGCCGAAGGCCGGAGGGCTGAAACTGCTGCTCGACTATGCATTAAAATAAGCAGTTCAACTTATTGGTGAGTGTGAATTTTCCCTTTTATAATTATGCATGTTAAGAACAAGACTGGTGGGGTGAGCGTACGTCTCTACAGTAGTACTGTACCTGGGTGATATCTACAGTAGTACTGTACCTGGGTGATATCTACAGTAGTACTGTACCTGGGTGATATCTACAGTAGTACTGTACCTGGGTGATCTCTCTACAGTAGTACTGTACCTGGGTGATATCTCTACAGTAGTACTGTACCTGGGTGATATCTCTACAGTAGTACTGTACCTGGGTGATCTTTCTACAGTAGTACTGTACCTGGGTGATATCTACAGTAGTACTGTACCTGGGTGATCTTTCTACAGTAGTACTGTACCTGGGTGATATCTACAGTAGTACTGTACCTGGGTGATATCTACAGTAGTACTGTACCTGGGTGATCTCTCTACAGTAGTACTGTACCTGGGTGATATCTACAGTAGTACTGTACCTGGGTGATCTCTCTACAGTAGTACTGTACCTGGGTGATATCTACAGTAGTACTGTACCTGGGTGATCTCTCTACAGTAGTACTGTACCTGGGTGATATCTACAGTAGTACTGTACCTGGGTGATGTCCTGCACCTCCTGGTCTCTCTGTCTCAGCAGGGCCTGCAGACGCAGCAGCTCTGCTTCCATGTCCGCCTGCCTCTTCTTCATCTCCTGCTGCTTCTCCATCCACGCACGCTCAGAGCTCTCCAGCTCCTTCAGCTCCGCCTCGTACTTGTCCCTGACGCGCTTCACCCTGACACACACACACACACACACACACCACCATGAACATGCCTTGTAAAGCGCTTGTAGTCCCAATTTTCCGCCCTTTCCCGCCAGGCTGCGCCAAACGCCGCTCGCCACCTCTAGAGGGAGTAGAACACGCTAAACCTTCACCCCGTGCTCCACGCGGCCTCGGTGCAGCGACTGACGCTCTTGTGCAGGACTAGTGCGTAGAAAGGCCAAATAATCCACCTGGGGAAATTCTTGAAACAACTACAATTGCATGTAGACTGCAGAAAATGTCTCCACTCACAAGGGAAATGTGGTTATTATTTTATCCCGTTGGCCTACTGTATAGTCTATAGACATATCATTGCTGTAGACAACACCGTCCAACACCACAATGGCTTGGTGCTCTACGATTGTTGTAATGACAAATCTAGGCCTTGGATGCCATCACCAATAAGACTCCTCTGTGTCATAGCTGATCAATACAAAATGTATTGTGTGTGTCACCTCAACATTTACTGTGTAGACAAGGATAATTGTTTTGGGTCAACCATTTGATTTGACGACTGTAAAGGCCTTGCACCCAAGTCATCTCATCTTTGTTAGGAGCTCCTTTAGGAATAACAAAGTCTTACTCATCGGGGGGACAAACTCATCAGGGATAAAAGGTGACAAAGCTGGGGGGGAATTATTTTCTCCCTCATTTTTTCAGATGCTGGTGTCTTGGTCTTACTTGACTGAAACCTGTACTGATAATATGTTGCAGACTCACTCGGTTTGACAGTGAGCCAAAAGGGCACATGAGTTGATAGCACATAGTTGATACTGTAGCTTTAACAAACACTGGTGCATTTCCTGCATGTCCTGGTGTCAGCCTGTCCTGGTGTGTCAGCCTTACTTAAAGAAATGCGACAATGGACATGTGGAGGAGGAGAGAGGAGGGAGTGCCAATGAGAGATTGTGACAGACACATGATAGCTACTCATTATAGTTTGACTAGTAGCACTAACCAGACCGGTAGCTATCTGCAGACCACCCTGAGTCCGATAGATACCCCCGTGTCTGCTGTGGATGTCCAGGACAGCCACTAACCCTGTCCTCCTCCCTCCTCCATTGTGTATCTTATAGTCTTAACAGGTCCTGTGGACACCCCCTGTCTCCTACAGGCCACCCTGTAGCAGGTCCCGGAGAACTCCCCCACCGTCCTTGGCCAAGATCCACCAAATGGCTCCTGTAAAGGCCCCCTGCCTGTGACCAGCTCCTTCCCACTCTGTGTCGTCAGCTGTCCCTATCCAGCCAACCCTACCCCTTTTTTACTCTTGGATCTGCTTTCTGTCTCCCCACCTCTGCTTTGCGGCATTCTCCATGAGCCTGTCCTGCTAAGTGCTTACTGTGCTTTGTTATATGATTCACTTAAATATCATATTCTAGACTACAGGGATAGCTAACACATAATAGCCTAACATGTAGGTCTTGTGGGCACGCATCAAACCCTCAGCCCTAAAGATGTACCAGACTGATAAGTTGTTGATAAAGTGCCTTAGATAAACAACAAGTGCCCGCTTGTCTGGTCACATTGACATATTGGACCGATTCAGCCTCAGATTAGTGGAAATGTACCGCTTGTTTATGCAACCTTTGTATGAATACCTGACACATCAGCATCGAGCACCCACCTGGGATCCAGGTACTTATGATTATCACACCATTCATACTGTCCAATCATATTGTGCCCTTACGTCATTATCAAAATGTTACATTAAAGAGTGATTGTCCTTGATTGAACTCAGTTTCAAGCTACCATCTGGGACAAAGTGTTGTTGATGCCTTGTCAATAAACACACCAAGTCTCAACTGGCAGTTCTGTTGTCTGCCTGTTTTCATTGTTAAAGTATCAAGACTACTACAGTACATAGGCAATTTCTCTGTAACTATTTGTGCACTCTACTGTTAGTCATGTCTCTCTTATGAAGTATTTAGCCCATGTTTACTGCTCTGTATATGTTCTTAGCCAATAGACAAACATTTTCCTGGAGCTTGCTCGATCATCTTGATGAGAGAGGTCAGGGAAGAATTTTTGCGGCTCACTTTTCTGGCCCCAAGGTGAAACTGTTTCTTTGCTTCCCTCTGGAAAATGTAGGGGTGCCCCCCCACCCCATTACCCTCTGTGAAGCGCATCGTGTTGCCTCTGTGTATGAAATGCGCTATACAAATAAAGTTTGATTTGATTTGATTATCTAGCTAGCTTTACAATAGTTACCTAGCTAGAACAACTTACTTTGCCTGGCTAGGTTTCTATACTCGGCTAGGAACAAGCGCACTCACACACACAGAAACACACACACACACATACACACAGACACACACAGACACACACCTACCTGTTGTCAGCAGCCCTCTCACACTCCTCCTGGGCGCCGCTGGTCTCCTCCTCCAGTCTCTGGATGGCCAGCTCAATCTCCTTGTCCCGCCCACGACGGACCTCCTCCTTCAGCTCCCGCTCTCGACTCAAAAGCCACGCCTCCTGAAGACACACATACACGGAGGATCAGCACAAGCACGGACACACGTACACACACACGCACCTGGAGGATCAGCACAAGCATGGACACACGTACACACACACGCACCTGGAGGATCAGCAGAAGCACGGACACACGTACACACACGCACCTGGAGGATCAGCACAAGCATGGACACACGTGCACACACACGGCACGGACACACATGCCCGCCTGCCCGCACCAGCGACGGCACGGCCTGGTTAGGTGAAAGTCAGGGTGAGGAGGGGGGTGCAGACATGTTCTCTCCCGCTCTGTCTCTGCGCTACAGTTTACACCTCACTTCCTCCTTCCATGTGCGTCACGCGCCGTCAATCTCCATCTTGACGTGAACAGGGACAGGAAGGAACCCGGCTCCGAGAAGGCCTCGGGGGCACGTACAGTATAGGGCACAGACGCTGACAAAACATCCTGTAAAAACCCCCACCGAAGAACACGCCTTCACAGAGGCATCTGTGGGCTGGATTGTTCGAGCTAAGGAGCACTACTTGAAAACGCCGTCCGGTTGCCATTCATCTTATGGCTGGCGCGCGCGAGCATGCACGCACGCACGCACACACACACACACACACACACCTCCTTCTTCATGTAGTTCTCCTCCCAGGTCTGCTTCTCGATGTCCAGACGTTCTCTTAATGCCTTCATCTCCACCTAGAAGAACATGCACGCACACACGCGCACACACACGCACGCAAAGACACACAAACACACACACACAAGCGCACATACACAAGCGCACACACACACACAATCAGTTCCCCCCCTCTCTGCTTGGCACGGCCCCCGGCTCCGGACGTCCCCCTGGGGTGGGTGGATGGGTGTGTCAGCGGCGGTGTGGTACCTGGTGCCTCCTCTCCTGCTCCTCCCTGGTCTTCTCCAGCTCCTCCCTCAAGGCGCGGCCTGCTAACGAGCTGTTGTCCTCCAGCTGCCTGCGCAGGTCGTCCAGCTCTGCACGCTGCCTGCAGGGCGGCAGCAGAGAGCAGCGAGCTCACATACCGACTCCCAAACAAACAGACCGCATAGCTAAACCTACTAACTAAACCCAGTACAGGTCAGCTACACCAGTACACCCGGTATGACTAGGGGTCAGCTACACCAGTACACCCAGTATGACTAGGGGTCAGCTACACCAGTACACCCGGTATGACTAGGGGTCAGCTACACCAGTACACCCGGTATGACTAGGGGTCAGCTACACCAGTACACCCAGTATGACTAGGGGTCAGCTACACCAGTACACCCAGTATGACTAGGGGTCAGCTACACCAGTACACCCAGTATGACTAGGGGTCAGCTACACCAGTACACCCAGTAGGGGTCAGCTACACCAGTACACCCAGTAGGGGTCAGCTACACCAGTACACCCAGTAGGGGTCCACACACTCTGCTGAGCAGCTGTGAGGTCCAGGTTGGATGAAGTCATTCAGTCTTGGAGCTCACCTGGCGGCCAGCTGGGCGAGTCTCTCCTTCTCTTCTGCCACCTCCTTGTAGAGACGCCTCCTCTGCTGTTGTAGTGACATCTCCTCCTCCTGGAGCTGCTTCTCGAACCTGACACACACACCAAACACACACACGGACAGACACACACACCAAACACACCCGCGCACGGACAGACAATCACCAAACGCACCCATACGGACAGACACACAAAGACAAGGATGTCCACACAAAGACAAGGACATGAACCCGTGGGTAAGCGATACACTCACTGAGGCATAAGCTCTTCTCAAACACCGACACAATGGCACCAGAGAAAGAATGCCACCCCCCTGCACAACATTCTTCATTTGACACTCTGGAGACTCACTTGGAGACTCCCACACTGTTTCTCCGGTCCGTCAGGGCCAAGACCATCAACAAGGCTCGACTCTGTCCCCTCTGCAATACCTGCATATGACCACTGACTGTACTCTACATTGGCTCACACACACATATCACATGTTACACACACCGCACACCAAGGGCGTAGGTTTGCGTATGGACGGTCGGGACATGTCCCTACCAACATTTAGGGAGGCCCAAATTGTCCCTACCAACATTTAAGCAACCTTGTTCGCATTATCTTTGGAGTGCAGATTAGATCATTTAGATGGCCTTCCCATAGTTTGGAAGGATAGAATTGGCCGTACCATTTTGAGTGAGTTAGTTTGCATTATGTTCAGAGTTACATTAGACCGTTAACTCATGTTTGATTGGCTCATTTGGCTGAGATAGATTGTTGCATTTTCGTTGGATCTGAAGATCAGCAGCCTTACAGACAGACGCTGACAGCAAGCCAACCAGTTGTGATTCTAACAGCCGTTTAGGTACATCCACCACAATGTCGCCTCCCCCTCAAAAGAGGATGAGGGATATCAGGAGCTTTTTCTCCGCAACTGTAAGTAACGTTAGCATTAGCTAGCTACTGGTAAACTAAGTATCTAACGTTAGGCATTAGCCACATGAAAACCAGCTAGGTTGGTGCTAGCTAACTTTACCTAAACTAACATCACTTGTCTTTCCATTGTGGCAAATTATCAACTGGTGATATAAGCTGGCTAGCTAGCGAACTGTTGGCTTCTATCATCCTGTAACATTAGGGTAGCAGCAGCCATTACATTATTATACATTAGCGGCCCACCAGAGATTTAATTTAATGGGATATCACTGCATCCTCACAACTAATGACCGTTATAGCGCTGCAGATAAGTTCATATATGGAAGGTATTGTGCATTTTATGACTAAAGCATGAAACTTTCAGAATATGATCTATACACACCAAGGATTAATTTCAGACGTAGAACCACTTCAGGAGGGACCTTTTACAGCTGTGTCAGCCATTTTCCAAAATGGCTGCCAAAATGGTGGACGCTTCAGACTATTTTGACTGCAGGGGGCATAAATAGTGGTGCTGGTCACGCGTCGAGTCTTCCGATCACCTCAGAAAGGACCAGCATGGAGCGGCCTATAGTCTTATTGAAAATAAATAGTCCTAATGTTGGCATGACAGTGGTTTTGAAAGCGCATTTAGGCAGAAATATTTAGAAAGTTTAAGATGTTTAATTTAAGACTTTTATATATACAGTATAGCCTAATTTGTATTATTGTTTTTTGTATCAAATATTTGGTGTGGCGGCAAGGATCTTGCCGTGGCGGTGCGCCACAGCAAAACCTTACCAGCGGAAACGCTGGGATGTGAAGGCTACTGGAGGGAAGCCCTGTCTGGGTGTAATGGCTATGCATCAGCAATGAAGTTAGATTCAGGCGGATACTTTGGTCTCTAGTGATTGGTTAGGGAAAATTGAATCCCCCCCCCCATTGGAAATTGGTTAGATTGGAAGCAACGTCAGAATGGTGTGTAATGAGTTGACAACCCGGTCTAATATCAGGCTAGGTCTAATAAACATGTTGAATGCATTTCCTAGCTCATACTGTAAGTCTTTCGGAAGGTGTTCTTTTTTATGTTTAGAATATGACACTGTTTACGTTTCTAGACAGCGCAGATGTCGAGTAGTGAGGTAGGTTGCATCCAACTGGCTGGTCGATTTAGAAACATCTGGTTGGTCTAGAAACATGAGACTCTGCTCGTAGCTACAACGCTAGGCTGCAATTTTATACTACAGTATATATGTGTGTGTGTGTGTGTGTGTGTGTGTGTGTGCATGCATGCATGTGTGTACCTCTGTGTGGCCAGCCCCCTCTCTCTCCAGTATCCTGGTGTATGTGTGTGTGTGTGTGTGTGTGTGTGTATGTGTGTGTGTGTGTGTGTGTGCATGCATGTGTGTACCTCTGTTTGGCCAGCCCCCTCTCTCTCCAGTATCCCGGTGTGTGTGTGTGTGTGTGTGTGTGTGTGCGTGCGCGTGTGTACCTCTGCTTGGCAAGCTCCCTCTCCCTCTGACACTGCTCATCGCGGTCCCTCTCCAGCGTCTGCCTCAGCTCCTCCCCCTGCTGGACGTAGCGCTGGGCGGCGCGCTGGTCGGCCTGCAGCAGCTCCGCCTCGTGGAGAACCCGCAGCCTCTTCAGCTCCTGCTTGTGCTTGGAGATCAGTTTCTGGATCTCCGGCTCCAGGCCTGCAGAGGGCAGCGCAGAGCAGAGTAGAGACAGAGTAGAGACAGAGTAGAGTAGAGACAGAGCAGAGCAAAGTAGACAGAGTAGAGACAGAGTAGAGACAGAGCAGAGTAGAGACAGAGCAGAGACAGAGCAGAGCAGAGTAGAGACAGAGCAGAGTAGAGACAGAGCAGAGTAGAGACAGAGTAGAGTAGAGTAGAGTAGAGACAGAGCAGAGTAGAGACAGAGCAGAGTAGAGACAGAGCAGAGTAGAGACAGAGCAGAGACAGAGCAGAGACAGAGACAGAGCAGAGTAGAGGCAGAGCAGAGTAGAGACAGAGCAGAGCACAGACAGAGCAGAGTAGAGTAGAGACAGAGCAGAGTAGAGTAGAGACAGAGCAGAGACAGAGCAGAGTAGAGACAGAGCAGCGCTCAGTCAGGAGATAGACAGAGAGGCTGCGTTCCGAACTGCATACTTCTACTTCTTTACTACCATTACGTACAACTGCTGCATATTTTTGTTGAGTGTATGTTGTGTGTATTGCTACAACTCTCTCTCTATCTCTAAATTCAAACTGCTTCATTGGCATGACATAGGCTTTGTTCACACGGCAGTGAAATGTGACCCAAATCTGATCTTTTTGCCTACATGCGACTCAGGTCAGATTTTTTCATGACCGTCTGAACAGCGCAAGTCACATGAAATCAGATTATTATTATTATTATTTTTTTTTTTTAAATCCAACCTGGGTCGCTTTCAGAGGTGGTATTATATCGGATACATGTCTGATGTTTTGCAACGCGCCCGCCCTCTGAACAGTCATGTCGCGTTTAATGCTACTTTTACATCTCTAGAGCGGTGACTTGCAAATTCTATGGTGTGCATACTGCACGTCACAAGACGATTCTCATCCTTCTTCTCGGTATCATTTGCTCATACCGTCGCAGGCTTCCACTGCACAAATAGCCTACTTGAAAATCAACCCGTAGTAAAGGCCAACTTCACTTGTGGTTGTAACGTTATCATGGATGTATTAATAGAACGTTATCCATGGTTAACGTTACTTCCGTAAACAGTGCTCTGCGCGTGACGTCCTGACGTCTTTGTTATTGTTCTTCTGCGCATGCGGGTCTGTTCAGGGCGTGGGCTGTTCACACGGCAGTCAAATATATGTGAACAGCTAAACAAAAAAATCGGATCTGTGTAAAAAATCGGAATTGAGCATTAAGACCTGCCATGTGAACTAAGCCATAGTGTATGCTCTCTGTAAAGCATGCTGTGTTGCCTCTGTGTATGAAATGCACTATACATATAAAGATTTGATTCTGTACACAGCAAATATTGCCAAAGGGGTCAACAAAAAACAAAAACTACAATTCATGACAAGAACAACCAAACAGTTAATCAATCAATCAATCAATCAATCAATCAATCTCTCTCTCTCTACCTTTAACGGTGATCTCTTTGATCTTCTTGGTCTTCTCGTCGATCCACCTCTCACGCCGCACCTTCTCAGTGGCGCTCATCAGCTCCTTCAGCTTCTTGATCTCCTGCAGGGTGAGAGAGGTCAGGGGTCAGGGCTGGGAATACGGGTGAAGAGGCCACCGACACCCGGGTGACAAGGAGAGCCACAAGCTCCGCCTCCATCCCGTGACGCCACGAGGGAAAACTCGGAAAAAGCAGCGATGTGGGGAATTCGTCACGTCATCACGTCATGTGACCAACCAACAGATGTGGGGGGAGGGGAGGGGGCTGGAGGGGAGTGAGAGGACGGGAGGAGAGGGTTTGGCCTTTTCTGAGGGGGAGGGGTGGAAACCAAGCGTGACTGTGAGGAGACGCACACGGCCACACAGTAGTTAACCAGCTAATCTGAGGATGGGATCCAAATATGTTACAGCAACCAGACTGAGCAGACTCACACACAGACAGGCAGACAGACAGACAGACTCACATGCAGACAGGCAGACAGACGGGCCCATGGGACACGTCAGCAATGAAAGAGAGGAAAAAAAGATGGCTAATGATGACAGAGACGATGATTATGATGATGATGGGGGGGGTTAGGAAAGAAAATGTTACCTCGCACAAGGGACCCAGAATTTGCCACACCTAGAGCCAGAAAGAGAAGACGAGACAGGCAGAGAGAGAGAGAGAGAAACGGACAGATTAAAAGGCAACAATAGCAGCGCAGCAAGCAGGCACATGTGCCATAGAGATAAAAGCATTGAGCGGAGGTGGCGGGGAAAGACTGTTTACATAGATAACACACACACACACACAGAAAGAATCTCCCTGTTCCAGCCGACAGAGATCGATGACTCGAGCTCGAGGTGGGCGGAGAGAGGGGGACTCCTACCATCTCGTGCTGCTCCTGCATCTGGGTGATCTTCTTGGTGTACTTCTGATCCACCTGTTTGAGCTCTGTCACCACTCCCTCACAACGCTCACTGAGGGCCTTCTTATCGTCTATCAGCTAGAGAGAGAGAGAGGGGGAGGGAGACATTTTTACTGTTAGTCACTGTTACTACGTATTAGTTACTTCTATTGTGTTTTTTGTTTTAATTGACGTACACTGGCATGTATCTAAAACGCTTTGGCAACACAATGCACAAATATGTCATGCCGATAAAGCAAATTGAACAGGGGGGAGTTAGAGAGAGAGAGATAGAGAGAGAGAGAGAGAGAGAGAGAGAGAGAGAGAGAGAGAGAGAGACAGTGTCCACTTCAAACATTATATACACAAAAAGCTGTCACGCCTTACGCCTAAGAGTACTAGAACTAAAATCAGCACAACACTGGAAACTAACCTAAGAGTAGGGGAGGACCGGGACGAATGAAACACTTTTTGGTTTGATCAGATTTACACAGAAATATATAAAGATGGAGATTCCATTTTTTGATGACAAACAACTTGTACATGTCCTTTACTATTATTAGTTGTAAGTTTCGTTCTGTGGTGTAACAGTTCAATTCAAGACGGCCGAGAATGGAAGATGTGCATTGTTTCTCTCGTCCCTGTCATGCGGTGGGACGAGTGAAACAGTGAGATTGTTTTGCTTATTGTGTTTCGTAGCGGTCTATTTGGGGTTTGTAATTATCTTAACTTTCAACACATGTATAATTAGACCCAATTTAATGTTTCCATTAATGCAATTGATGCTATATATTTGAAAACCATGGGCAAAATGTCAAGCGCCCCTCTCGTTCTAAGCGCAGGAGCCATTTAGCTAAGTGTCCACCCGCAGCTCGCTCTGTGTCACTCGTCCCGCCCGGCACTCCTGTCACATTTGCCTGGCTAGCTCCAAACACTTTCTTGCAAGAAACTTGAAACCTAGGCTTTCATGCAGCCACTAGATGTGCTAATAAAATGACATGTGTTTACAAACATTGAGAAGTAAGCACAATTCTACAATCGAAAAATACATGTAGGACCACAGTTTTACTTATGTGGCGCAAATACGTTTTCCCTTGCTAGCTCCGTCAAAAACTGTCCGATGGTGGTCAAATTTCGAATGAAGCTCGTCCACAGTAACTTTCACTAGCACATACAAGTAAGTGATTGGAGTCTCCCTACTGTGGATGAAACAAGCGCGTTTCTTTCGTCCCCCTGTTTCATCCGTCCCGGTCCTCCCCTACTAGAACTAAAACCAGCTACAAAAAACTGGAAACTAGCCCTAAACCTAACCCTAACACCTAAGAGTACTAGAACTAAAACCAGCAACACAACACTGGAAACCAACTGAAACTTTGAGAAAGAGAAAACAAATAGAATCGAAAAACACAAATCAAAAAAACGCAAAACTACACTAACCCTGAGAGAGCGAGCGTGTGAGCGAGTGTACCTGGTCGATGAAGGCCAGGTGTCTCTGGATGGTGGCCTCGTACTGCTCCTTCTGCTGCTGGAAGTTCCTGTTCAGCTCCTTCTCTGTCTCCTTCACATGCCTCACTGTCAGCTCCCTCTGCTGGGACTGAGAGAGGGGGGGAGAGAGAGAGAGAGGGGGGGTATAGAGAGGGGGTGAGGGGGAGAAAGGGAGAGAGGGAGGGAGAGAGACGAGGGAGAAAGAGAGAGACAGAGGGGGAGAGTGACAGAGAGGGAGAGAGGGTGAGAGAGCTGTAAGAAAGCTGCTATAAAAATAGTTATATTATTATTATTATTAATTAATTTATTTGTTATTATTATTATTATTATTATTATTGTGTCTTTGACGTCAGCCTTCACTGTAGCCTTGAAGATGTGTCTGCATGTGTGCGTGCGTGTGTGTGCCTGTGTGTATGTGTGTGTGTGCCTGTGTGGTGTGGGTGCGTCTGCGGGTCTGTGTGTGTGTGTGTGCCTGTGTGTACTGTATGTGTGCGTGCGTGTGTGTGCGTGCGCCTGCGGGTCTGTGTGTGTATGCGTGTGTGTGCGCGTGTGTGCGTGTGCGTGCGCCTGCGGATCTGTGTGTGTATGCGTGTGTGTGTGCGTGCGCCTGTGGGTCTGTGTGTATGCGTGTGTGTGTGTGCGTGCCTACCAGTGCAGTCTGCAGCATGTTGACGGTGCGTCTCTTCTCCTCCAGCTCCAGTTTGAGTCTCATCATGGAGCCTGTGACCTCGGCGGCCGTGGCCGAGGCCTGCTCCACCCCCGCCAGCTCCTCCTCTGACAGCACCACCTGCAGAAGGACGGGGCTCTTTAATATGTTACCCGGCGCGGGACTACGCCAGGTTGGTCAAGGTTGAAGGAACACACCAACTTTTGGATAGCCGAGCTTAGCTCAAATACTGGAAGTCGATTTGAAACATTAGCCTAGGCTAACGGCTCTAAAGGGTCTCAATCCTTCCTACTGCACGCACAGAGAAGAGGATGATATGTATCTTTTTATCTGACTCTGGGGAAGATGGCAGATAAGCTACTTTCCCCAAATGTTGGCATGTTCCTTTAAACATTTACTGATACTGCTGTGTGAAAGCATCAATATCTAAACTGCTTGGTCAGAGCTACTCATTGTATGTAGGTTAGTGCTTAAGTGCTTGTATGTAGGTTAGTGCTTAAGTGATGATAAAATTTACATTTAAAGCGCCATCTGATTGGAATAATTTACCTAGCTCACTCAGATCTATTACCTCCTTTCACCTATTTAAAGTCGCACTGAAATGAAAAAAGCATTCTGTCCCATTGTGGTTCACATAATTGGTCATAGTGTTCACCTAATCAACGATGTATGCCAAAAAAAAGTACAAAATTCTACTTTTGTTGTAATCTTATATCAAAGTATATAATTTCTTACTTCCTGGAAAACGGTAGGTCACGTGCAATGACGACAAGAGGTACCTTAGATTTTAGGCCAATAATCTCACGAAATCCACCCGTCAATCAACGCTATCCTTCTATCGAATCTGTCTAAAGTTCTTAAAACCCGTCCACTTGTCAATGTTCCAATCAAATTCCTCTAAACATATGTTCCACCATAGCTCATAGCTTGTTTGCGTCGGAAATACGTCAAACTACGGAAGTTAAGATGATCTCAAACGTCCGTTTCAGTGGGACTTTAAGGCATCCCTGCTCACTAATCTTCAGACAACCCGCTATTGTTTTTAATTCTATCTGTAATAACAAAACATCCTTAATGTTTAGCCGTATGTAACTGTACTGTATGTAAACTTTATATCTGTACCTCAACATAATGTACTTTTTCTTTTTTGGGAGGAGCAAGTGGGTGCCGGACATTTTTTTTTAAAGATTGGCTTAGCTTGGGATAGCCTTTGTCTGTGTTAAGTATGAATGTATTGTGCTGTATTTGTTTTGTTTTTTTGTGTTTGTCTGTTCTGTTATGTATTGTACACATCTGTACCATGTTAAGGACCCCCTCGAAAACAAGATGGTTCATCTCAAGGGGCTTATCCTTCCAATAAAGAATTTACCAATGACAGCTGGATGTCAGAGACCTGGAGACATCATGGCGAGAGAAGGAAAAAAACACCTATAGTCAGTGCAGAAAGGTTGTTTTGTCTGGACAGAGCAGTGGTAGTGAAGCCCCCCTAGTTGTGGTCTGTCTGGTGGTCCCTGGCCTGGGCTGGTCCCCCCCCCCCCCGCCCTCCTCACCTCTCTGTGGGAGCCGGAGGTGACGGAGCGGGGCCTCTCCTGCTCCGACTTCTCCATCTCATCCAGGAAGCTCATGATGCTCTGCAGCTTGGCCTCCGACAGCAGGGCGCCGGTGTCGGGCAGCGCCGGGGCGTGGATAAGCTGGCCGTGCCGCTCCAAGTTGTCGGTGGTCAGGGAGGTGGAGTCTCCGTCCTTGGGCAAGGGGAAAGAGAGGGATACAGTCGGACACACAGTGCCATGCTAACAGCCTTAGCGCCATGCTAACGCTAACAGAATTAGCACCCAGCTAACACTAACAACACATCACCACCACCACCAGCTCAGTGGCCTTGTGGTTAGAGTGTCCGCCCTGAGATTGGGGGATTTGGGGGTTCAATCCCCGTCATCCCCCGAGTCATACCAAAGACTATTAAAAATGGTACCGATCCCATCCCTGCTTGGCACTCAGCATCAAGGGTTGGATTGAGGGTAGGTCTCTGCGACATACTAGTGTCATGTTCATGGGGTGTACTTGTACATCAAGCTGCCTCACTCTAAGGAATCAGGAGATAGGCTTCTGTCCCTATGGGCCACTAGGCTCCAGAACCATTGGTTCTCAAGGCTACTTACTTTACATCAGCACCATGCTAAAGCTAACAACATTAGCACAATTCCCTGGTGATTCAGCTCTACTGGTGTTAATGTGAGGAGTGATATGTTGTTTGGGATGGGGGTGGGATGGTCATAATCCAGTGTTGGTGTTATAGAGAGAGTGTCTATGCAGTGCTAGTGTTATAGAGAGTGTCTATCCAGTGTTGGTGTTATAGAGAGAGTGTCTATGCAGTGTTGGTGTTATAGAGAGAGTGTCTATGCAGTGTTGGTGTTATAGAGAGTTTATATCCAGTGTTGGTGTTATAGAGAGTTTCTATCCAGTGTTGGTGTTATAGAGGTGTCTACCTGGTCTATCCAGGCGTATTTGTCCTTGCTGTAGCTCTTGGGCTCAGACAGCCTCTCTGGCTCCTCCTCCAGCAGCTTCAGGGTGTCCAGCAGGTCGTTGAGGGTGGTCTTGGACTGGGCCCTGCTCGACGACGGCCCCTGGCGCTGGTCCTCCATGCTCACGGACCTCAGCAGGATCTCCTGGGGGGACACAAGACATCCAGGCTCTCACTGAACCTGCATTCAACTAGGCAAGACTGGAGATTGAAAACCCTCTTGGGTGTGGGTGACCAGGTTGACAAGGATGTGACTATAACCATTGTGGTTAATATGACATTTTAATACCAGGCAATTAGTCTGCAGATCACAATATATTAAGGCTAACCCAACCCTACTAACATATAGAATAATCAAGACAATAAAGCCTAATTTATACTCAGTCGACAAGTGTAAAAAAAAGAAAAAAAAAAGTCGACTGACATTTAGCATTTATACTTTAGCAAAGTGTCTGATCACCTCCATAGTAAATTGCAGACGCGTGGCTGATTGATCCATCGCAACGAACGCACCTTCTATCTAGCTATCCAATCAGCTGTGCGACGAAAGTGACGGCATCTGAGACATTAGAAAGTCTGGTGGGTGCAAGACACCCCTGTCCGACACAAAAAAGTGTCAACAGTGACGTCATTTCTGTCTGTCGACACTTTCAAAAGTGTCGTACGACAAAGTATAAATTGGCCTTAAGGGTGTGCGTTTTCTATTGGTTACCTGTGAGCACTGAGAATCTCTGCGATTGGACAGAGCAGGGGAGACAGCTCTCAGGTTGGTGACATCATCCAGGTCAGACACAACATTGACGTTGGAGTCTATGGAGAAATGATGTGCACGCAACATGAGCTGACAAACAAGTACACGTACACACACAAGCACACTCTCACACCCACACATACACACACACATACACAGACAAGGACACGCACACACAGTGCACCTCGTCCTTAGTCGGGGTGACATCATCAGTGGGGGACAGGCCAGCGTACCCGTGTTCTTGGCTTTGGCGTTGGTGGGGGAGGCGGGGCCATTATTGCTGGGGGAGCCCCTGGGAGGCCTCTTGCGGCCTGCCTTCCCAGCCTGCCTCAGGCTCTCCAGCTCCTCCTCGGCTACGTGCTGCGCCTCTGAGGCCCGCTGGGCCCTCTTCTGCTGCAGCTCCTGCAACACACCACCAGGGGGTGACGTTACACGGGCAGACTGTGGGAACTGCGTCTGTTGCAGTGTGTGATTTGGCTCCGTGGCACTGTCTATGGCAAGTACTACCAGGATCCTCCCTCTTAAGCACCTATTGTATTTATATTTTGCTACTCTTGCACTTTGCCTTCAGCAATAGATTATGCTCTTAGTCACTTGATTTAGAAAGGAGATGCACTTGTGAGTTCTGGTGAGTAGTAGTACACTGACTTCATATGCTAAATGCATGCTTTAGATGAAAGCGTCAGCTAAATGACTAATGTAATATAATATAGTGTAATGTAAAGCTCTTAAAATCCTTCTGGTATTTTTATTGACCTGTATGGCTGCGAGGCGCGCGAGACGAGCCTTCTCTTCGCGGATCTTCTTCCTGTCCTCCTCCTTCTTCTTCTGGGCCTGCGGGCTTCTCTCATCCTCCGCCCTCTGCTCACGCTCCTACAGGGGAGGAGAGCGATGGGGTGGTTGATACCAGAGAGGCAGGGGTGGACAAAAGGAGAGAGAGGAGGAGAGATGCACACGGAGGGAAATGAGAGAGAGAGAGAGAGAGAGAGAGAGAGAGAGAGAGATACCTTTTTCTTGGTGGCGAGGATGCGTTTGAGGGCAGCCTCGCTGGCACGCTGTCGGATATGACGCCTGTACCAGCGCTGGATGGTGATGGCCGCCTGGTTGACATGCTGGATGAACCTAAGAACACACACACACACACAGACACACACACACACAAGCCAGTCAGCACCACAAGCACTACCATCTCCGCTATAGGCAGAGCCTAGTCATTATAGCAAATATATGCTCAAGAAACCACCACAGCAGCATTCCCAGTGTGCCTTTCCGTGGCTGGGTGAACTCTGACCTCTCGGCCTCCTCCTCGGTGACCTCCGTGCGGCGGGTCGGCCCGGGGCTGCAGGGCGGTGCCTGGGCGTGGTTGTTGGAGGCGGAGGATGACGAGGAGAAGTTCTTCTGGGACTTGGTCAGGGAGGCGTTCTCCACAGTCCCCTCGTCGTTGACCGTGGCTTTGAGGATGTTGCTGGACAAGCATAAAATAGAGACATTGGCAGACGACTAGCACGTGGTTCAGCTGGCTATCCTTTACACTTTATCACAACACATTCAACTGTGTCTTCCCAGACTAGCAATGGAGATATTTCTGACTCACTTGAAGGAGGGCTTCTGGTTGGAGCTCTTGGGCGTGAGCGGTTTGTCGGAGTAGTTGTTGTGTAAGATGGTGGTGACCGAGTTGCCCACCGCTCCCTTATTGCTCCTAAAAGACACAGGTCAAAGGTTACCGCACGCACCAGGGGAGGCGGCCCCAGCAAACGTTACCACACACTGCAGCAGGAGACGCCTCCAACAAACAAGCATGAGAAGAAGCGTCGACGTGAAAGAGAAAGTGTACAACCCAACCAACTCTGCAACCCCCCGGGCGAAACAGACGCCATACATGTCCTGACAAAAAACACTTGACATATCGAAGCCAGCCACGGTCGGTTGTATTGATCTGACGTCTTTCAGAAAAAACACATCGCCAGCGGAGAGGAATTTGTGAACTCCGGCGCCTGTGGCGGGATAGAGTCCAGGACGTTCAGCAGGTATGACACCGGAGATGCGGCGGATTCATTCCAGAGACTTCCAGAACGCCGCTGCTGAGGGCTGGTTCCTGGGTTTAGGCTCAGGTGTGGTGGCGGGGAAGGCTTCCCAGTAACTGACAGAGACTTCCAGCAAACTGTCCTTGCTTGCGAAAATGCTTCACTGGGAACAACGTTTGGGTCATTGTTACCTGAAAAAGGTCTAATGCGACTGAATCCTTCCTAGTATTTTTGCAAGTGAGGACAGTGTTTGGAAGCCTCCCTCTGCTAGGTCTTTTTATTCCCAGGCAGCTGCCAGCAAAAACAAACATGTGAAGGTGTGCAGTAGCCTTACAGCCTGCAGAGGGGCTGCCCACCTGTTGTTGGCGGTGAAGCTGGGCGCCAGCGTGACGCCGGGCTCTCTGCGGGCGCGGCCGGAGGGGGGGTCAACGCTGCCGGCGCTGCGGGAGCTGGAGGGCAGGGGGAACGCCCGTGGCTGGTCGTCCTGACAGGGGGGGAGACACGTCAGGCATGCTTGTGAGACCCTCGATTATTAGGCAGAGATGTACAGTACTACCACTATCCAGATGAACTGCCATGTTACAAATCTTTACTCAACTGTAGCCTGAACATTTTTCCTTTCACTACCCAACATTATTATTTTTCCTTTACAACCCTGCCTTGCAAACTCCTAGGCCAGATGCTGTCCAATGCACCGATCAGCACCACCCTCACGGAGATCTTGAACAACAATCCAAAACTATATGAAACAGTGTTGAGATGTTGAGAGGGCTGTGTTGAAACAGTGTTGAGGTGTTGAGAGAGCGGTGTTCAGTACCAGGATGTTCCAGGTGGTCCGGTCCGGCGAGGCCTTGGTGAGGCTTGCCAGCTTCCTACGCCCATCAGAGCAGCTGTCAAACAGAGCCAAGAAGTCCTCGCTCTGGTTCTCACTGGACACACACACACACACACACACACACACACACACACACACACACACACACAGCACCAGTCAAACACCACTTGTTAAGAAAACATAAAAAAGACACACACATTCCACTGTACATGTAAGTGCTATTGCAGAAGCTTGTGTCTTTCCTCACTCCTGTCCAATCCATCACCATTCAGTTAACCTACGCATGTGAAAAAACAACAACTTTAAAGCTGCAGTAGTATGTACTATTTCCGTAAGGTTTTAAACATTGAGATATTGCTCTGTGTTGAAGGGGTATTTTAATCCGGTTTTCCACCTCTCGGCGGTCAGCGGCAAAATGATTTGCCCAGGGCTGCTGCTCTGACTACGGACAACCTGCAGCTGGCATTTGGTGAGGAAATTATACTACTCATTTCTCAGTTGTTAATATCCTCCAGGCTCTGGCCTTGGTGAGAGAGAGAGAGAGAGAGAGAGAGAGAGAGAGAGAGAGAGAGATCATTTCCTATCCCTTTTCCAAACGCCACCTATACCAGAGAGAAAGTGCAACTGCAACATGGCTCAGTGATGTTCTCATACATTATACTGTGCATTGTTGTCCACCACACAATGAAATGGGAGCGAAGGTGCCATTCAACAACTATAGCTGAATCCCAATCAGAGTGCGCAAACCGCACTTGCGGCCCCTCGCACTTGTGGCCTGAGGCCTGAGCACTTAATTGACGTCAGCTGGAAGGGCCAGAGGGTGCAGGGCCGTGAATTAAATGGGACAGCACTCCAGTTTCGCTCAATGCCCCTCCCACTTCGTTTTCATTGGCTGCCGCGTTCCTCCGACGCAGAGGCTGCTCTGACGCTCCCTTCAGCTCTGCAAATTGACCGATTGACGTCTGTTTTAATTTAATAATAATTAAAAAATTAGGTTGGGTGGGATATGTTTGCAGCATGTGGATTTCAAGATAAATGT
This sequence comes from Borostomias antarcticus, assembly GCF_949987555.1. Taxonomy (NCBI): domain Eukaryota; kingdom Metazoa; phylum Chordata; class Actinopteri; order Stomiiformes; family Stomiidae; genus Borostomias; species Borostomias antarcticus. Next base: position 15,647,395 of record NC_140255.1, on the reverse strand, counting down.
TGTGTTATCTGCAAATGTCATAATTTGTGTGTGATGCACTCGGATCATGACTCGGATGCACTCAAGCACTGTGTCACATGAGACGCGGTGGGCTGTGGGTATTTTCTGCTCCTAAGTCCGTGAAATTGCGGACTTTCGGTAAGTGCGGTTACAGTGCGCAAAATGGCGGCGTGGCGCACTTGTGGACCTAGCAATTCCGTTTTGGAACTACCCTGAGCCCTTGTGGACTTAGCGGGAACGCGCATGTAAGGCCACAAGGCCGCGAGTGCTCTGCACTTTCGCCTAAGTGCGCGATTTGGGATTCAGCTTATGCTGGAATGTCTTTACCCATACATACTCTTGCTGGCCTTAGTGTGGGCTTTTCCTGCAGAGGCAGTGGTTGTACTCGAATAATCCCCACTGTACATAATAGGCTCTGCATCGTTGTCCCCCACACAATGAAATCGGAGGGGTGGCTATTAAAACGTTGCTTGTTTGTTCGATTTATGATATGTTCCAGAGACCACCACTAGGAGTGCTAACTACAGTTAACTTTTTCCTATTGCCAATACATTTTTAGGAATTGTTTTATAATATTGGATACATTAGAGTAGTGGATACATTAGGGTAGAGTGGAGTAGTGGTAGTTTAGGGCTAGGCCATCTAGTGTCCAACCGTCCAGATTTTGGTCACGTCGAAAGGGAGGGTTCTGTAGGTGTTCCTCTGACATCTGAGTGCCTAAGGAGAAGCGCAAACCACCATGGGACCTTAAATCGGACAAAATATGTACGGTAGTCAACGGCAAGAGACAAATAATTTCTTGATCCCGTTTGAGTTGTGCCATGGTCATACACGTTTGTCAATTTAAAACATTGCTAAATTAACATGTATACGTATACTGCATAATAAAACAAGCCCCTAGGGTCTAGACAATCAAAAGAGTTTTAAAGAACCCTGGCCGATGAGCCCACTGCGCATTCATAGCAGATGGTCATACAAAGTGGATAAGCAATGATGTGTCATGCAGTTAGTTTCAGCTCTAAATATTGGTTATTGTTCAGAGTGTGGATGTCTCGCAATATCCATATGGCCGTTGTTCCCCTGCTCGGAGTTTGATTCCCAAGCGCGTCCTCAGCCCATACAGTACTTGACCGTGAGGGCGGGACTGACTGCAGTATACAGTAGCTACAGTATAGCTAAACTGATTACATTTAAAGAAGCAATATTTGTTTAATGCACTTGTGCTTGGCTGTAAGGGATGTGAATGGGATGTCACAAAACTGGCAACGTAAACTATAGCTGCTTATAAAGAGCAACAGGGATGCATGTGAGCAGTTGTGCTTGAACTTTCTAAATCGTTTTGCCTACGAGCCAATAGGCTTTTGCGATGCTCTGCTCAGAACAACCAACAACCAACCTTGAAGGCAGCAGTAGTACCATTATGATGTCATAGATATAGATATATTTTGTGACTATTATGTCATCATAACAACGGAATTCTGTTATACCTTGGGAACATTCTGAGGAACTCACAACTAAACGATTTTTTCAGAGTGAAGCAGCTTCTTATTGTTTTAGCAATAGTCTTCATGCAAAATGGAATTTCGAATATTGAAGTGTCTCTTTACAGTGGCTCTGTTAATAGCACCTGCCATGCGCAAGCCTCCAGACCCTGAGAGTTTTACGAACAGCGTTTCAACTGTGGGACCTGAGCAGTTGTCTGCCACCCTGGACAGCTTCAGACTACAATCACCAAACATCTCACTCTGCGACAACGTATGCGATGCGACAAAGACAACGGAAATGGCGCCAAATGCCCAGCTACAGCCACAAGATGCTCTCGATACCCTCAGCCCACCTGAGAACATCACCCAACCTGAGGACATCACCCAACCTGAGGACATCACCCAACCTGGGGACATCACCCAACTTAAGAACGTCACCCAACTTAAGAACGTCACCCAACTTAAGAACGTCACCCAACTTGAGAACGTCACCCAACCTGGGGACGTCACCCAACCTGGGGACGTCACCCAACCTGGGGACGTCACCCAACCTGGGGACGTCACCCAACCTGGGGACGTCACCCAACCTGGGGACATCACCCAAACTGAAAACACCACCCAACTTGAGAACGTCACCCAACTTGAGAACGTCACCCAACTTGACGACATCACCCAACCTGAGAACATCACCGAACATGAGAGCCTCACCCGTTCCGATCAAGGCACCGTGGGGAAGATGGAGGTGGTTGTAAAAGATGTGGACACCGAGTCTGGCTTCAGCTTCAGAACCAGAACCAGAACCAGAACCAGAACCAGAACCAGACTCTGGGATGGTGAAGTGAAGAGGGGGACCACCTCCAAGGAGCTCGTTATGCGTCTGGCGCAGTGGGCCAGTTCTCTGGAGCAGAAACTCTACAGAAACTCCGGCTGCCATGCAGAGATCCTGTTAGGGTTCTACAGCACCCTGTCAGGGTTCTTCAGCGTCCTGTCAGGACTGAGATGGCTTCGCCGAATGTGGAACAAGACAACGGTCAAGGTAGGCGTGGTATCAAGCAGGGAAACCCGAGGGTCAGATGAAGGTCATAGAAATGAACTCGCATTCTCATTGTTACAAAAATCTGTCCTGATGAAGGTAGAAACCGAAACGTTGACTGATTAAAAGCAGAGAGAAAGTGTGTGCGGGAGTACGTTATTCTTCATTTGAAACTTTTAAGGGGATTTACTCCCAACACCACAACAGTGTGAGAGTGTACATGTTGGCATTTTCACTTGGGTCATAGAAATCAGACATGGTGGACTTGCCCGGTGTTTATGCTCTGTTTTTTTTTCCCCTCTTCCTCAGCGAATGAGGAAAGAAAGAAAGGAGGAAAGCAGAAGAAAGAAGAGAGCCCTCCTGGAAGAGAGCGTTCGCTCGTCCTCCGCCCAGCCAGTCCACCAGGAGCCCGGCCACGGAGGCGGAACCAGATGCGGTCGGCGCGGAGGAAGGGGGCGGGGCTACCGCCGGCGATAAACGCCATCACCGTTTGGTGTGAAGGAATTTAAATAAACCTTCAGCTTTTGCAAAAAAAAAACATTCTCAAAAAAGATTTATTTTATTACATTTAGAGTGACATGCGAATGATTGTGATTCTGTGAGTGATTCTGTTAGTAAGTGTAAGAAAAAGACAGAACCTGAGGAGTGGTCCAACTGCAGTATATCACCTAATGGCCGACCCTATAGTCAAAGCCCTTCTCTACTTTTTAGAGTGGTGCACCGCCCACTGCCAGTACAAATCCCTCTTCGTGAGCGCTTTCGGTGAATAGCGTTAAGCTCTGTGCTCCGGGACCTGTGGGGGCTTTTCAGCTGCTGCTGCTGCTGCCGAAAGTACTTCTAATTGGCATCACTGTGTGATCCTGTGGTAGGCTGAGTTACCTGGGGCGATGCAGTCATCCGTGAGAGTGAGGGCACTGCAGACCTACAGTACCTATTAGGCTGGGTGCTGGATCACTAAATCTTGTAGTTAGGATAAGATAAGTAAGTGAACATTTTATTTATTTATATAGCACCTTTCACAGACAGGGGTCACAAAATGCTTCAAAAATCAGCAATAAATAAAACAATGGCAAAAAGCACAAAACACATTTCGATTTGGCCCCAATTTTATCAAGTGGATACAAACACTGTATTCTGATCCACAGGCTGCCATTAGAGTAAATTGATTTTTATCAGACCGATTTGTACTGGAACGTGGCTGCCGACAGGGCTGCCTTCTCTCGCCACTATTGTTTGATATTAATATTGAGCCACTCGCACAGTTGATTAGAGACAACAGTAATATAAAAGGACTGACGATAAACGAAGAACATACATTATCACTGTATGCTGATGATGTGCTTTTATATCTAACTTATATCAACAACAATCCCACGCTTAAAGGCTCTTATTTCCATGTACGGATACTTCTCGGGGTACAAAGTGAATGTGGATAAGACCATGGCTATGGACGTAGGCGGTGGAATTCTGCAATCGGTCAAACTCCAGAGTGGGTTTAAATGGGTTGATGGCATTAAATATCTAGTTATTCAAATCCCCTCGTCACTAGAAAGGTTATATGATGCAAATTACAAAAGCATAATCCAGAATATTAGTAAGGACCTGGGCTGAGTTTCCCAGAGGCCTCGTAGCGCTACGTTCATCGTAAGCTATGGCGTTCATCATAGCGCTACGATGAACGTAGCGCTACGATGCCTCTGGGAAACTCAGCCCTGGACCGTTGGTCAATGCTTACCCTGTCTTTGTTAGGTCGTGTTGAGAGTATACGCATGAATGTACTGCCTAGACTTCTCTACCCATTTCAGATGCTACCTATTGATATCCCTTAATCCACATTTGCCAAATTGGACAGGCTAATTTCAATATTTATATGGCAGAGTAAACGCCCAAGAATCAGACTGAAAACATTGCAGTTACTCAAATCTAGTGGTGGGCTCAAACCTCCGAATTTAAGATATAAACTATTTTTGGGCTGCACAGTTAAAACCCTTAACAGTTTGGATTCAAGATTCTTCATATACACACTGGCTCGACATCGAAAAAAGCTTAAGTAGGCAATGGAGCCCCTACAAACCTTGCCTTTCCTAGACGTCCCCATAAAAGAAATTCGAATGGGTGAATGGACTCGAAGCACACTACATATTTGGAGGAAAATAAAACAATAATTTGGACTGCCGAAAGCAATTTCAGCACTATCCGATATTGGGTTCATAAAGGATTTTGTGCCTTCCCACACAGATTCAAGTTTTAGAAGATGGTCTCACCATGGACTCAATCATTTACACCAACTCCACAACGATGGCACCCTCAAAACATATGAGCAGTTAGCCTCGCGTCACCATTCTCTCCTCGGGGAGGAGAGCCTGGTATCTATTTACTTCACTGCCTTAAGCCCGCCCCATCATCCGACTCGAGCCTGTAGAGCCGCCTCCAACATCCGCTTGCTTTATTTTTCCTTAACCGGTAGTTCTCCTTGCATCTTCTTTTACAATTTTCGTCAGTGTTATGCCTGGTGATGCCACCACGAATGTTATCTACTCGAAACTTCACCATGTGCAGCCTACAGTAAAAACATTACAACAACTGTTCGTCTTCCGGTCTAGACCGGATGATTATGCGATGCGTCATCGCGCTTCCGCTCTAGACCGGCGAAACAACACCGAACGAGAAAGGCCCCAGACTATGAGCAGTTAAGAGGGGAATTTGTGCTTCCCAACAGATTTTTTTTTAGATATTTACAATTAAGGGACTTCTTAACGAAGCATAAGGAATGGGATAAGGTTTTGAAGCCTACTCCAATTGAAGACTATTTGATAAAATTGCAAACAGGAAATGAAGCTAAGAAAGCTATAGGTAACTTTTACCAAATATTCCTTGGAATGAATTTGGATGATACATTACGTAAAAGGGATATGGGAGGCTGAACTGAACACAGATATACAGCTGGACGTGTGGGAAGAAATATGTACTGATGCACATTTAGTAACTAATTCTGATACTTGGAGAGAGTTTAAATGGAAGGTGATAAGATATTTTCGAACTCCTAAAATGGGCCCAACATACTCAAACAAATGTTGGAGGAATTGCAGTACACAAATTGGCAACCATACCCACATATTTTGGTCGTGTCCCAAATTAAGAACCTTTTGGGATGAGGTGTTTGAGGTACTTGAAGTAGTGTTCCACCAAACTTTCATAAAGGATCCAAAAGTGGCATTATTGGGAGCAGTGCCGGAGGGGATTGAGGGAAAAGCTAAAAAGTATATATTACAAATATTACTGTCGGCAACAGTACAATATGTGGATTGGGAAAGTATGGGAAATGTATCAAATGGAACAAATTACGTACTCTCTGAGACTACAAAAAGATGTATTTACTAAAAGATGGGGTCCTCTCATGGCTATTTTAATACAGTGGTTTATTCATTCATGTAACTGTTTCCCTAACCCATCTCATCTCTTTATCTGTGTATGTAGACAAGCACCAATGCCGTTACACTCGTATACGTATCCCCTCACGAACCCTTTCTCCCTCTCCCCCGTTTCTTTTCCTTTTTATAATTCCTTATGTGTGTGTATATATATGTATGTATGTATGTATGTATGTATGTATGTATGTATGTATGTATGTATGTATGTATGTATGTATGTATGTGTGAGTATATAAAGGTGTGTATTTGTATGTATAGTTATGTGTATGTATGCATGTATAGGTATATATGTATAGTATATACATCCTTTTTTGTTTTCTATTTTTATTTAATTTATTTGTATATTACAAGGGCTAAGAATGTACAGCAGAAATAATGGGGGAAAAAAACAGTGGACACAATTGTTGATGTGATTGTTTAAGTTGCTGAAACTGAAATAAAAACTAAGTGAAAAAAAAAAGCACAAAACACAAAAAACAAGGACAAAGAAACATAAATAGACACAGCTAGACAAAGGCTAGTCTTAACAGATGAGTCTTAAGATGAGTTTTAAAGAAGTCAACAGAGGCCACAGAACGTAGGCCCAATGGTTCCACGGCTTAGGAGCCAAGACTTCAAAGACTTCTTTTAGTCTTTGAGCCTTGAGTGGGGGACAACCAACACGCCCTGGTCAGATGACCTGTCAGACCTGCTTGTGATGTTGGGATGGATAGGGAGAATATAGAGTTCCGCATACCAGACAGCTCCCGTTAAAATGATTTTATTGCGAGCGACGTTTCAAGCACAAAAGCTCTTCCTTGTTGAGAAAACATCACTCGCAATAAAAGCCTTTTATCAGGAGCTATCTGGTGTGCAGAATTCTACATTCTCCCTATCTACAAGACTTCGAGGCCTGAGGACAAACCCATGTGCTCGAAACGTCATTTGCAGTGAAACACAGTGTGTTTGCCAAGTCTACTCTATGGTAAATAAAGCAGTGTGTGTGTGTGTGTGTGTGTGTGTGTGCATGTAACACATTAAAGTGGTGATCGTGCCGAAAAAAAAATCTAAATCTGCCTCCTAGCCAAATGGCTTGCAGGCTCCATTTTTCTCTCAACGAGGTCTTATTGCTACCTCACACAAAGAAGAGACCCAGACACAAAGCAGGAGGCCCTTAAGCGTGGACTTGAGTTTCAGCTTTTGTGATTACACGTTTGTCATGACAGCTGCGTGGGCCTTCGTTTGCCCCCCCCCCCCCTCCCCCAAATGTGCTGGAATTCAGAGCACCGCAGACCCTTGTCAGCTGCAACACGGTGAATTCCATTGTGGGTCCTCCATGCAAACGCACGTACATGCATGTCAATCCCCATAGCACGTCATCCATCCTTCACACTGCGAGTCACTCCCATGCACAGCCTGACACTACCGGGATGACCTCCCCATCCGGCCTGTCCCTCACAGGCATCTGTGCTGGAGACTGCCCTGTGTAGGGTGCCAGTGTGTGTGTGTGTGAAGGGGGGTTATAGACAGCTGGCCCAATGAAAAGCAATCCTCCGCCGACGACGACACTAACTCAAGCAGCACATTCCCCTACGCTTCCCTTTACAAGCGGCTGATGGGCGGGAGGGTGGGGTCTCCATGACAGTTCTGAAAGCCTCGGGGGAGGGTCGGGGGCAGGAGGGGCAGTAGATTACGAGTCCGGGACAGGAGGAGGGGCAGTACATTAAGAGTACGGGACAGGAGGAGGGGCAGTACATTAAGAGTCCGGGGCAGGAGGAGGGGCAGTACATTAAGAGTCCAGGGCAGGAGGAGGGGCAGTAGATTAAGAGTCCGGGGCAGGAGGGAGGGGTAGTAGATCGTCCCTTCGGTTAAGCCCTCTCCGCCTGTGTCCCAGGAGGCCGTGGGCCGAACGGCAGCTGCCGGACAATAGAATCTTGGCGGTGCGCACACTTCTCCTTTCACTGGCTCCTCGCCGTGTGTAACCTGACCCCGGGCCCCCGCCCCTCCCCCCCTCTCTAACCTCTGACGGAGGGGGGGGGGGCAACTCCCCAGCAACTGCCCCCCCAGCTCCACTCTCTTTGTGAAGCAGCAGCCACCGTGCCACAATGCCCATTGTCCCCTGCGAAGAAGGACCGTCCTAGAAGGCCAGCTGTTGCTCGCCAGAGAAAGAGAGAGACGACTCTGAGGCTCTGACGATGGAACACCCCGAGAAGGAGTTGGGCCACCCTGCTCCACTGAGACGAGTGCGTCTCGGGACGCGGATCCCTCACCAAACGCACGCTCTCTCTTTCTCTCTCTCTATTACGCGCCGACGTGTTACGAGACCGAAACTAGGTCAACGGGTTTCATATGACACACGCTCTGAAAATCAAAACGATGGTGTTGCTGCGGTGGCATTGATGGACAAGTCGAGTTCCCAGGAGAGCCTGAAGTGTCTCCGAACGCCATGCGGCGGTCTCGTCCCGGCGTACGTGTTGCGACGCATGTCGGCTACGGTACATCAATACTTCACACAAAAGAACAGCGAGTACCTTCCAGTCACACATACACCTCACACACCCCCTTACTCCAGAACCACACGGGGAAAGAAGGTTCCGCCGCCTACCTCAGACTGATGTTGGCCTGCAGGTGGACCTGGGTGGTACTGTTGGACCTACGCAGGTTCTTGATGGAGCGGGAGCTGCCAAAGCCAGCATCGCTCTGTGGACACACAGGAATTCACAGGAATTCATCACAATGTGGCCTGCTGACTAGTCTATCTGCTTGCTGACCAGAGGCCTATTCTGTGGTGTAAGGCTACATTGTACTATAGCTAGCTTTTGAGAAGATAACGGCATAACACCACACAGGCTACTGAATAACAAAACACACAGAAGACCCCTACTCCCAGAGAGTGATCAGCTCGAAAAACCAACACACCGCTGTATGACTACGCTCTTCCACAGCTGAAGTGCTCACCAGGGTGTTGCGTTTGCCCCTGCCCTCGCTGGCCACCGACACGGACACGGAGCGGGCGAAGTGTTTCCCCGGGGAGGCGCTGCTGGGCCGGCGGGTCACGGAGAGCTGGGAGCCTGACAGGCTGAGGTCCAGGGCGTCCCCAACACCGCTGGCCTGGATGGACGAGGGGCTGCGGGTGGTGTGCATCCTGACCACACCTGCCAATAGAGAGAGAGGGAGGGAGAGGGAGGGAGAGGGAGAGAGAGGGAGAGAGAGGGCGAGGGAGGGAAAGAGGGGGAGAGAGAGGGAGAGAGGGGGAGAGAGAGGGAGGGAGAGAGAGGGAGAGAAAGGAAGAGAGAGAGAGATTCATGCTTAGTCATATTAATATGCCCAGGTCGCCTCCTCACACATATTTGATCCAACAACTCCCTCTGAATCCAGCCAATATCTTTCTCTTGTTGCTTGTTTCCCAGGGCAACCAGCAGCAGTCACGTCTACATGAGTCAGGACACTGCAGTATCCGCGGACTAATGAACGCATCAGAAATGCGAAATACAACTATGGTTACCTGTTGTATGAGGTATATACATATATATAATATACCAGTTGTCTATTGTACCTGACTACCTAAAATATAGGCCCAGTTCGCTATTGATAAGGCTGAAAATTAGATGCAGACGGCAGCATACAGCCAGACAGATGTAGCTAGCTCACTTAGAATGCTTTCCAGTCCCTATGGGACATAAGGCGTCTACAAAGTTGCAGACAGTTTGTCCAAAATGTGATGGAGGTAAGTTAACGCACCTATAGCAACATTATAGCTATATAACTACTAGCTAGCTACTGTAGCAAGATTTGTAAAGTGTCACCATTTTCGGTGCAACACCCAAGTTAACATAATAATAAGATCGTCTCAGAAATGTGTCGCATTTCGGATAATAGCGTTACATTAGCTACATAACCTTAGTCCTAAAATAATAAATCACGAACGGTTATAAATGTCAGAACAAGTAAACAAGTTTGCTTACCTCGTATGTTGACAGTTGATAATTCCAACTCCAAGGTAACGTTACCGTTAATAGCAGCACGCTAGTAGCAAGATGGAGCAAGGTAACCAGAGATACACACTTGCTATTTGAATCTAACAAGCTATTCCTATATTTTTATTTCTCCAACCAGCAGCAGGTTAGCGTTAGGTTTGCCAGAACACAGGTGGAGAGCATCACACAGGGCTAGCTGCGTCTAGCTAACGCTACTGTGAAGGCTCAGCAAAACTGCTGTCTTCTGTCTCCCCATCATGAGCAGAACTCATAAATGTTCACTGCAAGGCGATACAGAGAACGTTAACTGGTCGCAGACCCAATATAGTTATCCAAAATACCGGTCAGCAAGAGAAAATAGCTCGGTTTAAACCCCTTTTCAGAGTTTGTTGGTGTAAATATTCCGTTCAGTCCATCAACAGCCAGGAGAATAACGCTGCATCTTCTCTGTGGCAACCAGCACACACTACACCCCTCCCACTGGACACTGGGATTGGCGGTAGGAACTCATCTGTCCGTGAAGCCCGCGGATCTGATTGGCTGTGAGAGATGACAGTCACATGTCAGTAGCTGACTTGGGGGCGTGGCTCTGCATATACGTTTGGTTGACTTTGCAAGAGGGGGTGTGTGGAATTTAGATTTTTTTCGGGGTGAAATTTAGATTTCCTGAAGTTCATGGTTTTGACATTTATGCATACAGGCAAATGTCAAAAGTTAACATAAATTAGAAGCTTTAAAACAATCTTTATATATTTTTTTTGATTTATTAGGACAAATGTATACAACAAAGAAAAAAATATATGTTATGATTGTGCATGGTATATTCCTGAATTGTTCACCTTCAAAAGGTGCAGATTAATCATAAATACTCAACATTCACATTTAAAGTATTAGAATACTCTGCCTCCCTCTTTGGAATGTAAGCGTATCACTTATCTACTTTAAACAAATCATAAAACACACAGTAAAAAAGATACTGTGTATTTAGACAACAAAAAAATAGCTAACTAACAAACTAGCTTACATCATCTTTTTCTAAACTCTACTGCCATCCTCCACATATCTGCTCCTTTGTCGAGGGTGATCTCCTCCGGTAGACAGCGGAGTCCGGGCAGGGTTGGGAGGTTCTTGTGCTCCAGATGGTTCTCCAGAGTGGACGCAACACTGCAGACAGCAGGGGAGGGAGGGTGGGAGGGGAGCAACAGTTAGCATCGGGGCCCATTGTTCACGCCACACGCATTCCTGTTCAATCCCTGGCCAGCTGCCGGTTCAACAGAGCTGACCTGTGCCAGCAGAGGGTATATCACTTAAGGCGCTCTCCCCTGACAGATGGTCGCCTGGAGGGGTCACGCTCTGGCCCTGGGAGTCAAAAGGGCTCTGATCCCCCTGGGGTGCACCCGCACTTTGTAGTGATTGAATGTGTCAATACTAAGGCATTCCTTTACACATCAAGGTGTGTCAGTGGTAATCTCTTAAATGACAAAGGGCACACTTTCCCCTTTAATAGCTGAGGTGATGAGAATCGACATGCAAACTACACTAAATGTCTCAAAAGTGACAACACTGCTGAAGAAAAGATGCAAATTCTTTGTAAATTAAATGTTTTCGACATCTGTGCAACATTCCCTCCCCCCTACAGATAGCTTAGCTAACTCACAAATGGTCTGTAATGGAATTGATAGTTTGTTAGTTTTGTCTGTTCCAGTTAATGGGTGGAAAGGAAGACTATAAACAGGTTAAAAGACCACTGTCAGTGTGGTGGGTAGGCCTGGTTCAGAGGATAACACTAGCAGACCTGGTCTTACTGCCAGTGTGTTGGGTAGGCCTGGTCCAGAGGATAGGACTAGCATGGTGGTTTTACAGCCAGTATGGAGGGTATAAGTAGCAGAAGTGGTCTTACCCCCAGTGTGGTGGGTATGCCTGGTTCGGAGGGCTGCTGTCAGTCTTCAGCAGGAGGATCTCGTGCAGCTCCAGGGAGAAGGTCTCCACGTCTGTGACGCTGAGGAAGTCCTTCAGCTGTCTCCTCTCCTCCTCAGACAATGTCTGCCGGTAGTCTGCCGAGAGTCTTTGAAACGGGTCCTAGATAAAGACAATCAACGAATCAACCTATAGCTTCATTCTTAACTGTCACACAGTATAAAGTCACAAAGTCACAAAATCACCAGCTGTTACGGGAGAACTAATAGTGAGATCCTGTTCCTGTTGTCACTCAACACTTGTTTAGGATGAACGCATGCCGTGTCCAGCGGCACACTTCCCCCAGATTTACAGACCAGGGTGGTGGGCCTGGTGAGGTGGTTAGGGGTCAAACGCTGGCAGTTAGTAGGGGTCAGCAGGATTGGGGGGGGGGGGGGGGCTCCAAACACTTTGTATGTCTTTTAAACCAAACCAGTCCAAACATAATCCAAACTTTTGCACGGATACATTGTCACTCGGGGTAATGCTGTGTCCAATCATTTAATAATAATAATAATAATAATAATTAGGGCTGTCAATTTAACATGTTCATTAGATTAATGAATTATGCCAACATTAACACCTTAATGAAAATCAATGCAAATTAATCGCATTCTGCAATTTCGTCCAGCTGTAGGTGGCACAGTTGGCGCGTCATTTCCTGATTTAAAGGACTATGCTCGTTTTTGACAACCTGGACCTTATTTACGACATATTATAAGAAGTTTGACTCACCCAGATCACTTTTGTGTTGTTCGGAGGCCTGTAGAAGAAATATAAAATCCAGCGCGAGCCAGTATATCCATGTAATGGCGGCGCACGGGGCATAGGGAATGCCGTTTCTCAAAATCCATTTTCGGCCGCTAAACGGTTGTTTTCATCAATCACATTGCATGAATCGACAGTTGATATTCCTCTACGCCAGCCATTGTTGTTTTGGTTCCAAATAAGGGGTCTTGATCCTCTGTAACATGATCTTTACAAGCCTCTCCCCCACTTGCTCCAGCACGCATGCGCACAGGCCAGCTGTTCCTCTCTCTGTCTCCTCACCCTCCTTTCAAGGAGCTCTTCGTCCGTATACTCTGGCTCAAAACGATATGGACGTCCGTCATATTCTAATTCATTTTCTAGATCCTCTAAATCTGACAAATATTCAGCCATATTGCACACAATATTCTAGGCACCAACAATCCGATCGTAGTGCAGAGAATGTGAGCCGCGAGTGTAGCCTACAGACGGAGAATAGCAAGTCTGCGCGCTGGCCTGTGCGCATGCGTGCTGGAGCAAGTGGGGGAGAGGCTTGTAAAGATCATGTTACAGAGGATCAAGACCCCTTATTTGGAACCAAAACAACAATGGCTGGCGTAGAGGAATATCAACTGTCGATTCATGCAATGTGATTGATGAAAACAACCGTTTAGCGGCCGAAAATGGATTTTGAGAAACGGCATTCCCTATGCCCCGTGCGCCGCCATTACATGGATATACTGGCTCGCGCTGGATTTTATATTTCTTCTACAGGCCTCCGAACAACAAAAAAGTGATCTGGGTGAGTCAAACTTCTTATAATATGTCGTAAATAAGGTCCAGGTTGTCAAAAACGAGCATAGTCCTTTAACATTATTGAAGCGACAAACTTAAATGCCAAACTTAGACCTAAATGACCTCGTACTGTATGTCGTATGTCGCAAAAGCATCTTTGCCTTCAAACAAACTCGAGGAGGTGGATAATCACTTTGCTTTGCCCTCTAAACGGAAAGTTAACTTTAAAAAAAACTCACAGATGGGACAGTTAATAAGAGCGTGGCCATTTACATACCATCCAAGCAGTTTTAGCCTAACTTATCATCTCAATGCTAAACATGTTAACAGCTGTCAGCCCCAGTAGCAAAGGCCTAAACTATTTTCACAAGGATCTATCCATGAGATTTGGATTTCAGATGGAGCAGGTGACAATATAAAAGTTGATGCTGGGTGTTGGCGATGTATGCGGAAGGCACAAACTCCTTACTGGCATCCATTCTTAGAAAATAAGCCTGTGAAAATGATCTGTTAACTACTAGCTACGGACTAATTAGCTACTGTACATCAAGCACCTAAGGTTACTAGCTTTGTAGCTTTTTGTGTAGGCGTTGCTGTAAACTGATGTGTGGAGGGAGGTGTGGAGTATCGTACAGCTGTCTTGTATGTTTTAAGAACCACTTTGTTCAAACTAATATCTAATCTATGAACACAATGCAGGACAAGCTTTGTTTGTGGGACATCAGAGGCGTGGTCTTAAGAAATCAAGCCACCTTATTGGTTATTATTCTCCACGTGATTGACTGGTTGGAAAGGTCTATTGAAATATCTTAATTTGGGGGCTTTTGCCAGCCAAAAATGGGTATAGGATCAATTTGCAATTAATTAATTGCAGATCATGTAATTAATTAGATTTTTTTATTTTTATCGTTTGACAGCCCTAATAATAATAATAATAATAATAATAATAATAATAATAATAATAATAATTACTGGACCTTGGAGGGTTATTTATTTGCCACACAGCAATTACACACAACACACGTGTGAGTGAGAGGCAGCACACAACACACAAACACAGACGCACACAAACAGATGCATTTACAGTGGTCTCCGGTGGAATTTATCCTCTGCATGTCTCCCATCAAAGGGGCAGTCAGGAGGAGTGGGCAGCCCTCATCAGTGGCACCCAGGAACCATGTCCAAGTGCTCGGTCCAAGTCCTGGTCAGGGACTGGACTGAAGAGCATCCGTTCTTCTGCATGTTTTTCATATTGGGGTTCAAAGTGGAGGGAGCCCGAGTGAGCACGGGGAGAACATGTAAACTCCACACAGAAAGGCCCGAGCTATGTGCCGACCATATACTCATCTTCCTGTTGTGAGGAGGACGAATGTCTTTCCGGCAAAGCGCCGGCTTCCACGTCATACGGAGAGAAGCGGTTGTAACTGACCTGTCCTGTGTTCAGCATCAGCTCAGACTTCCAGCAGGTGAGCAGCTGCCAGGTGAAGGTGCTGTGCTCCAGACGGCTCTCTCCAAACGCCTGAAACAGCCAGACACAGAGGAGCATGTGGGCTTGAATGGAGACCAGTAGATTCTACTTTACTCTAAAGTGGATACAGGAGGTATACGTTCATTTTCATTCCAACAGCAGTGTTTCTGAGGGAGAGTCATTGATAGAGATATTGGTGTACCTTCAGATTCACATTCATATTTATTTTAGCCAGGTAGGTTTTCACACATACTAGGAATTTGTCCTGGACTGGGTTAGGGTTACCTTGGCTACACTGCTGGAGATCTGCGGGTCCATCTTGAGGTCGTCGGTGAGGTAGGTCAGGAAGGAGGCCCGGGGCTCACCGCCCGTCTTCCCCAGGAAGCGCAGGCCGATTTCCACAGTGTACACGGTGTCACACACGTCCGCGTACGACCGGAGCCCCGCCCTCATGGCGCCACTCACCGAGCCCTTCAGCGGCTCCTGTCGGCACGGAACAGAGCAACCGTTAAGAAGCGCGCTCAGTCAGAGGTGCCTGGCTGGGGAGACCCCTGTCAGGGAACATGAACCGTTTCATGGAGCGTTCACATTCAAAACAATAACACCACTTTGGTCCATCTCAACATCAGGTTTGCCGCGGCGATAAAACACGGTCAAGTTAGCTTATGTTAGCGGCGGTAGTTAGATAGCTAGCTAACATTAAAAATGACAAGCAGCTATTTTTCGAGCCTCCCAAAGGCAGAACAGTTGAGATATATAAGTAATAATCCCACCACCGAACAACAAGGTCCAAAAGCTTATCTGGACATTTTGTAAAAGTTTTCGACTGACGCACCAGAAGTTTAGTTGGACCAAGTCATTGCCCTAGTGGCCGGAAATTCTATTGAAAGGGTCTATAGACAACAGCGGGCACAGGTCAAGGAATGTGATCTCTAGATAAATGGCTTCTTCAAATGGCTTGGGGGAACCACTATGTGTTTACCTGGGGCTGCTGCTCACTGTGAGGGTCCTGAGCATAGAGTCAATGGTAGGAAAAAGGATACATACTGTACGACCAAGTAGTACGTCCCCAGATAGATTTGGGCTTACCTGAGGAATTTTGTCTCTGACCTCAGCCAGAACCACTGAGAAGTCTTGTTGACGTCTGTTCAAGTACTTGGAGGTAACCTGATAACAACAGACAAGGACGAGTCATTCAGGCAGTCTGAAATAGTGTTAGTTGTGTCCCGAGCATGTATTACATTACAGTCATTTAGTAGACACTTTTATCCAAAGCGACTTACTTAACGGAGGTTGTCAGTGTAATACTCCTCACCAGAAGTCACAAGTGCATCTCCTTTCTAAACAAGTGACTAAGAGCATAATCTAGTGCTTAAGTTGAAGTACAAGAGTAGCAAAATACATACATACATACTTCTTGAAGAGCTGAGTTTTGAGCCTGAGGCGAAAGATTTCAGTTTCTATTTGAATCATCTGAATGTATTCCTGTTTCTCACCGCTTGAATGAGGGGTTTCCCCGCCAGGTGGCGGCGTGCCAGTTCAGCCTGGATGCCCTGCAGGTCGTAGCTAATGTCAGTCTCCCTGCCTTTCCTCAGGGTGTAGTGGCAGTGGGCCAACACCAGAGGGAGCAGCTCATGCTCTGGGTGGCACAGGGTCAACTGTGTCTCTGACACTCCCTCCAACTGTACGCTGTATTCACTGCTTAGATACAAGAGATGTCAGAGGACCTCAAAATGGATAGAGAATAGACATAAAATTCCATTAAATGTATATCAAATCCCATAATATCGCATAAATATGTTGGTGCCAAAATTGGTTGGTGCCTCACCTGTTGCTGTGGTGACTCAGTCTCCTGGCCTCTCTCACCAGGCTGTTGTGTGTCTCGGACAGGAAGTCCACCAGGGTTTGTAGACAGGACCCCGGCCCGCGTCGGGACGGAGACAGGAACTCCCCGGAGCTGTCCATCGTCAGCTCCTTCTCACACAGCTGCGGGGCCACGCCCAGAGCTGCTGCTCGTGACACACGCACACACACACACCGAGGCAGAGTAGGACACCACAGGTCAGGCACCAGGCACATGCCACCTCAAGAACACGTCAAGATTAGGGCCTAATTATGCAGGCGACATAATTCTCGGTAGGCACTTACAATTGTTGGCCACTTCCATTCTCAGACTGTTCCACACCTCGACGAAGATCTTCAGCCTCCCGAGCAAAGTTTTCTTCTGGTATCCTACAACAAACACGGTGGGCAAAACAACACGTTTTCCCCATTGAATAATTGTTTTACATGGTATATGCTTGTATAGATGATGGTCTAGGGTGAACGTACCTGCTGGTGTCTGCTGCAGCCTCTGAGCGATGCTCTGCCAGGCCGCCTCCGCCGGGAGGGGAAACGCCCGCAGCAGGTCGCACTGCAACGCCGCCAGCTCCGGGAGGTGGGGCAGCTGCCTCACACACTGCACCTACACACAGAAAAAGTGGTATGGATACAATATGAAGACTTCGAAGACTTTGACAAGCTAGGCCGAAATGTTGTCTAAATAAATCCCCCAGCGTTTTTTTTTCTTTTTCTAATACAGTCAATTTCACTCGTTGCCAGCACCTCTCCAAGACTACGGTGTGCGGTTTCTCCATTTTCCTCAACATGGATACAATACACCATATATATTGTGAATGACATATTCTGTAAAAGAGACCTGGTCTCAGTATGTTCTTCCCTGTCTAAATAAAGGCTTCTTTCTTTCTTTCTTTCTTTCTTTCTTTCTTTCTTTCTTTCTTTCTTTCTTTCTTTCTTTCTTTCTTTCTTTCTTTCTTTCTTTCTTTCTTTCTTTCTTTCTTTCTTTCTTTCTTTCTTTCTATCATAAAGGCTTCTGTCTGTCTGTCTGTCTGTCTGTCTGTCTGTCTGTCTGTCTGTCTGTCTTTCTTTCTTCTCCAGTGGGTCAGATGTGAGTACCAGTACCTTGCTGAGGAAGAGAGCCAGCAGGGGTAGCGAGGGTCCCTGGGCCTGGCCCACCACCTGTGAGAGGCGCTCCAGGGTCAGGCCCTCAGACAGGTTCCAGAAGGAGGAGTGGTGGGTGGGGCAGTCGGAGGGGGGGCTGGGCAGCATGGGGCTGGGGTCCGAGTGGAGCAGCCTCATCAGGGGGCTTCCCCCCAGACGGTCGTCTGTACGGATCCTCCGCTGGGCCTCAGACAGACTCTTCCTCAGACGCTGGGAACCAGAGAGATACATACATGGATGGGTGGATGGATGGATGGATGGATGGATGGATGGATGGGTGGATGGATGGATGGATGGATGGGTGGGTGGGTGGGTGGGTGGGTGGGTGGGTGGATGGATGGATGGATGGATGGATGGATGGATGGATGGATGGATGGATGGGTGGACGGGTGGACGGGTGGACGGATGGATGGATGGATTGATGGATATGAACTTTATTTATCTCCAAAGGGAAATTTTCTTTGTTGCAGCAAAAAGTACCCATACATGTAGCACGACAATACAATGCAATACAATGCAATACCATATCAAAAGGCATATTGGTATGGAACTGTACAAAATGGGGGAGAGGGGGTTGTGCAATAAGGCACAGAAAGGCACCATATACAATATACAGTACACAATATACTATATAAACGTGTGCAAAAAGAGAGAGGGGTAGATGAAAGACCAGACAGATTAGTGGAGGGGGTATCACTCAACGATGTGTCGAGGTCAAGTGGTTTCTAGTGGCCGTATGATGCGGTCTCACCTGGACTACCGGGTCGATGGCGACGTCACAGACCAGCCTCTCCCACTGCTGCCGTCCACGCCTGGAGGACAGGTCAGACACCGCGCGGCTAGACGCTGCGTCGACATTCAACAGAAAGGTGTTAGACAACATCATCACTCTGTAAGGAGACAACGTGGGAAGTCAAATGGAAGGAAACGTCATCACCACCTGCAGGCGATTCCAGGCAGGTGTTTAGGACCAGGTGGACTATGACGGCGGTGTCGTCCAGGTTCTGATCCAGCGTTCTGCCCAGATGGTCAACGTCCCTCTCAAGGTGACTCCACAGGAATTCCACAACGTCCCCGACCTGGGGCTGAATCATGCGCCCGACGCCCTGCGAAAGCATTCCTCGCTAACTATCAGAATATACTGTAACATCGCAGTATTGATAAATACATGGATTATACTATAAGAACATACCGTAACATCACAGTATTAATATATACATGGATTATGTATATGTATGTTCTCGTGTCACCCTTCAACGTTTGCTGGAGCTATAGACCAGGCCTCACCTGCTGGTTGGTCACAGCTCCCTGCAGCAGGGCCAGGTGTGTGAGCAGGCGGAGGATGCAGGACTGAGCAGGTGACAGGCCTCTATCTGGAGCCTCGGACCTCTGCCTGGCACCCCCCAGGATGTGACCCGTCCGGGTCCGGTCCCCGACGCTACACACACACACACACACACACACACACACACACACACACAATTACTCAGAATCTCACATGGACATGACTGAAGGCTGCTGCAAGTTAAGTTTCCTCAACTCTACAGAGGTGTTAGTTTGAGCAGAAATACCTTGATTCAGCAGGGGTGAATCCAGGAACTGGTTGATGATTTGCACCACCAACAGGCACCCCACAGTCTGGGCAGATTGATGTTGTCAATGGTCTGCCACACTATGAGACAGAAGAACACCATTAGGGCACTGACAACAGTCATGGAAGTATATATATATATTGTCATTTGAAATAAGCTATAAATTAGTTCAGATGAGTTCAACACGGAGCCTTGCGTCAACAGAATGAAAAGATATCTTACCTCCCCGACAAAACACGCATGACCGTTGGAACAGACTGCAATAAAACAAAAAGTAGCAAGATAAAAATTCACTGTCAATCAACAGGTTCGCCAATTCACTGTCAATCAACAGGTTCGCCTACAGATGAGGTTCCCACCGTGATGCACATTGACAACGAGGACTTTCTGAAATCAACAAACCACTGTCATTATGTGACTCACAAAAGGGACACTCACAGTACATGGTCATTTGTTTTCCCCTGGCCCCTACACCCATCCACTGGCGGGCCTCGTTCGTGTGATCGTCTTGCATGGTGGGGAGGAAGGCACCCTGCGGGACAACGAGATATCAACTTCCTGAACTCCTCTCCAGAGCGCATAGTGGAGAACGCTAACTCGTGGCCGAGCAGAAGAAGGCCTCACCGTCATATTCTGGGGCTGGAAGGCGATCTGCTGTAAGGGGGCCAGTAGCGCGTTCCTAGCGAGGAGGACGGCGTCTGCGTGGACCAGCAGCTCCAGCAGGGGGCGCCTCTGAGCAGGTAGAGCTGCGCTGACGCAGAGAGAAGAACCCGCTCCCCCGATCTGATTGGACAGCAGGGCGGCGCAGAACCTTCTGACGTTGTCCGATAAATTGACGTTTTTTAGGAAGTCCTCCAGCGTTCTGGTCTCCTGAATATAAAATCAACCGTTACAGAGCAGTGGATGGACGTGTATCATTTGCAGATAGTGCACAGGAGTCGGTCAGAGGCGGGTACCTGTGGAGTGGGCCGGATTTTTGGGTCAGGCGACGCAAGTCTACTTGTGACCTGCCGGAACAGGGCCAGCACCAGCAGAACCAGGGCCGAAGCACCTCCCAGGTTCTAGAGGTTAGGAACAAGACGGGTCACAGTGAAAACACCACACTGAATCCCCTCTCCTTCTCAAACATACTATGCTCCGAGTGGCGGTAGGCCCACTCCAATGGAACGGCACCGGTTCTGACCTGCAGGGCCGTCCGGAGGGGGTCGGTCCTGTTCTCCAGCAGGGCCTGGGCCACCCCGTCCCTCAGGGCCCGGTACGAAGGCCCGCAGCACAGGAACCGGTCTACCTCCGCTGGGATCAGCCGCTAGACACAACCAATCAGCCAGTACGGGCAATTATTTGACATCTGATGAGCCTTTCCTTCAAATCTGCAATAGTACTTTTCCTGATTTTTTATAGAAATATAAGATTTCTTTGTCAATACCTGAATAGTTGGGTAATACCTGTATGTATATCAAACCCGACTCTCTGATAATCATACTAAAAATGCAATGTTGTGGTATCAGGGAGATGATGGATTTGATGAGATTTCTGTCAGATCTACAACCTCATATGATATATTAGTTGTCCTGATTTTCTATAGAAGCATAGTATTTCTTTGTCAGTACACAGAAGGACAGTGAGTACCTGGATAATTGTGCAACATATGATACCTGTAGGCGGAGGACCTCTGGAGGGAAGACCCAGGCCCACTGGGGGCTGTTCATCAGACCCAGGACACAGTCCATCCCAGCCTGCCTGTTGGCTGCCCTCAGCAGATACACCCTGAACCAGTCGTTTCCGCTGTACTCACACACGGCCTTCACCTGCTCCAGGTAGCCCCTCTCCACCTCTCCAGACACATTAGCATTAGCTGAGGGAAAAACAAACAACAACAACAACACTGTTTCAACAAATAAGTCACAAATCATTTGGATATAGAAGGTCAAAATATCAAAAGCCACCTGCAATTCAACACATTATTGAGACTGTGTTTGTGCCTAAAATGGACACAGGTCAAGTGCGTCGCCCTCACCCTGGGACCGGACCAGGGACCTCTGCAGCAGGCGGGCGGCGGTGGCCAGACACAGTCTCAGACGAGCCATGGTCAGCAGGAACTCGGCCGGGTCCTGCTGTCTCCCGGGCGTCTGCTTCCTGGCCAGCCTGCCCAGGAACCCGGCCTCCTCCTGCAGACGCCTCCGCTGCTCCCCGCCCTGCTCCGCACCCTGCTCCCCGCCCTGCTCCGCACCCTGGCCCGCTGAGCACAGCAGGGAGTCCTGGAACAAACAAACAAACAACATGACACCACCAAATACCATGAGGTGAGGGATTTGGAAATGTGAGCGGATTGGAGGTGAAGTGATTTGCCTGGAAACAGTTGACGAAGAGCAGGTAGAGCTCTGTCCGGTCCCCCTTCTCCAGAACCTTCTCCTCCAGGTTCCGCAGGTACGCCTGGATGTGACCTTTCACCTGCTCGAAACTGAGACAAGCATCAGCAAGTCACACAATGACAGAAATTGTTTGTGTGCATGTGTGTTGTCGTTAAATCTGTGTTAAATGTGTAACAGCAGCTATGTACGTTCTGTATGTTGTGTATTGTACTTCACCTGTACTGCAGCAGGAGTTTGGGCAGCACCGACCGGACCACAGGACTGTTGTCCACACACTCCAGGAAGGGAGTGAGCTCTCTGGTCCGGTACACGTCCCCTACAACACAAGACGTCGTCAACCACATCTGGCCGCGTGGTACCGTAGTAGAGGACCAGCGGGTTTGGTGTGTCCATCCAGGCCGCTCACTCACCCTGGGCGGAGATGAGCAGAGAGAAGAGCAGCTCCACCACCCCGTCTCTGGGGCTCTCCCCCTCGGACAGGCAGAACCGGGACACCACCTCCAGGAAGAAGGAGTTACAGCAGCTCCTGACCTCCGCATGCTGCCGCAGGGCCGCCCTGGGAGAGCACAGGGAATAGAATCAAATAAAACTTTATTTATATAGCGCATTTCATACACAGAGGCAACACAATGCACTTTACAGAGAGAAAAGGGGGTGTGTACATATATTGATCCTACCCCTAATTTTCCAGAGGGAAGCAAAAAAACAGTTCACCCATTAGAGCCATGTAGAAATCACAGGGAAGCTGTGAGATCTTCAAGAACGGGAACGGGAGATCTTTTGATCGGAAAAATCATTACATCTTTTTAATTTTAATTTGCTCTCAAACTTAAGCTTTCTGCTAGATTTCATCTTCAACGGAAAGTAGTTCCTTAGCGACTCTACGAGCATTCTCTCCCTGGCAACATGCTTGGGATTGCGTTCCTTACTATGGGCCTAGTTAACACTAGTCGCTGGTGTGCTGCCGGTTATAACATAACTCAATTCATCAAACTGCACGTCTAGTTAAGTCTTTATCCACCTGAGGTAGCCAAGAGAAAAACAATAGCCTATGTTAACACCACTTGTTAGCCTACTACCACCGAAACATGTTAATATGGGTTGCGAAATAGCTCGCATCAACGTCTTATCGAAACAGCTGTTGCGAGTTGTAAACATCAAGTGCTGCGGTGTAAACGTTGCCATGGAAATCACAGACTCGATGCAAGAAAATAACGGCGTAGCGATACGTTAAGTGATGAGGCCCTAGCCATGTATTAATCAGCTAGCCGTGGTTCTATCGTGATTAGTACATGGCAGTTGACCAATCAGAGAGCTTGCTCAAACCTACCCGTTATATAATATTCATTAAGGCTATTTCTAATTGTAAAGACAACGCATACCAATAAGACAGCAATCTGTTGGGAAAAGTACAAGACATTGTAGACGCTTTTAGAGGGACGTTTTCACTCACTCTATGGTCCGTGACACACTGAGCTGGAGGTCTGGCGGAACGTCTGCCCGGCACTTGGGACAGAAAGGTCTGTCTGTCTGAATGCTGGTCCGGACGCAGGACAGACAGAAGACGTGTCCGCAGGGCAGGACGCACGGCTCCTTCAGCTCCGACAGGCACACTGGGCAGTTATCACCAAACCTGCAGAGAGAGAGACAGTAATATGAGCTGGGTTGCAAAATTCAGGAATATTCACAAACCTCCCCACGGGAATCAACAGACATTTATGGGAATTAATAGGAATAAACTGGAAAACAGAATTTATTCCAGTTAATTCCTATACATTTGTGGGATATTCTGAGAATTTTGCATATGAGAGAAAACTTAACGGTCTAACAAATGGATAAGGAAAGAATACTTCAGTTCATACAGTAGAATTGCTGCAGATATTACAGACGTGAATGTGATGGGATTGAAAAGGAGAGTTTGGACAGAGTCTGACCGCAGGTCTCTGCTGATGCACTCCTCGTGGTAGGAGTTGAGGATGCGGATCAGCTGCTGCAGGGTGTCCACGCTCCTCAGATCCGGGGAGTCCTGCATCAGCTGAGGGGTTGGACATCAAACAACGATGAACACACCGAGACGTCACTTGAAAAATAATAACATTGTCAACCGAGGGTAATCTAACTCACGTTTTGGAGAAGGTTGCAGTGTTTCAGAGCCAGGTCCGTCAGCCTAGCGTCTTTCTGCTTAGCCTCAAACAACACCTGCTGGATGAACGCTGCTATGACCAGCATCCCACGCCATGTTGACCTGAGAAAACGCAAGTGGTTTTGGGATGGAGCCAGATATCTATTTCACACAGTGTTTCCCCTACCAATGCCTTGGAGGGGCGGCCCGTCCCCGACAGGACCTCCTGCTCCTCTTGAACCCCCCCCCCCAAATCAAAAAATAATGCCAAAAATAGAGGACTTTTAGATCTCTAACGTTTTTAGCATGAGCCAAAGGAGTTTAACATAGCGAAAATTAGCATCACAGCTAGCAGAAACGGGTAGTGAGAGATGATGAAATGAAAATATTTTTTGTTGCTGTAGCTAGCTACTTAAGTAATGTAACCATGTAGGTGTTCTGTTGTTAGTAGCTTTGTAGGCTAAAATTAGCTAGGCTATGTGTTGTGGACTAAATGGCGTTACATTCAAGTTCACATTTTTCCCATTTATGCATTTCAATGCTTTTGCTATTTCTTTTCAACTGTTCAGCATTCACAATTCTTTTCTGCAGGAAATGTAATTTTTTTGTAGTACCATAATGTTTTTTATGTGTTGTAAATATTGCTTATATTTATTTACCTAAGTTATGTGCACTCATTTTCATTTCAGCTCAGTGTAGAGAAATGCACCGATACTAACAAATGCCTTATTGCAGCGTCTATGACAACACTGTCAACACCATATATCTGTGACATGCCCGCCCCGCACGAACAACACTAGTAGTTTCAGGGGGTCTACCACCCATCCTGAAGAAAATCCTAGGGGAAACACTGTCACATATCCCAATACTGTATGTGTGTTCTTCTCATCCCACAAGTGGTCTTCAAAGATAACTCTTTAGTACAGGGACTACCTGATGGAGTTCAAGTGCTGGAGACAGCCAGGCCTGCAGAGGGCACTGTACTTGAGGCCGAAAGCTCTGTCCAGACAGGGCTGTAGGAGTTCCACTTGGCGCAGGAAGGCTTCGCACTCTTGCACGGACGTCACGCTCTGCAGCTTGACCTTCTCCACGCAGATGCCGAGAGCCAAAATGTCCTCTCTCTGCCAGAAAAAAACAGTCAATCCTACTTGTCAAAGATGCTTACAGAATCAAGAGGTGCGAGCTACTGTCTCAAATATATTTTCTCACCATGTCTGCAGGCTGGCTTGTCGCCCCCTGTTGGGAGATCTGAGGGGCTAGATCGGGTAGGAGCAGCAGGATGTGGGAGAGTGTGTCCAGTCGGGGAGCGTAGAGTCTGGCCGCAGCCGTAATCCAGGCAGGGGACAAGTCAGGGGTCACGCTCACGGACAGCTGGAGGTCCGACAAGCAGCCCAGCATCAGCCTGGTGAACGCCTGCGTCAACGAAGGAGGAAAACACAAATAATATAGATGTCTTGGGAAGAAATATCTCAAGATTCAAGATTTATTTTATTTGTTACATGTACTGTAATGTACGGTGTACAGTCACAGTGAAATGTTGCTGGCAGCTCCAAGATTATGCTAGATACAGTTAAATTCTAATACTCAATTGCAAAATATAAATTTACAAGTTACAATTGTACACATTACGAAAATTACAAAAATGTACAATTAAAACTACTACTAATAAGTACCCAATAAGTATCATGTTAACAGCTCAGCCCCAGTAGCCTACTAGCTTCGCCGACCCACACTCACTGAGAGCAGGCTCCAAATGAGCAAGTCTACCTTTGAAGAATTGACAAACTCCATCGTAAAGTGGATTGCTGTGGATTGCAGACCAATTTCAATGGTAGACAAGGAAAAGGGCTTAATGGAGGCGTTTCAAATGGCTTCCTCCATTGCAACTCACAAGCCGCCTTCAAGAGGCACCGTAGTTACAAAAATCCACAAGCTGTATGACATGTAAAAGACGAATGGAATTACTGCTGCGGGCCGAATACGTTGCTCTGACCGGGGATCACTGGACGTCAGTCAGTAATCACAATCACAAAGCCACAATAACGTAATGTCTTTGAATTGAAATATCTTCATTTGGGGGCTTTTGCCAGTAAAAATTGGATATGCAATTAATCACGATTAATTAATTACAGATCATGTCATTAATTAGATTATTTTTCAAATTGTTTGACAGCCCTAGTTATAAGTGGTTGTGTTATCTAAGATTATAATTGATTGATTTGACAAAGTACAGTACCTCTAGCTCGTCCTGAGATCTTAGCTTGAAGGAGAGCAGCAGGAAGTCACGGAGGTAGCGGCCGCCGTATTCCGAGCGTTCCTGGGCGGAGAGTTTCTGCAGGTAGCCGCCCAGCCTGCTGCTGGTGGCGCTGCTCACGAACTGGAGTGTCCTCTGAGATCCGCCGCCATCCTCCGTCATCACTGAGAGAACAGACAGAGAGACCGTCAGATGATTCACAATAAACTCACTTCTGTTTACAACCAGAGTCAATGTTATTGCCAGGTAGGTTTTTACACCTACTAAGAATTTGTTCGGGTCAATTGGTGCATAACACTGATGGATAGACAACAATAGACAGGATGCAAGGACTAGACAGGACAGTGCAAAAATACAAGCAATGTGCATCCCTTCCAAATGTGATCCAGTTCAGTTACCTGGAACAAACTCTGACTCCTCCCACAGACTCTGGAAGTGCATTCTGATCAGCCAGCTGAACGGGGCAACACCGGGTTGTTCCACCTCACCCAACATCAGGTTATGTTGGACCAGTACTTCATGGTCTGAACCGCTACAAGGGGATGGTAAGATAATATAGCTTAAACCGGCACGTTGTCAAAAGTTTGTCTCAAAGACAAATCTTATTAACTAAAAATAGCTCACTTGGAGTGTTGAGGTGTGGCCAGATCTAGGATCTGCCGGTCTGCCAGAATGTTCAACCACAGCTGGATCAGGCCCTGGCTGAGCCCGGCGCAGAAGAGCAAGTCCAGGTTGGCATCTCTGTCCAGAACCTCCACGACACCGGCCAGGACTGGGGTCAGTGTGGACTGCAGGCAGCGCCACAGAGTGTGTCTGAAGACAGAAGAATGCACGGGAGAGCACAACTCAACAAACAACAGCTAATACCAATCACCCAAACAATCCGTTCAATACTTTACTCCGTTCAATCAGTGGTGGCTTCAAAACTCCACCTCAGAGTGCCGCCTTCCTGGAGCGCCTGGCGCTTCTTGGCTTCGTGGTTGACCCACTCCCCTGGACAGGGCATCACCTCCTCCCTGTGTGCCAGCAGCCCTGCCAACCTCTCCAGGAGCACCTCCTGGAAGCGAGCTGTAGCGAGGGACAGGGTTACTGATTAGTTGAACATGGCCAGCCCAGTAAAGGGACTAAGCTTTTTCCTGTTGTGCTTTTACTTAGTAAAATGAGAGCAGTGTGAAAGAGGAGCGTTCCGTAGTGGGTAATCTGAGTTCCCAGAAGCTCTCGCTGCGGCGAGAACCTCTGGAAGCAAGCTATGATATTTGTGGACACCAATGGGAATACACTTGGATTTTGTGCAGGAAGGATTGGCCCGTATAGATAGTGTAACTCCTGCCCCCTCTTTTCATGATCGGCTGTTCAAATGCAGCTAGATTTGAAAGGTAATGTGCTAGCTCCACCCCTATGCCCATGTTTTGCGGTGCTTGACTCCAGACTACGTAGTGGGAGAGTCTGCTCACCTCCCGTGTCTGCCTGGTCCTCCCCCAGCAGAGCCAGGAGGATGTGCATGCGCTGCAGCCCTCTGGAGGTCTGGTCAGCGGGGTCTCTCAGCAGACCCACGGCCTTCTGGACGCACGACCTCAGTAGTGACAGGCTGTGGATGTGGGCTGCCTCCGCCTGTATCTGCACATCGACACACAGGGCAGAGCCGCATCCAGATTCAAATAATCACCAAACAAAGCTTTAGCATTGGATAACTATACTGTACTGTTATCTGATTATGTTATAGCCAAAGCTAACATTTTTAACAAGTCGATAGGGAGTGTGCAGTATAAAGTATAAATGTATTTACTTCAGTGAGGAGTTTGCTGATAGGAGTTCCACAGAAAACTGACAGGTTCAGGCTCATGTCGTCTGTATCCCTGAGGTCGTCCACATGCACAGAGTGCCAGACTCCTGTGTGCACAGCATGTCCAACAACATATTAATATTGGTTCAGGATATCAAAAAAAGTCATACAAAATACAGGGCATCAGGCTTGTCTCACCTCCTTGGAAGCCAATGTACTGAGATCTACTTGGAATCCGGGACAACTTGGTGATGAAAACCACATAACAGGCCTGATCAGGGTCAGATGACATCAAGTAGTTCATGGTGCAGTACCTGAAAACAAAATAGGAGTTTCATGTGTGAGTGTGTGGGGAAAAACAATGCATCTGCATTGCCATAAAAGGTTTCATCATAGACATATCTTGATATCAAGCATACTTTGCTGATGCTATGAGCTCATCACTGCAGTGGGATTCCTCTACGTCCATCTGGACAAACAGAATGTGGAGGGACAGCCCGGCGTCTCTCAGGAAGCCCCTGAGACAGTCAACGAGAGAGATAAGAGACTGATAAGGTTGAGAGGAAATCCACCTTTCACTACATAAAATACCAGGAAAAGTACTGACTCGATCTTGCTGCAGAAGGAGAGTTCCGTGTCGAACTGGTGGAGGGAAACCAGGAGGATTCTTTGGTTGTCCAAGCCCAGTGCATCAGCCACCACTCTCACATCAGATTTGGTAAGCAAGCTGGAGAATGTAGTGACCTTATAAAGACACAGACCCACAGTTAAGTAGAGGAAAACAAATATGATAAATAAATTAGTTGTAAAAGAGAGAGTTGAGGTGTGTTTCTTACCTCTACAAACCTGCTGGAACCCTGAACACTGCTCAAGTGGCCCTCCATGAAATCTCGGAGAGAGCGATGATGCTGGTGATGGAAGTACATCTTCTGAAGTCTCTCTTTCTCCTGATTCCCTAGGTCTGTGTACTTAAGCCTCAGCACTGAGTCTGGCGTGGCACAGTTCAACAGGAAACCCTTGGCTAAAGTAAAGACCTCCTCTTCCTTATCGTTGTCGGTGTACTTATCGGTGGTTTCAACCTCCATCTCATCTTTTTCCACATCCATTTCAATGGCGTTGTCATCTCCTCCTTTGCCTGTAGATGTATGTTCCCCAATAGTGACCTCGTCTTCAGCCTCCAAAATCTCCATCTCCTCAACCTTTTCTGCTAACAAGTTCCTCTGCTCCTCCTCATCGACGTCCACATCCATACCACATGGATCCCGCATGTCTTCCTGTCTGTTGGCGGCAACCTCAGCTGCTTTGACCTCTTCCACAGGTTTGACCTGTGCTCCCTCCCGCTGCTCCCCCGTGTCTTCATTTCCCCTTCGTTGCTCTCTCCTCTCCAGTGCCTGCAAGAGAGCGCTCGCGCAGGCATCCCCATGGAAGCCAACAAACACATCGGAGAGCTGGAATTCAGCGGAGGCCCCAGCTGAGACCTCCTGTGTCCACTCCTTGAGTCTGGCCAGGACCCTGCACTGCCAGGGCGTCAGGTCTGTGCTCCGGTCCACACGGTGCTTCTCCAGTCTGTTGATGAGAGGCACAGGGAACTGTTCGTAGACCTTCTTCTGGTCCTCCACGACCACCAGCCTGAAGTCCTTGTGGACGCGACACTTAACTCTGTGGGAACCAAGCCCCAGATCCACATACCGCTGTCCACTGTAGTAAACATAGTACTGGTTTAAGGCATCATACAGGCTCTCGTAAAGGTTCTGCAGGTTCAAGAGGATAACAGTTCGACCTGTTTCCATGCAGGTTTTCACCCGGTTGACATTTCTGCAGACTTGGGCATATTCCTGGTCCTTGGGAAAGCCTGAGCCAAACACAATCTCAGGGGATGTGTATTCTCCCTTGGTAAAGACTCTTTGCTGCAGGATATGGAGGGCTGCATTGTTGGTGGTCAGCAAAAGAAGGTACCTGCACTCTTGGTTGCTGTTGCAGTCAAGATTCTGTTCTACCATTTGTAGAGTGTTTGGTGTGGGAACCTCTCTGAGGTTATGGAAGACTTCTTTGAAGAAAATGAGAGGATCAAATCCTTCCGGCTGTCCACTGAAGTTGCGCAAGATGGCCTCTGCGAGCTGGCTGTCATTTGGCTCTTGTTGAGAAGATCTGACAGTGCCAAAAAGCATTTTCACCAAGCTGTAATAATCTCGGAGACCAAAGAACTGATTTTTTGCTGTCTGAAGGCAAATCTCCAAGAAAGCCTTTGCCAACTGTGGGAAGAGATGTTTGATTTTCAAAAGAATGGGTTTGGAGGATGAGCAGATGCCTTTTGCTGTTTCCACTAGCTCATTCTCACTGGGATCCCATCTGGACACAAAAATCCCTCTGTTCATCTTTGCTGGGTCAAGGGCCCAGTTTGAGATACCAACAAATCCAACCTTCATGTGTGGATCTGGTCTGTCCTCGTCAATGCAGCCGTCCTCCAACAGGGGATGAAGGGTCTTCAATGGCATCTGTGGGGAGTCCTCTGCAAGTCCTATTTCATCAAGTACCACCACAGACACATACTCGTCCATGTTCTGGTCCTTCTGGAAACGGGCGCAATTCCGAAAGGTCCCGATGATGCCTTCAGGACTGGAGTGAGGACTGCACTGGAAAGAGACCATGTGAACCTGCTTGAACCGCCGGAACAGGCTGCAGTGGGATCTATGTCCCTTCATGGCTTCATCAACCACAGTCTTGGCGAGGGACTTGGAGCTCCCTGGCTTGCCAACTAGGAAGAGTGGGATCTTGAGCTCAATACATACAACCATGAGGAACACATTCTCTTTGAGGGCTATGTTCTTGGCTACTGTCTCCCTCGTCTCAATGTTCTGGAGGAACAAGTCTTGACATGACGAAATCTCACGCTCTAGTGAGTCTGCAGAGTTAAGCGGATCTGGAAAGTGCTCACTAATAACTGATAGATACTCCCCCTTTGAAACAAGAGATGGGTAGTAGCACACGCCCACTGCAAGTGCCAAACACTTCCATGTCTTCTGAATGCTGGTGAGCTCACTGAAACCAGGGATGTGGTCACTGAGGAGGTAAAACCACGCCAGCACCTTCATAGACCTCTCCACGTCTCTGAGACTCACAAAGCTGCACTCGTTCTTTCTGTTGCGCATGTAGCCCTGAGAGGTCGCAAGAACCTTTGAAATTCCCTTGTCGCATGCTGCAGGTAAACCGTGATCCTCTGCTTTCCTCTGAACTATCTGTCTGATGTAGGAGAGCTCTGTTGCATCGCTCAGCTGCCCAAAGTCCCACACTAAAGGAGCCATGCTTGGAGGTAGTGGATGAACTCTGTAGACGAGTTGCCTCAAGGGGACTTTGCCGAGACGGTCAACTGTTTCCTCTGCCTTTACTCTGTATCCTAACCCGGCACGTTCCAAACGCTCCACCATCTCAAGGGAATGTCTCCGATAAGGATTGCAGGCAGCGATTATTTTCAAGCCGGTGTTTGCCTTCAGAGGATGTCCTTGCACGGTCCTGTCGCACAAGACCTCTTTGATTGCAAAGATGGATTCTGTGGTGTTGGCCTCGTCAAAGAACAAAACTGTGTCCAGTTTGTGTGTTCTGTAGTTCCTCTCAGCCTGCGTCTCTGCCTCCCTCACCCTCCTGTAGATCATCTCAGCAGTGGTTCCTCCGTGCACCTTGACCAGCTTCATGTTTTCGACCTCTCTTCCCTCTCTCTGCAGATCGCAGAGGAAGCGGACCAGCCTGGTCTTCCCACAGCCGGTTTCACCCATGATGATGACCGGAATCCCGCATCGGAATCTCATGTGAATGGCCAACATCTTCATCACATTATCCGCAGTGAGCTCGTAGGTAGGGTCCGGATCAAATTCCCCCATCACAATCCCCCTCTTGGCACCAACCACACGTGAGATTCTCTTGATCTTCTCTGTTCGGGGCAACAGGTCAAAGTTCTCTGTGAGAGATATCTTTTGCCGCTCAAGGCCTTCGAAAAGTTTGGATGTCATCACATTTCCCATCAGCATCCGGTTGCTCTGGGGATCAACTGCGTCTAAAGTGTTTCCCCTCTTCTTCACGTGAAAGCCCAGGAAAGACATGGAGAATCTGTCTGCATTGAAGAAGATGTACGGATGAGACTCACATTCCCAGCGCTTACGAATAGTCAGGCGGGCCAGAAGGTCATCATCTGGGTTGTCTCCCGTGAGAAGGGTAGGACTTTGGTCAGAGGTGTCCAGCGATGGGGATGCAAAATCCCGTGCCATCACAATCATGAATCTCACGATGAAGTCTTTGAAGCCCGGCAGCTGGTCGGCAAGGAAGTCTGGGTCACAGAATATTGAATTCTCACAATCTTTCAGCTGCAAGTTGAGGAACCAAGTGAAGTTCTTCAGCTCGGCCCATGAAGGATCTGTAAGTCCACAGTTGGCAAGAAGGTGGTGCAGACAGTCAATGGAATCCCCCTCTCTGGATCCTTCATGGTACTTAAACTGATCAAGGTTCTCATTCCTGTTGAAGCGCTTTAGGAACTGATAGGGTCTCTGAATCCCTTCACTGGCAAATTCCTGCATGTCCATCAATGGTTCTAAACTAGGCCTACTTGTCATTTTGGCACGGTTGGTCAGCAAAAGCCTTTTGACCTCCATTGGTGGTCTGCATTGGATGGTAGGTAGAATGTCAAGAAGTCCAACTCTCATCTGTGAGGACAAATACAATGGAAAAAAACATTTTATTCAAGAATTGTGTTTAAGAATTGAATAAATCATTCAAGTGGGGTTTTATGGGAAGGAGGGAATAAAAGGATCTACCTCCTTCATCTGTGATTGGTTCTGAAGGATAGGTCTCAGAACCTCGACAGCAATCAAGTGACCTGTGTTCCTCCTCCACAGAGTTCCATGGCTGTCATTCAAACAGCCCAGCACCAGCAGGTGAAACAGGAACTCCTCAAGACCAGAATGTACCTGAAAATCAACAAAATTAAATGGATATCAATCATTCCTTATGCCATAGAGCTCAAACTTTGATAGCAGGAAAGAAGGACCCTGCAGTAGA
Organism: Borostomias antarcticus; assembly: GCF_949987555.1. Taxonomy (NCBI): domain Eukaryota; kingdom Metazoa; phylum Chordata; class Actinopteri; order Stomiiformes; family Stomiidae; genus Borostomias; species Borostomias antarcticus. The sequence continues at coordinate 15,614,356 of NC_140255.1, read as the reverse complement.
CCTACTGCGGCAGTGTCGATGTGGAGCAGCACTGGGTCCTGTTCTCTCAAAGGAGACAGTCTGCCTGATACAGTCTGTATGAAGGAGTCCAGGTCAACGCATGGCTCTATCAGTCGAATCCTAATATGCTGGGCCTTGGGAGCTATCTGCTGGAATCTCTCAAACAGGCGGTCCACATAAAGGGATTTACCTACGATATGGAAAGAAAGAAATGTAGTGAGATAATATCAATACTATTCTATACGAAGTATCATGAAGAAAAATGCACATAACAGTATTCACTAGGGATGGGTCTCGAAAACCGGTTCTATTAAGACTAAACTCGTTAAAAAGGCAGACCCAAGCTTATCGATTCTGCTATCGAGACTAGCACGTCCTATGATAACGTAATGTCAATTTTAAATCTTGTGAGACGAGTCACGTCATTTCCATCCATCCGCCGTTTAAATAAAAAAAGATACAATGGCCTCCCGCACCGCTTTATTTCTCATTTTGGCGGAGAGAATGGCTGAGCGCACAAAGCGATCTAAGGCGTGGTTACATTTCACAAAAGTGAAAGAAAAGGAGGAGGCGAAATGCAACCTGTAAGGAGAAGAGCAATCTTTCTACTTTTTGACATGACAGTAAAAGCCAAAAAGTTGCGAAGTGCAAGTAATTAATGTAATGGTTGGTTACAAGATAAAACGTAAGGTACAATGTATCGAACTTGGGTAGAGTCAAGAATGTTGTTATGGAAACAAAATACGCTTTGCGAAAGCCGCATCTTTTTTTCAACACAAAATCCGCTCTGGGTAACTTATCCGCTACATAAAAATCTGCAGTGTGCACTCAGCCTAAGGCCTGATTCATACTCTACGCAAGCTACGCTGACGCGGCTGTGAACGCGGGCTCTACGCAAGTATTTTGGTACACTCTCTGAGCGAGCGAAATAGCACTTGCGCTCGCGTAAAGTTAAAATTTTTGGCATGACACGTTTCTATGCAAGGACGCGTCAACGTCACCTTTGCGTAGCCTTGCGTAGCTGGCGACAGCGTAGCTTGCGTTGACTATGAATAGTGTATAGCATAGCACTTGCATGTACAATGCTATAGCACTATGTAGCTGGTTAACGTTAGCAAGCTGCAGTGCTCGTCACAACCAATGGATGGGCGTTAGTAGCCTAGCAATCGGTTGGCATAGGTTTGCCTTAGGTTTGTCAAACCATGGCATAGGTTTGCCTTCTTTCTGATAGAAGAACATTTGGAGGGCATAGTGATGAGTTATACTCATTAGGTTTATATTTATAAAGCCATTTGAAAGCAACCTCAATGTGCTGAAACCATCAAAATGTTATGTTGTTATGTAGCCTAAAGCATAGCCTATAGCCTACTTTATTTCATTTATATGCAGTATAATTTATTTTTTGTCTTTTCATGTCATGCCCTGTGCATCAGTAGTGTCACAATCCCAAATAAAACAATACCAATTCGGTTCTTTTAATAATGTATAGTTGTCTTGTCTTTCCATCAAATAGTAGAAAAATAGGGTATCGATAGTGGGATCAATAAAGACTTGCATCGTTAAGCTGTCTCAATAATGGTATCAGTATCGATAAAAATTAACGAGACCCATCCCTAGTATTCACTAGAATCCCAAACGAGTTTCCCTTACCAACTGCGGGGCGGGCAGATGATACCATGCAGACGGACAGGTTTTCTGGATACATGAGTGAGGCCGGGCTGTGTAGGGACGGCACAGTGAAGTGGTGACGCAGATATTTCTTGGCGTTCTCAGCGATCAGGCCCACTCCTGCCTGCACTTTGTGGTTGCTGAAGAAGGAGGGGACGTACTTGTGCTGGTTCATGACAGGGCTGACCAGCACCAGGCGGTAGTGGGGTCCCGCTGTTCTCTCCAGGGCTTCGAAGAGCTCCCCAAGAGCCACGCTTACATCGTAGCTCAGTAGGCCAGGGTCGACCAGCGTGTAGATCCTTTGCTGACTGCCTCTGGCGCCTCGTCCCAGAGCTCGACGGAGGAAGATCTCCACCTGCTCATCCGTCGTCTCCTCTCTGCAAACCAGGACCTCATCCGTGGATGGCATCGGCTGCTCTGGGCTCTCCATGTAAAAGGACAGAGTGGTGCTGAACACTTCTGCAGCCGGACAGAGGACCAGGTTGGGTTTGCCCTCTTGGAGCACGGGTGGCAGCTTCCGTCTCACGTGCTGCTGGTTCATATCTGAGAGGCATGAGAGGAAGCGTGCCAGGGTGGCAATGTCCAGATGCTGGATGAGGTATCTTGGCATGTCCTCCTTAAAACGCCTCCACAGGTCCTCCACACTATCCTCAGCGTCCTCCTCCATGGTATCACTCTGGGCCACAGCTGAGACATCAACAACATTGTCCATCTCCTCGTCTCTGTCACCGTCTGAGGAGAGTTTGTCCATCTCATCTCTGTCACTGTCTGAGGACAATTCGATCAGTTCCTCAACATCTTCATCATCGCTTCTGAAAGGCTCCTCATAATATTCCTTGCCATCAGTTTGAGTGGGAGACTCTGAAGACACCTCTGTTATTTTGGCCAGGGCCTCTATGACATCGTTCATTGTGCACGCAGGCTTGATGGGAGACAGCAGGTGCCACACCTGCTGAGGAACCGAGGCCTGCCTAGCGCACGTTGCTACCCAGTGGCACAGGTAGACCACCTGCTCTGAGGTGAAGTGGTTCAGGGTGTGGAACTCGGAGCGCTTGTCGCGGAGGAGGGCGCACCATTCCTCGTGGCAGGCCTCCATGGAGCGACACAGTCCCTGCAGCTGCTCCGTCACCTCCCCGTGGCACGTCGTCTCTCTCCCCCGCAGAGCGCCGAAGGTCCCCCGGATGCACGGCTGCTTCTCTGGGCTGCACTGGAGCTCAGCACGCCACTCCTGGAAAAGCATATTGCCCGAAGACTGCATCCGGAGAAGGATGTTGCCCAGTCTCTGGATCCCTTCAAACATCTTTGGGGAAATATAAGAGATAGAAACAGAAAATGAATCAGTAATGTCATGTTGCAAGTAAGTCTGAACAGTAAATGGTAAGAAAACCCCCCAGACTCAAATCAAATCATAGATCCTGCCCTTACATTTTCCAGAGGGAAGCAAAAAAACAGCCACAGAGTCTGAAAACGGTGAGCTGTAAAAATTCTTCCCTGACCTCTACCAACAAGACGATCGAGCAAGCTCCTGGAAGATATTTAAATCTATTGGCTAGGAACATAAGAGCACTAAACATGGGATAAACACTTATATACTGATATAATACTTAAATACTTAGAGACATGACTCAGTAGAGAAGATAGTTACAGAGATGTTGCCTACGTGGTACTGTAGGCCATTATGTGTTAGCTATCCCTGTAATCCATAACATAATATTTAAGTGACCTATGTGTGACCTAAATGTTGTCGTATATGTTGCACTGTTCTAACTGTCGTGTAATTGTTGTGTTAGATGTTGCATTGTGTACCTGTATGTGGTTGAATGATAATAAAAGCAACTCAACTCTATCACACAATAAAGCCCAATAAATAATTAGCAAACTGAAAGGATAAAGCCAACAGACCTGAGTGAATCTGTTGACCTGCTCCTTGCCATGCTCCCCTTTAGATGACATCAGCATTAACTTGTTCTGCAGCTCCAGTAGTTCCTCAAGGCTGTAGTCTTTATATCCCCTGTCCTTCTCCACTCGGACCCTCAGGACGCTCTGCAGACATCTCTGCAAACAAAGACAGGTTCATTGCACTGGATACGTAATCTGGCGCGTCAGATGGTTAGTTTCACACAACCATCTGGGAATTCTCCATTGGAAACTGTTTGGTAAAGGGCTGGCACTTTAAAAGATCTTGGCAGGTGATTGGATGAACCATTTGTCTATCACCATCTGTCGCACGCTAACCTCAATCGCTCCTAACTGTCGTCACACCTAAACCCGCCCAGCATAGCTGTTAGTATTTCCTCATAGAACACTGATTAGCCCGGTCATTCTTTGACCGGGCCCAAACGATTCTCTATGGAGCTATGACAGAAATGGCTATATCAGAAATGCAACGCTTGGAAATGTCTCACAGCAGATACACACCGTACGTAGCTAACTACTCAAAAGGAAACAGATGAAGACACAGTGTACACAGGACCACATACAGAGAGTATTAAGACTGGTTGGCTGCAGGCGTGTGCTGATATGAGACCGTGTCCACCCACCTTCTCCTTGTCTCTCTCCGGCCAGCGTACATGGTACACCCCGCCGGCGTTGATGGCAGATGCCAGGGAGAAAGAGGACAGCTCCACCGAACCGTGGGTCTGACGAAGCTCCTTCAGCCAGTCCAGCCAACGAGCCGAGTCCCTCTGCAGGTACAAACACCAGCGTTTCAGTGTCAACCCCTCCAGAGAAATAACAGCTGTGAATTCAATAAACGTTCGGAGACGGAGGTCACCAGTTTGTCAGGGAGTTTCTCATCTCTCCGCAGGGTGTCCCAGACCAGCCGGGCGCAGGTCATGAACTTGTTGAAGCCAGCGTCATGGGAGAGGGAGTAGAGTAGGGGGCTATAGCCCATCACCGCATCATAGAAGCAGGCCACTCTGTCTATGTCGGCGTCATTCTCCCCGGCTGAGGCCAAGTCCACGAAGACTTTCACGTCGCTCAAATCTGCCAAATATATAAAAAAGCAGACTGAATGGACATGCCACTTAAGAAAACCATACAATAAAATGCCACTTAAAGCTGCGATCAGTGGTTTCATTTTACCAATAAATTCTGCTAGATGGCAGTAAGAGATTTGTTTGCAAACAAATGGCTGTAACGAATTACCAGAGCCATAAGGCATGCGGGGGCGGAGCAAAGGCACGGTTTTAATTAGTTTTGACAATGGCTTTCAGGAAACGCTACAATAAAATGTAGATCCATTACAAATGTACAACTGCCATCACATGGTAGGACAGTAGCTGGAGCGGTATGGAAGATGGCTGACCTTTGAGGTTGTCCTTGACCCAGCTGGTCAGAGCCTGGCTCTCCAGGAACACCTCCAGACACGCAGTGTCCTTCTGGGTAACCGTGGACAGCTGATGCTTGGCGTGGATGAGGTCATCGGTGAGCGACCCCAGGGCCCTCTGCTTGAACGAGCGGTCTTTCTGTACATCAATTGCAAAAGAAAAAAGATAATTACATAAACACCAGATTATAAAGTTTCCTTTTTAATCTTTCATGCAATCAAAACCATTCAATGAAACATCAGTGAAACAGTATTTACAGTATATTACCAGTTGGGTGAGGCTGCGGATCTCGCTGAAGTCTCCCCCCAGCTGCAGCTGAGCAGCGATTTTGAGAAGTGCGCTGGCGGAGGCGGCAGCGTGGTGGAGCTGACGGTAGTCCTGAATCTGACGTAGTCTGGCCGCCACCCAGCCCGGCGCCAGCCCCTCGTACCCGCGCAGCCTCTCCGCCATCAGCCTTAGCTCCCTCTCTACCTGCACCCCGTCCCCCTGGTCCTCCGCAGCCTCCAGGGCCTCGTCCAGCTCCTCCAGCCGGACGGACGCCGTGGCGATCCTGAAGCCCAGCTGACAGAAGCCCCTAAGGCAGGGCTCCCAGATCCAACAGTAGACCTGTGATAAGGCGACGGCTACGGGCGCGGGGCCGATGTTTTCCCCGGCCGCCAGCTCCGCGGCCCCGGCCGCCCAGGCGGAGAGCAGCAGGCTGCTGCTGCGGAGTTCGTGCATCTCCCGGGCCATGGCAGGGACCTCCCTGCCGGCGCCGCCGTACCACAGAACCGGCCCCCGGGACGCCGCCTCCGCGCCGCCGGTTTGCACCACCAGCAGCTCGTCCAGGCTCACCGAGCGAAGGTCTGCGCGGTGCCGCTCCTCGAGGGCGGAGATCTCCGGAGCTGGGAAGAAATTCACAATCCAACGGACTCGTTCTAGATCACTGCACACGCTATGACAGGACAACGTCAAAGACACATTACCGCTACCCTGACTGACCAGGAAAAGGACCGTGGCAGATCAAAGCTACAACATGGCTACTGTTCCGCCAGCTGACCTCACCTGTGATGCTTTCCGACACCTTCTTCATCATGTTGATCAGGGTGTTCATGTGCTCTTTCTGCTGCGTGAAGGCCAACAGGTCTGCCTCTCTCTGGGCCAGGAGTCCCTCAGCGTCAGCAGGAAGGCCCTCCACCTTCGTCTGTCTCTTATCTATAACACACACGACCGACAACATACACTTAGAATATCTGTGATATTTCTCCATGGCAAAACCACTTGTCCTTTGATCCATGCGACTAGTGTTGTTGTGTGGGGGCGCGTACACTGGCGGAAGAGCTTTTTAAACTGTTCTCTGTGTTTCAGCGTGGCCTGCAGGTGTCCCAGGGGCACGTGTCCCTGACACAAAGCTGCCACCAGGTGGCCCAGGGCACTCTGGCCGTCCCTGATCACCTGACCAGCTTCCCCGTCCAGCTGGATGTCCTTCCAGTCTCCTGCGACAAAATCACCCGTCCATGAAACAGCTTCCTTAGGTACAGTATGGACACACGGGATCCACTGATCGCTATAGACAACATGGCAATGACAAATGCAGTGGTGCACCTTGGGATAGAAGGTGGGTGAGGGCAGACTGGGGGTCCAGCAGCAGGTCCACAGAGCCGCGTTCGAACCCCGCCGCAGAACAAACCACGACGGAGGACAGGACCGCGGAGGGGAGCTCCATCGAAAGGCCGGAAAGCGTCCGCATCAGGTCGCCCTCTTTCCTGGCCTGAAAACAAGCCATCGCTCGACACCGTCAGCGTCACATTCTGTCACTGTCACTCACACGGTCTACCTGTCGGTTCATCCGAACCTCTTCAACGAGACGTTTACCCTGCAGATGTTCTCGATGGCGGTCTGACACAGGTCCTGGAAGCAGGTCTGCAGGAGCTCGTGGCTCGTCCTGGCCGTGTCCACCGACGCCTCCAGGCAGCGCACAACCACCCTGTCCACATCACTGCCCTGTGGAGGAAAAGGGAACATCTTGTCTAGAGAAGAGAGGGAACCGGTGTCCAGGTGATGTGTGTATATGTGTGTGTGTGTGTGTGTATATGTGTGTGTGTGTGTATATGTGTGTGTGTGTGTGTTAGAGGTCTTCAGAGATCGGATTAAATCCGAGAGGACCTGAACACATTTCCACGTTTTTATTATGGTCAATTGGGTTCAGGTGGATCCGATTCTACTACCTCGGGTCCCGGGTCTGTTTATCATTATGCGTAATAGCTACCCGAGAGAAACGCATGACGCGAAGTGAGACCGCGGGCGTGACGCGAGCGGAGACACGGCAGCCACAGCAGGCTACCTTGTGAAAAATAAGCTGAAAGAAAATGAATATAAAGAGGTCAAACCTAGCGGCAGCTTTGTGTAGCCTTATTTATTTATGGCCGTTTCATTTCCATGCTGCCACATCACAGCCTGACAAAACAGCGATTGATCCTGTCGAGATTGAGAGGATAAATCACAATTCTATCCAACTGTGATGCAACAGCATGCATGCCAACAGCCGTGAGAACCTAAGCGATTAATGCTACTGCTACTTGCTACTACTACCTGTCGGATCCGTAAAATACCCGATCCGACTCGGGTCTCTGTCCTACTCCTGCTCTCGGACAAAATCGGGTCCGGTATACATATTTTAAAGAATGATGGGATTTAGTCGGATCTCGGAACGAATGTCTCGGTCCATCTCGGTTTCGGGTCCACATTTTAGACCCGAGAAGACCTCTAGTGTGTGCATCATACGCACCTCAGAGATCCTCCTCCTCAGGTCTTTCTCCAGACTGGACGTCCACTGGGCGGACAAACCCGGTACCGAGCACTCCACACGCAGCAACGCATCCCACATCTACAGTACCAACACAACAAGGGTCAGGTTCTATAACAGGCTTTACAATGTGTAAATCGATGTATTCATGTTTGTAGTATGAGGTAAATCGTATGAATTGATCTGAATTAAGTCTATGGGTTACATACAGTACAGGTTACTGTAGGAGAAAGTGAGCATTCACTCAGACCAATCATAGCGTTGCTTGTACTGTATGTACTTGTGTGTGATTTCTACCTTGATTTCCTTGGGGTAAGTGAGTGATTTGGACTGCCTCAGAAGGGGGTTGTGAAGTAGTCTGTCTCTCCACTCGCTGATGCTTAGCTGTGCATCTCTCAGCCTATCAAAGAGCTGGACGTGCTCATGACTCTTCTCCTCAGTGCCCTGAGATGGCGGACGAATACAAACAATTAGAGTAGAGGAAGAAGAAGTCTTTCTTTGTCATACAGCACACTCCAACACACACGTGCAATGGGCGACACATGGTAACACACACACACACACACACGCATTTAGGGTCAAGTACGAGTACGAGACGCAGTACGAGACACAACTAAAGAGCTAGAGAGAGGAGAATCAGGACAGTAGAACTATACCTCTCTTGCCAGCACGGCATGGTGAATTTCAGCCACTCTCAGCACCAGCTGGAAGGCTAGTACCACTGTGTTGTAGAACGGGACCAGTCGCACCAGCTGGCAAGTGCTCTTCAGAACACTGATGCTGCTCGTGAGGATAGCCTCCACACACCTAGAACCCATTATTCTACAAACAAAACACACACCACACACACTACCATGATGCACAGTACACTTAAAATCAACCATACACAATAAGGGTTGCAAAATTCTGGAATATTCACAAACATCCCGTGGGAATTAATGGGAATTAATTGGAATTAATTGGAATTAACAGAAATAAACTGGAAAACAGAATTTAGTCCTGTTAATTCCCATACATTTCCAGTTTATTCCCGTTAATTCCCATAAATTCCCATTAGAGTTTGTGAATATTCCCAGAATTATGCAACCCTAGATTTAAAGATTTCATTACCTCTCCTTTTCTTTCTCAATTTTCTCCAGTACATGGCTCAGGACGCTCTCTGTAGCCTGCATGTGGAGATGGTCGATGATGTCACAGATACTCAGAACGCAACCATAGCACTGACTCTGAATGACGTAGACATCCTTCATCTGTAACATACCTCAATAATCTGCTTTTCTCTGCTACTGTCCGCCACGTACGCACGGTGCCGATACAGCAGGGTCTGAATCAGGTACTCGGGAGGACTTCCTGTCACAGCGGAGAACTCTGCGACGTCTTCCAGCGCCACCAGGGACAGCCAGCTCACCAGTACCAGAGGCATCTCTTCAGCCCACGAGAGCTGGTTCTTAATCAGACTCATCATCGTTCTATAAAAAAGACACACAGATGAATGTGAAGTGGTCCATCGTTCTACTCATTTTGAAGGATGGCATTGTATGCTACAGTATGAGTGCAGCGTACCTTCTTTTGTCAGGATATCTTTGTATCGCCTCCCTGAAGACGCTGAATTGGACCTTGTCCAACCCTGACCAGTTGTCCTCCTCCACAGATGGGCCGAGTCTGCCAGCGTCTGCACTAGGCTGTCTGAGCATGTGCAGTAGAGGAACGAGCAGTGGAAGCTCTGGAATGAGCTTCTGTGAACAGTAGTTTACCAAACCAATCACCAGACTGTGGAGAGATAGAAACATATCTGAATACAGATTACACATTTGAGCAGCAGTATTATACAGTAGCTCTATTGAATGTTTGAATCACAAAGGTAAATACAACTCCAATTACTAACTTTTGTGCATAGGGGAGGACATTTTTCATTTCCCCAATGTTCGTGAGGTCAATCGCAGTGCGTGAGGACACTATGGAGCACAGCGTTGCCCAGCCCTTCATTCCAAGTTCTATTTTGCAACTTATGCAGACCATGAACACAGAAAGACCAAAGACGAGTGGGTTGTTCACTGTTGACTTTCCCTGAGACTCTTCATGCAGGAGCTCTATCAGACCCTCTGAAATCAACTCCGGCACCTAGACGCCAAGAAAGATAACCATCATGTCTCTCAATAACTAATAACTGTGTGGCCAAGGATTGAGCAGTCAGTCCTACAGTGGTTGTACCCACCTTCACTAATGGTAGCTTGAAATTTCCTGGGAAGTGCACCCGTTGCTCAGCGGATGCAAACCACATGTGAAAATCACGCAGGAGCTCACAGAGTCTCTGTGTGCTTTCAGGTTCAGATGGAACCCACTTTTTCAGAATGTGGTCCCGCAGCACCTGGCCAGAGGTCTGCCAGGCATCACACCACATCTTGTCTTTTGATTTGATGATGTCAATCCAACTTTGGAGGGACCAACGTGATTCTCGGCAATGAATGTGACCCTCAAAGATGTGCAACTCTGAAAACAAGCAGAATAAATGTTATAAAAAAACGTTTTGCCAATCTATTGTAAAAGTATTTTCAGTACTTTTATTATTTACCTTTGACTGGTGGCTGAAAGGGAATGTAAATGTCCCTTGTGGCTACCTCCATAGTGGTGTCTTTTCCTTTCTGGACTGCATATTGGTATAACAACTTCTGTCCTCTGATAATCATGGTTTCCTCCACTGAGAGGAATCCTTCAATCAGATAGCCCTGCTGATGTACTCCACTGAGAAAATTTAAATTCAAAATTCAAATTCAAAAGTAGTTTATACTGAACAAGATCAGATGTATTTACAATAATTGTGCTATGGTACGGGATAGTATGTTATGACACATTTCTATATAGCATTTAATTTAAAGAAATCACAATATAAATAAAAAGGAAAAAAAAAGTGCTGGCCATTTTAAGTCGTCATTAGACCCTAATCAACAGACAGTTTTCCGATAAGTGTGGCATCACTAATAATAAACCCAGGAAGAACATTATTAGCACTCACACAAAATGAGTCAGTTCAAGGATTGAAAATCCATCTTCAAAACGTAGCAACAGTTTGTCACGGTTTTGGTTGAACTTGAACTTTTTGTCCAGCACGGCGTAGATGTGGAAGGTGAAAATGGGCACCGCAGGTGGTCCTCTCATGGGGGATCGCTCTCTGTTGAGGAGGAAGAGATATATACAGTATACAGTATGTACCTGTAATATAAACACAAAATGCCTCGTTCCTGTAGGCCCAATCAATGCCAAGCACAACAAAATACCTGTGTCAATAAAAAGTGCCTGTGGTGAATTGGATCAATGATGTACAGAAGACTAGAAGACTAGTATAGTATAGTATAGTATAGTATAGTATAGTATAGTATAGTATAGTAGTATGGGCCACAGGGCTGCGGGTTACTGGCCAGCTCACCGTCCCTCTCTGCTCCGTGACGCCTCGCCGTGTTGATCAGCACTCTTGGGGTTTTTCTTCAAAGCCTTCTCAGTCTTCGCTTCCTTTCCAGTCACTGCTTTGGCGTAAGTCATGGTTGGGTCTGCCTGGCAGGCTGTGGCGGTTTCTTGGTTTTCTCCAGACGGTTTTACCTCCGCCTCTGAAGATGTACCCTCCTGTCCTACCTTGGAGTCTGGGCTTTCCGCCTCGGTTGGTTCTGGTACTGTTCCTGCACTGCCGGCTCCAGTCACTCTCTGTGCACGTTCACCTGTTGTTGGCTGAGTATCAGTGTGGCCATCTTGTTTTGGCTGGTTTTGGGTGGTGTCAGTGCTGTCGTCTTTGATTGGCTGTGTCTGCTCAGACAGCTTGTCTGGGGTTGGCTGACCAGGGTCGGCCGGCTCCGTCTGTGTCTGCTGTGTAGTCTGGGAAACTATGGCCGTTTGCGTCCCCCTGGTCCTGCCTTTACGCTTCTTTGTCTGAGTCTGAGCCTGCACCCTCCGCACATCCCCGGGCGGTTCCTGTGCTGGATCAGGCTGGGCTGGGTCTCTCTGGGGCTGAGGGTGACTGCTTTCAGACTGGGCTGGTTCTCTCTTGGGCTGACAGTGACTGGTTTCAGACTGCTGGTCTCCATGCTGCCCATGTGTCTGCAGCTCCTCAGTTTGCTGGGCCTGATTCGTTGAGGTCTCCATATCCTCCGTCTCTACAGGGTTTTGAGATGGCACCGAGCTTTCGTCGTCTCCATCTCCTTTCTTTTTTCTCCCGTAATTTCTCCTTCTTCTCCTCCTCTTCTTCTCATTTTGAGCACTCTGGCTCACCTCTCCTTTCCCCTGCGCCTAAGAAAAACAAAGAGCAGTTCACCTAAAGGGTACATCCAACACATAAATGAGCAAACCTCTGTCTGTATCTCTGTATCTGTCCGTCTTGTTTTCATTTTCCTCGGACACCATCGGCCTGACAGCGTTCATATTTAGCACGGGTACCGGCACCAGTCCCGAGCAGACAGTGACATACTCAACTTTTTGGGCCGACTAAATTACCAATTCAGTAGCAGAGTTGTAACACTAAACGTATTCCTAGCGAACCATTTCGATACAGGACTTTCAGTACAGTGCAGACGTGTACCGATGGTGCAGACGTGTTTCAGGCTTTGGTAGACAGGTTTTGCGTGCCATAGTAGAACATACTTCTAATCCGAGTTAACGGTGGACCACAATAACTGATATAATGACAAACCGTGATAAAATCCTGAAAACATTATCATTAAAACTGTGTTTGATTTCCGCTCTTTGAAAAACTCACTGTAAATACTGTCCAGCATCAACCAAAGTTAGCAATCTCCAAGACGCACTATTTTAATGTTCATGCAAAAAAAAAGTGTATAGTGCTGCTAATTTTATTTGTGGTTTTCAATATAAAACTTGGTGAAATTATTTCAGTGTGTGTATCAGTAGTTTTAGAAAAATGTCAGCACATTTTACAACACCGCGATAATACTGATAACTGTGATAATTTTGGTCACAGTTTGGTAATTTTGGTATAATTGTGATATGATATTTTTCCCACCGTTACATCTCTAGTCTCCGCCACACACTATTTTTTATTTTATTTTTTAGGCTGGCTTCGCCAGACCCAATTCGCAAAAATGGGAAGGGTCTGGAAACTAACCGTTTTTTGGGGATGATATTTTTAGGGCATTTCTGCTTTATTGGGATCGGATAGTGAAGACTGACAGGAAATGTGGGAGAGAGAAGGGGGAGGACATGCAGCACAGGGCCTGAGCAGGATTCTAACCCAGGCCGCTGCGGTAAGGGCTATCCTTTATGGTACGCGCCTTAACCCGATGAGCCCCCTGGAAACTCACAGTTGCTTTCCGATTCCTAAGGGGCGTTACCAACGGGCGTAGATCAAAATGCCTCTGGACGCAATTGGATAGACCTACAACCAATCAGCAGAAACGCCTCTATGGCGCTCCTCTGCTCTTTCATCTTATTAAACTCGCCCCATATTAGATAAACGGTTGTGATTGGCACGAACAAATTTCTGTTCAAGTGGATTCCGTTAAAACAGTTGGATATCCAGATTGATCTGTGGAGTGAAATCGAATGTGAGCTCGCGAGATCAGACTGGCGATGCCAGGGTATTATTTTTTGGCATTTAAGAAAAATGTAATGATACATAGTAATAAATGTAATGATGCATAGTAATAGCCTTCCTAAGTGCAGAATGGCCACAGGCCTTGACGGGCACTGCACTGGTATATCCAATAATGATATCATACACTGGGGCGGCAGTGGCTCAGGAGGTGGAGCAGGTCATCCAATGATCGCAGGGGCGGTAGTTCGAATCCTGGCTCCTCCTGTCCACATGTTGGAAGTGTCCTTGGATAGGACACTGAACTCCAAATTGCTCCCAATGAGCAGGCTAGCGCCTTGCATGGCAGCTGCCGCCACTGGTGTGTGAATGAGTGTGTGTGTGAGTGGGTGAATGAGAGGCGCTATCTAAGTGCAGTCCATTTACCATTTACATTTAAATTAATTAAAGACAGGCTATGCTATGCTGCAGAGTGAGGTTTGCATAAACAAGTCATGAGAACATGATGTATAAGTGGTGTGTGGTGTTACCTGTTTCCCTCCTTGTGTCCTGGGCCTCTTGACTAAAACATCCTCCTTGGCAGTGATGTCTGTCTGGTCCTTGTTGCCCTGTGTGCCATGCTGCTGGGTTCTGGTTGGCGCCTTGGGGCCCTGCTGGGGCCCCTCTTCTCGCTGGGCTCCTTCAGCTCCAGATTCCAGCTCCATCAGTAGAATCCTTTGTCCTCCTCCTCACTGTGTATGTGTGTAGGTGTGGGGATTCACCTTAGCACCCATCACTGACTTCTGACAGAGAATAACATAAACAATCCAATAAAGAAGTGTGTAAGTGGAGGTTAAGTATGCCAACAACAGCCGAAAACTGACTATTGGGAAATCTGTAATGATTGTGCCATACCGCTCACTGTGTTTTACAGTGCCAGTCGTGTTTTTAGGAGGGGCACTTAATGGTGCAACACCTAGTCAACTGCAGCAGATGACTTCCATAAGCAAGTTCACATGCCAAGTTTCGGTTTCCTGACAGATTCCATCCTGCATCTTGCAGTTTGTAGCCTTTCGGTTATTTCCACAGAAATGTGTAGCTACAGGCTAGCCTAGGCTACAACAGTCTACAGACTACGCGCCTATAAGTATAATGTTGATGGTGTATTTGCTCTAAATATATAAATACACGCAGACTACTAGCCTATTGACTGACACTCTAATTGAATAGCTCAATATGATGTAGTCATTAATAATCAATATTATATTAGTCTTATCATTAGGCTACATTGAACGCATATTTCAAAACGCCTACCTTTTTGTTTTCGTATTTCGTCCTTGTAATACAGCAAGTGACGATCAAAGCGGCATGTCAAGTTGCAAACTTTGCATCTTGAACTGGTTCGGATGCTGGATCACTGGTCAGCACCTGCAAACTCAACTCCACCTTCTCAAAACGTAAGGGAATATCGAGCAAAGTGTAATTTCTCCTAAGATGTAAACTGGACATTTTGCAAAATGAAAGTAGTTGTTGCCTTCCTATATTAGAGGAGATCAAGTATTAATATTTTTTTTGCGTAAATCATTGCCAAGTTACCTTTTTAATACCATACAAAGACTTCAACCATCATCATAGTATCACTGATAATTGTACGACAGTCCCTAATTCCCCGCGTCCACACTTTCGGTTTCGTTTCACTCTGCGTTTGCCCTGAACCCCATGGTCTGACCAGAAACCGAATCTGAATTCACAGATAAGTTAGTACATTCATAGTCCGACCTTTATTCTCCAGCATTTTTACAGACCGTAAGACCTTATTCTCCATCTTTATTCCATCTGCGTTCCTAATTAAACGAGTCCCCAGTTTATTATACAAACATTGCAAGGACACACACGAAAAAAAGAGATGTAACGATTTTATTCTGTAAAATGTCTTCTTCAAATGCACATTCTTGGAAATATAAAAAATAAAAGTTACTAGGTAAAAATTGTTACACCAAACCCAAACCCCTCACTCTCTCGTTATCCCTTAGAGAAATGGCGCCATCTAGGGGTAACAGACTTGAGAAGGTTCATAACACTACCAAAAAAGCAGAACACCAAAAGTGAGATAGAAGCAAACAAAGAATCAAAAGAAAACAAAAATATTTACAATTTATGTCCATTAGTCCATAGTGGTGGGAGACAGATTTGTCTTTTTTTGTGGTACAACGCTTAAGTATCAAGGTCTTGAGTGAAAGAATAACAGTTTGTGTTCTACCACCATGGATGATAGGACGGCTCTTTGACACCTCAGGCCTGTGAAGAGCCCTCAGGTTTCATGACTCTTCGGATCACCACTCTGTTCCTGCGTCCCTGTGGCCGGGCGGCGCCCTCTCCGTCTGGCATGGCGTTGTCATCCCCGGTTGGGCGCGGCTCTGCCCGGGGCGGCGAAGGATTCCTCCCCGCCCTCACATCATCCACGAAGGCCTCCACCCCCTCGAACCTGTTGGTGAGCTCCCCGAGACGTTCCTTCAGGGCGTTGAACTCCTTGTAGAGGTCTCCCAGGGCGTCAGACAACGGGGGGATCCTGGAGCACGAGAGGTCATAGATCACGGAAATGACAGCCCATTACAGTACAACACAGTACTTCTTTTTTATAGTGCTGACTGTTTTTCTCAGACACTGTTTCATTGTGACTGAGAAAGTACAATGTTTGTCAACAAACTGGTTGTTATGTCAAAAAGCCATTCATGTTCACAAGCCCTCACCTCCCATAGTCAGGCAGCACGGTACTGTGGTCGTTCAGGAGAAGGTCTTTGACTTGGGTCATGATGGCAAACTTCCAGTTATCCAACACTAGTGTGAGGTTGGTGCATCCTCTGGTGTTCACTTTCTCTGCTGCAGGGGCAAGGCCATAGAAGCAAAAAACAAAAACATCTATAAACTGTGTGGACAATGTTTTACATAAATAATCGTGGCTGCGTGCGTGTCTGTATGATAGGTTGGTTATTGACAGCAAAATGACAAATTTCCCTTGTAATAACTGGACCAATAAAGATGCATCATGTTATATAATAATTGGATTATATTGGATCAGCTTTACTAACAAGCTCACACACGTCCTGTCATTCTGGAGGTGACTCACCCTCGGAGCGGTAATCCCACTCTGAGTTCTGCGCTGTCCGTGGCCTCTGCGCGGCATTCAGAGCCAGCAGGCACATCAGAGCCAGGACCGTCTTCATCCTGGGATCACAGAACAGGCTAGCACGCCAGGGACAAACCACAGAGAACAGGCTAGCACGCCATGGACAGACCACAGAGAACAGGCTAGCACGCCAGGGACAGACCACAGAGAACAGGCTAGCACGCCATGGACAGAACACAGAGAACAGGCTAGCACGCCAGGGACAGACCACAGAGAACAGGCTAGCACGCCATGGACAGGAGCAACAGACCCAACAATAATGCAATAATAAAAAATAACATTAAGAGCACCATTTTAAAGCAGGTTTAGTTCAAGCCAAATGACTGGCACTTTAGTATTATAGACATAGGAGGAGTACCTGGACCAGCTCCAGTGGTTTATTCTGAAGAAAGTCTGAATCCCACAGAACTGGACAGAGTGGTGAAGATGAAGACGGGACGCTGATTTTATATGCCCCTCAGACTAACTCCCTCATGATCTCTGAGGAGGCCTCGCTAGCAGGGGGGCGTGTCCTCCAAGTCAACAGTCCCATTAGAGAGAGAGAGAGAGAGAGAGAGAGAGAGAGGGAGAGAGACTGATAGTTAAGTGCAAAAGTCTAAATTGCTCAAAATAAACGAATTAGTGAAATCCATCAGTTATCATCAGTGTGGTACACCAGCATTCTCTCAGTTGTTCAGTCAGGCACACATACACTCCCAGGGTCTCTCTGAACCCTGATGTCCCTCACCTCAATGGCAGCTGTCCTATAGCAGCACAGGATACAGGTGGACAGCGGTGTAGGTGGACGTGTCCAGGGAGGAGCGGTCAGCGTTCAGCCACTCGCGGTGTCCAGGTGGAACTAGAAGTGTCAGACCCCCCCCCCAGCATTCCTGCTCCTCACCTGCTTCCCATCTGGGTCTGACGCCCCCCTCCCCTGGGGAGATCAGCCTCGACTACCGACAGCTTCTCCAGGAGACTCTGACCCCTCGTAATGCAAACGCTTGAGACAGCCCTCCTGAAGGGAAGAGAAAACCGCCTGCTTCACAAGGGACCAGAAA
Source organism: Borostomias antarcticus (assembly GCF_949987555.1). Lineage (NCBI taxonomy): Eukaryota > Metazoa > Chordata > Actinopteri > Stomiiformes > Stomiidae > Borostomias > Borostomias antarcticus. Next base: position 15,596,838 of record NC_140255.1, on the reverse strand, counting down.
TCACTGAATTGAAAACAGGTGGAGCAATAGTACAATGTGTGAAGTTCTGAATGTTCCTCCTCCCTGATGTAGGTATGGTGGTGTAACAGCCCTCTGTCAACCCAGAGCCATTTCAACATACATGTTGGGCATTTAATTAATTTAATTTGACAGTAATGATAGGGTTGTGAAGAGTAGAAATAGCTGCATAATGGCCTTTAACAGGCATGTTCTAAATACTACAACATAACATTCTTTATTTGGACCATGTAAAGGAGGGTCCAGTCAAAGTACAAAGCAGATAAAACCTCAAATCATTAAACACTAATCTACAAACACAGAGACAGAGCCCACCAGAGTAAATGACCCAGGGGAAGCCGGTGGATGCGTCCTACCCTGGGAGACTCACTGTGGTCAGGAACTCACTCTGAGGTCGCTCACCGCAAGGCCACGTTCTGCCTCGTTAAGCGGTAGGCACACGTTGCTTGCTCACAATGTTTTTGTTGTTGCCAGCCTTTCTAAAAAGAAAATATACTTTTGCAAGTCTAAGAGTAACATGTAAAAGCTTTTGTTTGATAATTAGTTCAAAATGTAAACATTTATTTGAATTAGGAATAGAAAATGCATTACTGCTTCATGTTATCCCTTCATAAGACTCATGATTAAAGGATTTAGTGAAGAAACACTGATGTTATGTCATGAGATTTTCTCCCCTTTTCAGGGGTACAACACTTGGTCCTGCAGTTCTGGAGAAACCATTCTACTTTGTTCAGTGCCAAACAAAAAAAAGACAACACTTCATTATAGGAATTCTTTTTTTTTATTGTTTTACTGGTATTTCAGTAATTGAAAATTCAAATCCAGGTCTACAGCATACATTTTCAGGGTCCCCATCAGCTCAGAGTGGACAGTAAGGACATAATGCAACTGCCATCCTTAAACATGACATCAGATTATCCTTCTCAACAACTCACACAGGGAAGGGGGGGGGGGGTAGAAACGGGCAAAATAAGTTTTCAACCATTCTCAAATTAATCTACAACTAAAAATATATACTCACTTCTTCAATGGAATTACTCTCAAGCTCTTACAAAAAAAGCACACGTCTGTCTCATAAATAGCATAATTTGCAGCCCGTGACCCTGTGACCCCCTCTCTCACCCGGAAAAGGACAGTTCCCCCTTGTAGCACCCCAACAGAGGGAAACGTTCAATCACAAGCCCCGCCTCCAGCGTAGACACAACACATTTGGGTAAGAAAAATCATTGATTTGACAGAAAATCATTGATGAAGTTTGGATCAAGTCGAGGCATCTGCCGGGACGATGTGTGACCACAACTTTGAGAAATCAAACCAAGCCGGCGCAACTCCAGGCCTGTGTGAACAGTGGCAGTGAAAAGGTGTTGTTTTAGTGTGAAGTGGAGCCGGTTGGATTGGCAGCCTCGCCTACACGACGCTGCCCGCTCGTCATCAGCACAGAGGTGGCCCACAGTTAGGTGTCCCTGGTAATCCAGACATTAGAACACTCTAATAGTTGCTGAATTAATTCTCCCGTAATTTGACATTTTCTCATTCTCTCTTCTCTCTAGCAGATTCAGAGGCCAGGGGGTTCTAGCTTTTGTCATGGAAAATAATAAGCAGCCCAAAAAAGACATCCTTTGCCTGCCCCTTCTCTTTCCAGCCCTCCCCTCTTCTCTCTCTCCCAGGAGCACAGCACATTGGTCTGATGAAACACTCCCACCACTAAGGTAGCACTCTCCCCCAGGATGACCTGTGACCGAGAGAGCCAGGTCAGGAGCCAGGGTCTCTGGAGACAGAGGAAACACATTCTACACTATGACCCTCCGGACCGGAGCTGGAGAGAGGGAGGGAGAGAGTTAAAGAAGGAGAGGGGGAGATAGAGAGAGGGAGGGAGGGAGGGAGAGGGAGGGAGGGAGGGAGGGAGGGAGGGAGGGAGGGAGGGAGGGAGGGAGGGAGGGAGGGAGGGAGGGAGGAGAGAGAAAGGGGGGGATGGAGAGGGAGGGAGAGAGGAGAATTTAGGCTAGAAGAGACAGGCATGGAGAGAGACAGATGGTGAGGTGTAGACACCCAACCTGGTAAACATCTCTCGGAGCACGGACAGTGTCTTTCAAAAGCTGCTGGGTGTTAAGTGACCATGCCCATCAACATCATCATGAAAAACAACTAGTGCCAGTTCAAATGTTTCCGAACTACAACCCCCAGAAGCGACTGTTTTGATTCAGGCCGTCTCGCCTGCGGCCAGAAACGGAGCGTGCCTGAGCAGCACATCACTTCTGCAACGAGAAAAACCCCCTCAAAGAAAGGTTAGGAGAGCAGCAGGGCATGTGCCAGGGTTAGGAGAGCTCCTGGGTGTGGGGTGTTCACGGTGCCAGTTCATTTGATAGTTTTGGGGAGGACTTTGTGTCTGGTCATGGGCCAGAGGCCCTACAACTCAACTCGTTCTAAAAGAGATTCTCTGCTCCAAAGTACATTCCCATCTGACTGTGTTGGGAGTTTGACTGTGTTGGGAGTTTGACTGTGTTGGGAGTTTGACTGTGTTGGGAGTTTGACTGTGTTGGGAGTTTGACTGTGTTGGGAGTTTGACCGTGTTGGGAGTTTGACCGTGTTGGGAGTTTGACTGTGTTGGGAGTTTGACTGTGTTGGGAGTTTGACTGTGTTGGGAGTTTGACTGTGTTGGGAGTTTGACTGTGTTGGGAGTTTGACTGTGTTGGGAGTTTGACTGTGTTGGGAGTTTGACTGTGTTGGGAGTTTGACTGTGTTGGGAGTTTGACTGTGTTGGGACGCTGAGTGCTACGAACCCTGACCGTGCTTAATAGACCCGAACAGAGAGTCAAAATATATGAGCTACAATCGAGAAAAAGAATCGCTACGCTAATTAAATTAAACAGCATCATTCCTCAAATGTATATTTTTTTTACACAACAACATTTCCAGAATATGTTGTGAGAGCAGGGCACTGGCGTGACAAGAGAACATCCACCATGATACACTAGAGGCTCTGCTGTTGCAACGTTTATTTGAGCTGGAGAGGTTATATTGGGGGAGGGGGGGGAGGGGAGGGGAGGGGAGGGGAGGGGGGCAGCGGGTGCCAAAGTGCTTTCCCTAAACATGTCCCAGCCAGTCTCAGGGGCCAGAGCCATGGGGGCACAGTCATCAGTTTTATCAGTGGGTTCGGTGTAAACAAGTGCATCCTCGAGGGTTGTCCTGCCCCGGAGCGTCCGCGGGATGGGAGGGGCAGAGGGCTGAGGGCCGGCGGGGTACAGAGGAGGAGGAGGAGACATCCGATCTCGCGGCTGGTCCCTGTGCGATGATGTCGTTGGCGCGTTAAGAGGAGGAGGGGGGGGGGGGTTAGGGAGGGGTTTGAAGCAGGGGGTGGTGGGGGTAGAGGCTTAACCGCGAGGCAGGCTGCACATCTCGCAGAGCTCCGTGCCGGGCTGGTTCATGAAGGTGCAGTGGAGGCACGCCCACATGGCGGAGGAGGAGGCGGGGACTGAGGGGCCGCCGCCCATGGCGCCGTACTCCAGGGCGCCCGCGGGCTGCCCGCCCACCGTGCCTGTCGGGAGGAAGACAAGAGGAAGGACCGCGTCAGGAAGGATGTCCGATCGCGAGACCTCCGCCCGCCCGCCTCGGCGCGTCCCGAGCGTCCGATCAAAACGGACGTCTCTGTGGCGACGGCGATCAGAGTCGTGTGACTGTGTGTGCCTCCGAGGAGGCGGGACTTACTGCACAGCTGCTCGATGGTCGCCCACTGCTCCGACTTCTTCCAGGTCTGGGCCAGGTCCTCGTTGGACGTCTTCACGGCGTCCAGCAGCAGCCCGATGCTGTCCTGAGGGCGGGGAGAGAGCGACAGGGTCACCATGACGACGGCAGAGCCAGCTGTGGGGCAGGGCTCTGCGCTGACATCATCGGGCGGCTAACTTAAAGGCTTACTTCGTGAAACAACCCCCCGTGAGACACTTTTTTTTGGCCCACTGACGTAATCTGGGACGTCTCACAGGCTGTGAGCCGGTTGGCTCGCACCTCCTGGAACGTCTAGTCATTATGTCTCACAGCTTTGATTGGTTGATTGGCCTGCGGATACACCACGACGACAGAGCGATTCGCTGACATTCGTTTTGTCGTTGTGTATCTGCAGGCCAGTCGACCAACGCTTGGGGCGAACACAAAGCTAACTGAAAAGTTTTAAATAGTTTGCAAATGTTCGCAAAGGAAAGCGAAAGTAGGCTAAGGTTAGAGTTGGTTACACAAGACGATGGCGGAGGATATGGTGTCAAAGGCAAAAGCGCCTTTTTGGCTATATTTCGGATTGGAGGCAATCTAGAACCTTCTTCTTGGGTGAAAACTGAGGTAAACAAACCAGTATGTGGCTCACGCACACCTCAGTGCAGCTTTTACGTTGTCATGGACTCAGGACACCTGTCAGTGAGTCGGTCTATTGAGTATAAATGCCCAGAGCCATGAGCCATGAGTCGTCTTATAAACTAGGCTTACTAGGCCTCTACAACTCCACCTAGTTTATATCTGTTACACAACACATGGGCCTAGACACGTACTGTACATCGCTTAATGTCTGAGGTATGACTTTCCTGGCTACGCTACAACATCTAACACAGGGGGGGGGGGGGGGGGAATTAACTTATTTCAAAGGCAACGTTAGAAGTTAGAGACACTGATTGAGGGCGACCGGCCAAGATCTGAAAACGCAGCCCGGCGTGGAACAAAGAGAGCTTGAGCAAAAGCATCCTAGCAACTGAGACACTGGGCACTTCCACATTGACCAACATGTGGCCATAATCTGAACCATGTAGTGCATGACAACCAAACACATGTGCTAACTTACACGCTTATGTAACTTTGACTATGTGTGTGTGTGTGTGTGTGTAATGTGTGCACTGTAGCTTTTAAGCCCATTGTATGCTTGCTTTTAACTACAGGGACGTACACGTACAAAAGATGGCCGCCACGCGTCTCCTTTGGAGCGTCGGCAGCGGTCGTCTGTGCAGGTACGCAGAAATGAACGCGCCTCAGAATACGCGCTTGTCTATGCGTACGTGTTGTTAAACATCGAGCAAACCGCTGGCTTTACCGTGGGTGTTTGTGTATGTGTCCTAGAAAGTGATTGTGTGCTATGTAAGTGAGGGAGTGAACGTGTGCTTAAAGGGATAGTCTGGAATTTTGGAACTAGGGCCTCATTTTCGACTTAATACCCTTAATGTTGTTGACTGATGGAGATCATTTTCAGAGCTGATTCCATGCTGTCCCTTGTTCGGGCGTTCATGGCATGCTAATGCTAGCGCAATGCAGTAGAAACGGCTAGCATTCAAAGAAAACTCACTTATGAACTCTCCAAACTAGTAAGGATCGCCAGATAAACTAAACTCCTCATTAACGTCAGACATATCTCTTTGAAACGTGACCATTACAACTTGTTGTGTTGATAGTAAGAGAATAGTCCACTCTTCTGTTCCTTGTTGTTGTAAAGAGAATAGTGCCGGCTAGTAACGTATCGCTCCACCTCCCTATTTACAGAGAGAGCCATATAGGTCCAAACAAACGAATGGGTTCAACAATAGTTGGACTTCAAAAATGATGGAATAAAAACTCAAATGACCCCCTGACAGTCTGTGCTCATATGTGATTTTGGTGCCGTCAACAGACTTACTCTGAGAGGCATGACCTCGTTGGTGACCAGGAAGAGAAGCAGGTGGAAGTCGGAGACCATGTCCAGAAATACGCCGGAAGAGCACTGGGACAGATACGAGGCTAAACTGTGGAAATCCTGCAAAAAAAAAAATTTAAAAAAAAATACACACACACACACGCACGCGCGCACACACACACACACACACGCGCGCGCACACACACACACACACACACGCGCACACACACACACGCGCACACACACACACACACGCGCACACACACACGCGCACACACACACGCGCACACACAGAGTACATTATCAAGACAGATTCATCCTCATTGTTGGTCACCTGTACCTGTGTTTGAGAACTAGACGGTTGTGGTCGTGTCTGGTTGGGTACATGTGTCAGAACTACACAGTTAAGGTCAGGTTGGGTACATGTGTGAGAACTGAACTAGACGGCTGTGGTCATGTGTGGTACCTGCGTTTCTCCCAGGGCGTCTCTGTTCTCTATGGGGAAGCGCTGTGTGGAGCTGAAGGTGTACTGGGGGTCCTTGGGGAACGTGGTGGTGATCTGGAGAAGAAGAGTGTAGAGGAGAGAGTGTTAGGAAAGAGCTATTCTGAGTACGTCTGGGAACAAGTCTGGGAACAAGCTATGATATTTGTGGACACCAATGAGAATCAGTTCGGATTTTCAACCAGATGCTGATTGGCCTGCGCAGATAGTGGGCTGCGAGGAGAGGCTGATTTGGCCTCTGATTGGTCACAGAGCGCAGATTTTCCACTTTTCAAGTATTGACAACTGACGAGTTCTGCACTCTAGCGAGCTGTCAGTAGCACATCTGCCTCACAAGGTGCGATTTACTTGGACTTTCTTCCACGTTAACTCTCACTTCACAGAGGTTTTTATTACACAAACAGCAAAGTGTACTACCTAAATCAGTTTTTCATTTAGTCTCAACTATACGCTCCTGATGAAATAATGTTCAAATGAAGCTGGATTTGAACGGTAGGTTAAAGCACTGGCTCCGCCCCTCCGCCCGTGTGTTGTGGTGCTGGGCTCTAGACTAGGAGAGCTGGATGAACATGTGGGAGAGGAGAGCGCCTCCCACCCCTTCCTCCTCCTCCCTGAGACATGGCCAGGAGACCCCGGGGACACAGCATCGCATGGAGGTCTTCTCATTTCTGTGGGCTGAGTGTGGGACAGCACCTTCATAACTAATACTGGAGCTTGATAAGTTCGTGGTGGTTTGGCGCGTGGTATTAGCAGGCTAACGCCAACCCTAATTATTCAACGGGGGATAATTGAGATGGCATGTTGGGGAAAAGAGGACTGAGGCCAAAGAGTGAATCTCAACCTTGTATAGACATGTTTGTTGGACGGAGAGACACAGGAGTGCCACATCCAGAGACACAACCAACATGTGTTCATCTGTGATGCTGGCTCTTCATTATCAACATGAAACCAACATCAAACATGCCAACATGAAACCGACCGACATGAACTAGCAGTGACACTCATGTCTGAGGAGGTATAATATCATGATCCAGCAGTAACACTCACGTCTATGATCAGGTATTCCACAGGAAGAGGCCGGGCTAGATATGTGATATCGTTTCCAAATTTATCTTTGTCCTGTTGAACGGAAAATAAGAGAGACAAAAACAAAACAATCAACGAGCAAACAAACAGATGTGAGGGGCGTGAAAGACTGGGCCACTGAGCAGCCTTACAGACAGCATGCTGACCTGGGGTCAGTGGGTTTTAAAAGACTGGGCCACTGAGCAGCCTTACAGACAGCATGCTGACCTGGGGTCAGTGGGTTTTAAAAGACTGGGCCACTGAGCATCCTTACAGACAGCATGCTGACCTGGGGTCAGTGGGTTTTAAAAGACTGGGCCACTGAGCAGCCTTAAAGACAGCATGCTGACCTGGGGTCAGTGGGATTTAAAGACTGGGCCACTGAGCATCCTTACAGACAGCATGCTGACCTGGGGTCAGTGTGTTTTAAAAGACCGGATTACAGTGAGCACCCCTACAGACAGCATGCTGACCTGGGGTCAGTCAGTAGTGTTAGACAGCATGCTGAACTGGGGTCATTCTATCCTCTCTAAGGCAGGTTCAGACTGCTGCCCGTCAGAAGTAAATACTGCTCATTTATGCAAAGTTTCGAGGATTAGCATAATGCAGGTCTGGGCTGGTCTAGTAGCACATATTCACACCCCAATGTCTGTCCAGGCCAAATGTGCAAACATTTTAAAAGAGAGAAATGTCAAATGACTGTGATAGAGAGAGAGAGAGAGTGTGACTGCGATAGAGTGTGTGCTTGTGTGTGTGTGTGTGTGTGTGCTCGTGTGTATACCTTGTAGAAGACGTCTGGTACGTATTGCTCTGTGCTGGACTCCTTGGCGTAGCCCAGCTCCGGGGCGTCTCTGCAGGGCAGCAGGCACTCGTCCCTGACCAGGGCCATGCACTGGTTGGACACCTGGTAGCCCTCGAAGTGCACCTGGTTGTCAGGCCCTCCTGCGGGCAGAGACGGAGGGGCAGACGGCTCAAAACTCACCTCTTCAAGAAGTTCCTCCCTCTTAAGCACCTACTGTATTTATATTTTGCTACTCTTGCACTTTGCCTTCAGCACTAGATCATGTTCTACGCACTTGTGAGTTCTGGCGAGTAGTAGTTCACTGACGACCGACGTCAAATGCAATTATTGTAAGTCGTAATGTAACTGCAGTGTCATAACCCACTGAATAACACAAGTGCAAGAAACCTGTCATTCTACTTTAAGGTTAAGGGGTCAGTGTTTTACAAAGGGTTAAGGGTTAAATATCTAAGTGTGGTCCCAGGCTGAGCTGTGACAGCTCCGTGGAGTAGCGCTTACTCTGTTGAGGAGGGGAGAGTGAACGAGGAGCAAGTGCAAACAAAGAGCTTCACAGTCGGCCAAGTCTGGCAACGACTAGTCCTGCAATGCCTGACTTTGGAGATCTCTGCCTCCGAAAGTCTGGAGACACCTCTATTGAAAATCATCGCATGAATAGCGTCGAAAACCGACACTACCAATCAGAGCCACTGCCTCCATCTCCAATAGGGTGAAAGACCCACCTTACTGGAAATTATGTCCTCCAAACAAACTGGAGTGGAGAATCAAAACAAAACAAAACAAAACCCCATTAGGAAGGGCCGCCCTGAAGACGTTGGATTGGTTCTGCAATGCAGGTTTTTTTCAGTGTCTCAAATTGTTTCCACCCACTTTTAGCAAAGAAATCTGGACAAATGTCTTTAGTCTCTAGTTGAGCGCAGTTTAGAGACTGACTTGTGAGCGTATGTGACGACTTGCTCTGCTGGCCTTCAACCTAGGTCCACTATCTGCATTACTGTATACTACCAGGGCACCTCAGAGCTGTGTGTATGTGTGTATATGTGTGTGTATGTGTGTATATGTGTGTGTGTGTGTGTATGTGTGTATATGTGTGTGTATGTGTTTGTGTGTGTATGTGTGTGTGTGTACAGTAGTGTGCATAGCGAAGCAAGGTGAGCAAGCCATCCTACCTGTGGCGACCACGGTGAAAAACTTTGAGCCAAAGTGTCCATCAGGAGAGAGTCTGCAATGGTTGGACTGCTGGTTCTGGAAGTGTCCGGCCGTGATACACTCCTCCGCACTCAGGAAGTACGCGTCCTGCCCACAAGAAGGAACACAGGGCAGAGGTCACACATGGATGAACGTGGAGCCCGCTTCACCCCTGTGTGACACCTCTTTTATCCGACAGCAAACTGAGAACGATCAACAGTCTGGGTGAGCCATCCGGGGTTGTTGTCTGGGGAGGGGTGATCTATCCTGGGGGGTTGTTGTCTGGGGAGGGGTGATCTATCCTGGGGGGTTGTTGTCTGGGGAGGGGTGATCTGTCCTGGGGGTTGTCTGGGGAGGGGTGATCTATCCTGGGGGGGTTGTCTGGGGAGGGGTGATCTGTCCTGGGGGTTGTCTGGGGAGGGGTGATCTATACTGGGGGGTTGTTGTCTGGGGAGGGGTGATCTGTCCTGGGGGGGTTGTCTGGGGAGGGGTGATCTGTCCTGAGGGGTCGTTGTCTGGGGAGGGGTGATCTGTCCTGGGGGGTTGTTGTCTGGGGAGGGGTGATCTGTCCTGGGGGGTTGTTGTCTGGGGAGGGGTGATCTGTCCTAGGGAGTTGTTGTCTGGGGAGGGGTGATCTGTCCTGGGGGGGTTGTCTGGGGAGGGGTGATCTGTCCTGGGGGGGTTGTCTGGGGAGGGGTGATTTGTCCTGGGGGGGTTGTCTGGGGAGGGGTGATCTATACTGGGGGGGTTGTCTGGGGAGGGGTGATCTGTCCTAGGGGGTCGTTGTCTGGGGAGGGGTGATCTGTCCTGGGGGTTGTCTGGGGAGGGGTGATCTATACTGGGGGGGTTGTCTGGGGAGGGGTGATCTGTCCTAGGGGGTCGTTGTCTGGGGAGGGGTGATCTATCCTGGGGGGTTGTTGTCTGGGGAGGGGTGATCTGTCCTGGGGGTTGTCTGGGGAGGGGTGATCTATACTGGGGGGGTTGTCTGGGGAGGGGTGATCTGTCCTGGGGGGTTGTTGTCTGGGGAGGGGTGATCTGTCCTAGGGGGTCGTTGTCTGGGGAGGGGTGCAGGGTCTGACCTTGTTCCTGGTGTAGCGGACGGTGCCTATCCTGGTGTCCTCCGAGAGGAGGTCAGTGAAGATCCACCCCACCTACAGACGACAGGACAGAAGAGCCCACTGTTAAGATAGACCACCGCGGCTTCAACGTCACGCTGCTGGACCGTGGCCCAGACCCTGGAATTCTGTCTTCATCCTCCTCCTTTTTTTTAGTAACTACATTTTGCTTTGTACAAACTATCACTTGATGTCTCAGTGAAACTAGTCTACTCTACTCAGGAGTGTGTCTACTTTCTAAATCCAGAGTTCAGAGATTGAGGTGTTTAGTAGCTCTTTTGGCGCTTATTCTTGGTGAGACCCTGTAGAATGTACTGATCCACTACACCGCCGTAACACAGACTGCATAGGGAGGGACGGACCAAATAGATTATTAGACCCACTCCAACCCCCATCACCATCAAGGGGGAGGAGGTTGAGATGCTGGACTCATACAAGTTCCTGGGAGTGCACCTGAACAACAAACTGGACTGGACTGACAACACTGAGGCCCTCTACAGGGAAGGACAGAGCAGACTGTTCTTCCTCGGGAGGCTCAGGTCATTCGATGTGTGTAGCAGGCTGCTGCAGATGTTCTACCAGTCTGTTGTAGCCAGCACACTGTTCTTTACTGTTGCCTGCTGGGGATGCAGCACCAGGTCTAGGGAGTCAAACAAGCTGGTGAGGAGGGCTGTCTCCGTCGTGGGGAGACTGTGGACAGTCTGGAGACTGTGGTGGAGAGGAGGACGAGGGACAAACTGAAGTCTATCCTAGACAAACCCCTCCCATCCCCTCCACGGCGAGCTGTGGCAGATGGGGAGCACTTTCAGCCACAGGCTCATCCCACCCAGGTGCAATACAGAGCAGTTCAGACGTTCCTTTGTGCCAGTCGCCATCAGGCTGTATAACAGTGCCTGAGTATTCTGTGTGTCATAGAGGTGTGCACAGATGTATGTATACATGTGTACTACTAGATATACTGAGACAGCCTGGATGTATGCATGTATACTCTGTGACTTATATACTTGTATAGTTATAAATTTATACAGATTGAATGTATGCAGATGCAGGTACATGTATATCTGGTACATATATATTGTTTACTCCTAGACTTGTATACTTGTATAGTCATATATATTTATACAGACAATGTATGCAGGTACATATCTTATTCTATACTTCACAGTTACTGTACATATGGATGTACATTGTCCCTGTTATCCCTTATGCTGCTATCCCTCCCCCCCGTCTTTTTTTCTCTTCTTTCCAATCTGTCTGTAATTTTCAATGCTGAAAAAATACAATTTTATTTCCTGGCCTGTTATTTATTTATTTTTATATTGTTGTTTATTTTGATGTATTTATTTTGACATATTTTTTGTCCTAGTACTATCACCTCACAGCAAGAAGGTCTCCGGGCCTTCGCATGTTCAGCCGGTTTGCATGTTCACCCGGTGTTCGCAAGGGTTTCCACCGAAAGAAGCCAATACGAAAAACATGCAGAGCAACAGATGCTCTTCAGTCCTGCCCCTGACCAAGACCAGGACTGAGCACTTGGACTTGGGTCTCCGGGCGCCATGAACGATGGCTGCCCACTGCTCCTGGCTGTCCCTGGAGGAGGACGGCTTGGGATGGGAGAAAAGCAGGGAACAATTTCCACTGGCGACGCCCGAAAAATTGCATGCGTGTGTGCTGTGTTCCGTGTTGCCGCTTGCTGTGTGCGATGTGTGTGTCATGTGTGGTCAAATAAAGCCAACCCCCCCCCCTTGGGTCCTGTAATTGAATTTAACTGTACATGCTGACGACATGTATCACGCGTGGGGGGTGACAGAGTCACTGTGTACACGTTATAGATTACATCATTGATCAACACACGCACGTATTAGTAAGCATTTGTAATGGTTTCCTCCCAACAAGCCTGTGATGGATGAGCTCAGCCTGGACTCCTGCTCTGGGGGCCTGGGGTTATGTGGAAGTGATTCCAGCAATCAGCTCTGTGAAGGGGGAGGAATTCTGGGAAGCGCTGCCTCATGGCCCCTTAGAGACAGATGAGGAGGGTGGATGGGGGAGTACTGGAGCATGTCTCTGGCCAGGGGCCTGGGCAGGACCAGTCAGACAGACACGGACAGTTGTGGACGACTATTATTTTGGAACCCAAATGTTGCTCTCTACTGCGCGCGCACACCGAGGGAGAGGGAGAGGGAGTGAGAGACAGAGAGAGAGAGACCGATTCCTAGTATGTGTGAACACCTATCTGGCAAAAATAAATAAATATGATTCTGATTAAGTATAAGTGGATGTTTTTGTTCTAGCAGAGCAAAGGCTATGTTTCTTGGATGTGTCTACAGGATGGTGTGAGGTTTTGAAGCCCTCAGGCAGTGTGTGTGTGGGGAGGGGGTGAGGGGTGCAGGTCTGACCTTGCGCAGGCCCAGCTTGGCCGCTATCTCCTCCACCTCTGCAGCTTTGGGATCGTCCACCAGCTCCAGGCTGTTCTGGGTACCGATCTGAAGGATGGGACACACACACACGCGCACACACACACACACACGTGCACACGCACGCGCACACGCACGCACACACATGCACACACACGCACACACACGCGCTGAAGCAAAACAGGACACCAAACACCTTGTGATAGTGGCACACTGACCCAACAACAATACAAGCGTGATTCTTTTTGTGAGCTTAATGATACCGTCTTGCTGTATTTACCCGAGTGGTACACCCTTAACACCCATAGTGCATCTACTGCCCTCCTGTGGCTGAAAGACCGTACTACGAGCAGCTCTGCTGTAGCCTCGTAAGACCATCCTGACCTAGCGAGCTCACATTCAGTTCCACTCCGCAGATAAGTCTGTTTGACTCTTGTTCTTGTTTAATCACTGGCGATTTCTCCTATAAGCTAGGGTAAACCTGGCATACCCATACATGCTTGATTTCAGACTGTTTTTTACTTAGCTGCGTGTTTAGTGCTCTTTCACCCTCTACAGGCCTCATGAAAATAAACAGTCCACTTTACGGTCTGTTGACAGCAGTCTAAGTAGCTTGTCGTTCACTTAACATTGCAGGCCAGATAAAAGGCTTCTGGCTTAAAGAAGTCAAGGCAAATGAAACATCAACCAATTAAATTAGCCCACACATACTAGTGGCTGACAATCAAAATAAAATCAGATTCATGAGAAACGAATCAGATAAACACTATTAGGAAAAGTTAGATGTTTTAGCCTGGATCCTGTGGTATTACATATAAATCAAATGACTCTAATCTTCGTTACAATGAGTCATCAAATCAGCTTTAGATAGATAGTTGTCAACTTTATTTATTTGCTGTTTAAGCAAACATCTTTATATGCATGTAAAACAAATCATATCTGATTCTCATTCATTATTAGGAAAAAATACATTTTCTTAGTCTGGATCCTGTGGTAAATTATTACATAAACGGAGGTGTTATTTTAACCATTTCAACTGAGTTACACCAACAAAATGCTATCTATAATCAATGCGCGGAACCCTGCGCTCTCTGAGCACCCTTTCTAGTTTTGATTTAACTTGCAAAACAGCAGCTCGTAAATGAAGTGGATTAAACGGGACTGGGTTACGTGATGAGGTAGGCTTTTTGTGATTATTTACAAGTTGTTAATACGGCCCATACTGTATATGAAATGATGGGAGGATTACGTTAACTGGAGGATCCGTTAACTTATCCTCAGCGAGCTATCTAGCTATCTAACATTACTTATGTTTGTATGTACACTTGAAAAAGTAAAAGTCATTTAGAGACTTCAGAATCCTCTTGCACTGTATCCCTTTGTGATTGTAAATTTGCGCTGTCCTCTCTAGATTTGTTCATTCGAGAGCATGAACTTAAGAAAGCAGGCACTAGGAAATGCAGTGTGCCAAGCGGTAATCCAGTCCAGTGTGTTGTGGCTTATACTGTAGTGGTGCCAAACTTGTTCTGATCGTGTCAGCTTAAATATTTTATTCTTAATTTAGATTTGTGCCTCTGACAGTTATGCTCGTCTCTGTGCGTCAGCGGTCCCTGCTCAGTGTGTGTGTGTGTGTGTGTGGAGGATGTGTGTGGGGATTTCACTACTGCGATTGTTCATGCCAAGTTTTCGAATTACACGCGAAACTGCATGTTAAAGGAGTAGTAAAGGGAAAATCAAGTTTAGCCCTGTTTTAAGGTTACTTATGATCATATACAATGGTTCAGATCAAAAAGTTGACAAAACTAGCACTTTTGAGAAAGTCTGATAATTGCTCTACTACCGTTTTGGTCATACAATGGATGTATGTGCTATGATAACAATATTACTACTGTTCATAAAAAATGATCACAAAAAAAATATTACTACTGTTCACGTTATTCTTAATTTATGTAGGCTATGTTGTAAGAGATGTAAGAAACAGTTCCAGAAACAGAAGTATGTAAGAAATAGGTTTTAGAGCGCAATCAACTTTTACCAAGAGGACAAAATTAAGACTATTCATTCAGCCAACTTTGTCCTAGAGCACAGCCCCCGAGCGCAGCGTTCCCTAGGCCTAGATAAGGCCTGCCGTAGGCCATTACTGGGTTCATCACGGATCTGCCTGGTATAAAGTTACTCTTTATACTTTTTCATTTTTCCCAGTAATCCAAACTCCATATCCAATTCCTATTTGGATTTTTGAACATTGCCTCACACACGAACAAACCAGTTCCTAGGCTAATGTTCAATGATTAGATGATTTCAGAATATTATTCCCGATTAAACAGTAGGCTACAACATATTTGAGGGGTTCTCTTGCAAAAACAGACATCTCTGTTTGTAGACCTAGCCATCCTGAATCCCATCTGCCCATATCTGCACGGTAAGGAGAGCGTGCTACTGGGGAACACAAGAGACTGAGTTGGGGAGCCTTCAACCTACAAAAGGGAAGTCTAGACTGATCTGCGACGACAAACAAAGTGAGCTGGCGAGATCAGGATGGTGTCAGGAGGCTAGCTGCTCCGGCTCCAGCTCTCCACCAGCAGCAGACTCACCTGCGGCGGTTCATAGATGGCAGCCACCTCGGCCCGGATGCCCAACGGGATGTCCTTGTGCTCGGTGTAGCGGCCGTACAGGTAGCCCATCCGCTGGCTGCCCGTCTTCCTCCAGAAGTCCAGGAAGCGGTCGGCAATGGTGTGGTTCTCGAACATGATGTTGTCCACGTGTCTGTATTTCTGAGGGTCAAAACGAGAAGAGGGTTCCGAGTCAGCGGAATGACAGGCTGCGTGTGTGCGTGTGTGTGTGTGTGTGTGTGTGTGTGCGCGTGCATACTTGTCTGTTGAGGGTGATGGCGCTGGGCTGGCACTTGGTGCAAATCCCCTCTGGCCAGGGGGGGTGGCCCTCGCAGCCCGACTTGATTTTACAGCTGATGTTCTCCAGAGCCACAAACTTCCCTCTGCGGAACGAGAGACAAACGCCACACGGTGAGTTTTGGGCACATGAGGAGGAGGGGGAGGGGCTTCTGGATGGTTCCCCTGAGAAGGAGGGGGGGGGGAATCATGTCCGGCGCCACTCACTTGTCGGATCCGCCTGTCAGCTTGCGGATGTAGGCGTGGAAAGACATGTGCTTGACTGGCGGGTCGAGGTGGTTCAGGTAGTCTTCATCAAAAGGCTGGCGAACACAGATGAACCATTCACTGCACAGTCCACCATTCAAATACAGAAATGACGTTTGCAATATGTGCTAGCATTAGTTTGAGTGAGTAGGGGAATGTTAAAGGGATAGTCTGGAATTTTGGATATTGGTCCTCATTTTCGACTTACCCTTAATGTTGTTGACTGATGGAGATCATTTCCGGCTGATTCCATGCCGTCTCTCATTCGGACGTTCATGACATGCTAATGCTAGCGCAATGCAGTTGAACTGGCTAGCATTCAAAGAAAACTCCAAACTAGTAAGGGTGCACTGTGGAGTGTTGAAGTGAGTTCTTCGAATGCTAGCCAGTTCGACTGCGTTGCGCTAGCATTAGCATGCCGTGAACTCCCGAACGAGAGACAGCACGGAATCAGACGAAAATGATCTCCATCAGTCAACAACATTATGGGTAAATCGCAAATGAGGCCCAATGTCCGAAAAAGAAGCAGGATTGCTCGCTTACCTCTAGTGGTACGCAGTGCACACACTTCCCCATCGCACCGTGCCGACACCTGACACAAGAGAAAAGACACATCAATCTATTGATCCATTTCCACTTTAACACAAGGACGAGCCGTCCGACAGTGTGTCTCTCTCTCTCTCTCTTACAGCTGTGGGTCTCTGCTCCTGTAGATCTTGCCCTCCTGCTTGGCCAGGTACTGGTCGATCTCATCCTCGGGGATGTGGGGCGTGGAGTGGGAGCGAGACATGGAGGATGATGATGAGGAGGAGGATGTGGAGGGCAGCGATGAAGATGAGTGAGGCGTGGCCACGTCCATGACCTCTCCGGAAGGCCCTGGGGCGCCAGAGGGATACAGGTACAGCATGTCTCCATGACTACAGAGAGAGAGAGAGAGAGAGAGAGAGAGAGAGAGAGAGAGAGAGAGACAGACAGACAGAGAGAGACAGAGAGAGAGAGAGGGAGAGAGACAGAGAGAGAGAGGCAGACAGAGAGAGAGAGACAGACAGACAGACAGACAGAGAGAGAGAGAGAGAGAGACAGAGACAGACAGAGAGAAAGTCAGAGAGAGAGAGAGAGAGAGAGAGAGAGAGAGAGAGAAAGAGAAAGCAAATTTGTTATGAGCATGTAATAAGGAATGATATTAGTATGTGAACTATAAACATGCTATGTGGTCAAGTTGACTCAAACTGTATTTGTACAGCACATTTAAAACAACCATAGTTGACCAAAGTTCTGAACACATGATATAAGCCTTTGTATTCTAAATCTATGGTACCATAGTGCTCCTGTCTATATCTATGGTAGCCATAGTACTCCTGTGTATTCTATAACTATGGTATCATGATCCTCCTGTTTATTCTATATCTATGGTACCAGTCATCCTGGTTCTCCACTCACTTGATCTTGAGCAGACTGAGGGTCTTGTTCTGTGACAGGATCTCACCGGTCTTGTTGCGGTTCAGGTAGATGGAAAAGCCGTTAGTGTTGAAGCCAAACTCTTTGCCAACCTGGGGGAAGAGAGAAGAAGGGGCTTATTGGAGGTTATAAGAAGCACACATCTGCCTGACTGGGTTTGAAGCATGACCTTTACAAGATAAGCAATCATGAGATGATGATCACGTCCTCTCGATGTGACAAGAGGGACAATGTGAGAATGTGGAGAATCAGGTTTGAGGACAGTTCATGACTTTACGTGCGTGTGTGTATGTGTGTGTGTGTGTGTGTGTGTGTGTCCGCATGCGTTAGAGATGCGAATATTGCGGATATATCCTCGACATCCGCATCTGCGGGTGGGTGGGCCAATAAAAATCAACTTTGTGATTAATTTCGGGTGGATTTGTCAGTTATACTCAGATTTAATAACTACTATAATTATATATATATTATAATATAACTGCGAGAAAGCGCGAGACCTGCCAGCAGCTCACTCAAATACCCTCGACCACTTCGTCAACAGAGATCCTGCAAAAGCGAGCCTATAATCTTTAAATTGATTAAGTCAAGAAAATGCGCCTATATGAAAAGCGAATGAGCACGAACGGCTGGACATAATTTAAATGTAAATACAATAACTTCATATTTGGGTGCGAGTCTCTAAATTTGAGAAGATAATGACGTCGGGTGGGTGGCGGGTGGATGACTGATGAGTGCACGCGGATTCGGGTGCGCTCAAACTCCACCCGCGCATCTCTAGCGTGCGTGCGTGTCTCTTCACAAGACACTGCCAATTAAACTGTCAAAGAAGGTTATGAAAGCAGAGCCTGCAGGCGATGGTGAAAGTGGAATCATCAGAGAAGCTCCTGAGTTCATCACCACTCAGTGCAAGCCAACCTAAGTCTAAGAGCTCATATGAGCACTCAGATTTGGGCCGTCCACAGCCTGTATCCCAGAGATCGCTTTCAGATTCATCTGATCACTTCCTCACATCCACCACAAAGAACATCTAGCCTGGCTTCACCATCCTGATCCCGTGAGCTCACATTCTGCTTCTCTCCGCAGATCAGTCTGGTCATGCTCACATTCAGACTGAGTTCCACCTGGTAGATATTTGCCAGGCCAATCACAACATTTCTCTAATATGGGGCGGGTTTGATACAATGACTGTACCCACTCTGGAATATGTAGAGAGTGGGTCGTATGCCCACCTCCCTTGTTCTCTGTAAAACGCATTGTGTTGCCTCTGGGTATGAAATGCGCTATACAAATAAAGCTTTGATTGATTGATTGATTGATTTGATACGATGATACGACGACTAACCCACGTTTCCTTGCGCTGATTGGTTATAGGTCTATCCAATTGCCTCCTGAGGCATTTTGGTGTGCGACCGTTGACACCCCTTGGAATTCGCAAACAAACTCAGCAGTGCCAAACCCTTCGCATTTTGCGAATTGGGTCTGGTGAAGCCAGGCTAAAAGCCCTGGTGGAACCAACTGCCAGTCTTACCGCCAGCTAAAGAGTATTTCTCACATGTCCAAGGGATTCGTTTTAAAACTTTGTGCAGCTCTTCTTAATAATTAGTGGCTCAACACTTCTGGAGAGATGCTCTTAGTGACATCATAGCTGTCAGAAGAACAGCATGACTTTTTCCTCTGTTCTTGGGAGCGTTTTTTCCCCACAGGTAACAGAGAGCAGAGTCAATTCAAATTCCAGGAGGGGCATCTCAATTACAGAGACAGGTCTGGTTTACAGAGGCTCTCAATTCCTCTTGTAACCTCCCCATCAGCACACATCAGAGAACACACACAGGGAATGAGAATACCACCTGCATTGATCTGAAACACAGTCACGCTTTTAAACACGAAGACATGAATCTTTAATGCTATACTGCTGCAGCACCCCTCTCCGCTGTGTCCCTCCGTTTTCAGGTCCACCGACGTGGGAAATCCAACTCCCACTTTACCTCAGTGACTCATATAACATCTAGCCGGAGTCTAGTTCACCCAAACTGAGCTAGCTGCTCTTCGCAACACTTAGCCTTAGGAATGCAAATTTTATGTGCATGTAATTTCCCTGAGATCTGAATGGGGTTGTTCTATAAGCTAATGACCCTTACTGGAAGGCACTCCTGGGGGGGTCCGCTACCTGGCAAGCAGCTGGGCCTGGGATGGGGCTATATTTAACTACTGTCAAGTGTACACACACACACACACACACACACACACACACACACACACACACACACACACACACACGGCTCACTGCTGAGCCATGAATCCAGCAGGCACGAGTGACTATGTAGCTACCGTTGGCTGTCCTGACAAGCAGGGAACGCTGCAGAGCTCCATCCATACATTAACACTGAGACACTGGCTAGGCTCAGGAGCCCTGGCTACAGTTCTAGATACTAGTGACGGACAATGCCAGACAATGGCCCACATTACTGAAGTGGGTAGGGCGGCATGTGACCGCCAAATGACTTCAGAATTACACTGTATGTGTGTGAGAGTCCATGTGCCCAGTGTCATCATACCTTCTTGAGGAAGGCGGCCGCTGTCTCCCTCTTGGTGGAAGGGATTTTCTTCATTCCGTCTGGTGACTGCACCCGGATGATCTGCAGATCCAACAATGAAAACACACAAATGTAAGTTCCACGTGATCACATGAGCAGTGGGATGTAGTGAAGAACAACACTGTAGCTCATATAACATCTAGCTAGCTAGGGGAACGGAGCTGAAGATCAGTGCAGGCTACATTTCATAAACATCTGTCATTCTGTTCCCTGCTCCCCGCTGGCAACGAGAAAGGAAACTCAATTGTTCTGCTACAGCTGTCAATGCCATGACAATACAAAATGTGTGTGTGTGTGTATGTGTGTGTGTGGAGGGGTTGAAAGAAAAACCTACCTGAAAGTTAGTTAGTTCTATGGTCTACCATTAATCTAGTTATATAACTCTTTATCCTCTTTGTAAACTAGGCTAGCTGACTGAATAGTTAGCTGAATAGTTAACCAGATAGCCATACAATGGCAAGCTAGTTTGTCTGTTTTACCTAACTGTTAGATAGTTATCTAATCTAGCTACTTCTATTCCTCGTTTTGCACCCCAAAGGGCCCGCCGGTGTGCCCGGCGAGTGAGGCGACTGCTGGTAGCATTGGTTTCAAACTGGACAAAATCTCTTGACATAGGTGGCAATCTAGATATCTAGCTAGCTATTAAGTCACTAAACAAGTCAATATACCATACTAGCTACATTAAAGATAGCTAATGTTTGCTAGACAGGTAGCACCTCTCGGTTTCGCACAATCATGTGATGGTTCATCACCCGAGCTCCCCAAAACGAAGGTCCCTGGGGAGTGTGTAGCTAGCTAGCTGGCTAAACTAGCTAGCTAGTGCAAACGTTAGTGGAGCCTGACAGCTGCCTAGCTAGCATAGAAAATGCACTACATAAAGTCCAAATGAATGTTCCTTTGTTGAGCATACGCATCCAGACGTTTTTTTAAAACAAAGACCAGATAACCAAACAATAAAACCGTGAGGTTTTCTATTAATGGATATTACTTAACTAGCTTTGACCTTAAATGACTACGTATTGACCAGGCATCTTTTAGAAGTATTTCTGACTAAGCTAGGCTAATATAGCCTGCTAGCTAACGTTAGCCAGATAGGGCCTGTCACTTGTTCTGGTGAGTTAGCCTGCTCGCTAGCCTAGCTAGGCTAATTCTGCTGCCTCATCACTCCGGGCAGACTCTTCAGTCACATTCACTGGCGCAAAATTCAGTCTGCCTTCAATGTCGTACTTACAATATTTTCTGCCATGTTGAACGGGTGAGAGCTCGATGTGTGTCGCTGTGTAACAACAAAGACAACGATTTCAGCGATTAAAAATGTACTGACTGGGTAGAGTCAAGGAAACTCCATCCCACCACTCAAACACCGGGTGTTACAGGCTTGATGGACCGGACTCAACCGTGTCCTCCTCATTCTGCCCGAGTCAAACATTGGTCGTTGACAATCATTCCGCAAGTGTTCCGCAGGCAAAACTAATGTGTGACACGCTACTTATAATAACTACTGTTATTCTTTTTTTTGGTTGCTTGTTTCTTTCTGCCCACGGAGCAATCAGACTTTTGTTCCATACCACTGTGCCTTTTGATATTTTATATACAGTGCTGGCTGTCTGGCTGGCTGGATGGCTGGATGGCTGGATGGATGGATGGATGGATAGATAGATAGATAGATAGATAGATAGATAGATAGATAGATAGATAGATAGATAGATAGATAGATAGATAGATAGATAGATAGATATTTGATTCACTCCATAGGGAAATTGTATCATTACAGCAGCAGTACACACAAGGACAAACAAATAATTAATTACACAATCACAAACAAAGTCAGTAAAATATATAAAAAATATAATCTAAAGTGAATTAAAAGAACTCAAAAATTGTAAGATATCAAAACATAGTAGGAAATATCAAGCATATACCAGTGTGTAACACTAAAACACTCTTAAATATGCAAATACATTAAAAAAAAATTTGCACATGTTAACTTGCATATTTAAGAGCTAGCTTGTGCATGAATGGTTATATTACAAGTCATATTCAAGTAAGTCATAAAGTATGTGCTCTGTAAGAGTCATAACCATGTTAGTATGTGCCCTGTCCAAAGAGCCTTAACTGACTCAGGTGCATAGTGCCAAGTGTTGTACAGTATACTGTATAGGCTATGTCATATTGTAACCTCCTATTTATAGGTTGCTCAGAACCACAATATGGACATATTCTATTTTCAAGTGGATGATTGTATTTGAATGAAAATAATCAGACAGAGCATGTTTTGGGTTTTGTCTATCTTTATTTATCTAATCCTGTAGAGAGGACATTTATTTAACATTTGATGACATGTCGCCTGAAGCTTCCATCTTTCTCAGACATCTCTTAACATCCATTCACCACATCCACCAGAGACAGAGACAACAGACTCTCTGCACCTTTCCAACATGAGAACAAGGATTATAAACATAAGCTCATCTCAATTTACCCTACACTCATTTATCAGAGCAAGAGGTAGAAGAAAAAAGAATGAAAATAGAGAAGAAGAAAGAAGAGAAGTATGAAAAGTTAAAAAGAGAAAAGAAATAGAGGGCTGAATGTTATACATGGGGACTGTTTAGGGCAATAGACCATCTTGAATTGAAAAGGATAAAATAGAATAGAATAGAGTGATAATGACTAAGATGATGAAAATGCTGGATGAAGTCACCATAGATGGGTGGATGATGGAGAGATGACGAGCGAAGATGTTCCTACTGTACATACACACATGAACATGAAGACATGATAGCACAAGCAGATGCTCTACAGCTCATAATGAACTGGACTCAAACAAACGATGACATGACGATTACATACAGTAGCAATAAGATGATTGTGCAACAGAAACACACACATTACAGTAAGTACAACACAAAGCACAATACCAACATGCGATGGCCATAGAAAGAGAATAAAGAATAGTCAAAGAAAGTCATCTAAAGTAACTGTATGATATAATGATGCCTTAAGAAATGCGGTGGATATGAATCTAGAGCAAACTCAAGAAAAACATGATGATGGTTTGATGATGATGATGATGATGATGATGATGATAATGGTGATGAATAGCTAGGATGACAAGGTACTGTCACAATGAGTATGTGTGATGACCCTGAGAAAAGATGAAGAACTACAACACAACACAAACTAAAACTACAGCCCGATCAGTCACCTGCTGTGGAACCCTCTCTGAACAACTGATCAATAGATATCTGAGGTTTGTGTGTGCTGATTATTAGATCTGTGCCATGGCTACTTGTACTCCTGGCTATGTTGTACTTAGTTCTCAAGTCATTACTCTTCCTTTTCTTTCATGGTGTTTTATGATATAACGATGGCAGAAAGAGACAAAACTGCCAATGACTCAAAGCAAATATCCCTGAGAATCCTTAATTATTCATGTTAAAGTAATTTGAGCATTCATTTAGTCATACGAATTATTATAAGCTTAAGGAAGAGTGTGTTTAGATGTTAGAGTGTAAGAAGGTATTCAAATCCTTGTCTCCTGTTGAAGCTGAGTCTGTACCTGTATGTACCTGTATGTACCTGTATGTACCTGTATGTACAGTACCTGTATGTACCTGTAAAAGGACGGGTGAGACTGCGAGAGAGGCAGGGAGGTGGAGTGATGTTATTCAATCCACCTGTTCCCAGTGAACGATTGTGCTCTGCGACAGACAGCAGGAGTCCCATCTCTACAGGACTCTGACTTTATTTGGGATATTCGGCATAGATGAAGAAAGGCCTCTACGATGACGTCAGAAGCGCCGAAGCACGTGACACGGGAATCCTCCACGTCACGGGTCTCTCACTTTCTACTCACTTTTGAGGCTGTTTCCTTGTTTCGATCAGTGTGAAGAAGAGGAGTATAAAAAGAGGACAGAATAAAAGAAGTGCATACAGAGAGAGGAGAGAGGAGAGAGTAGCTCGACGTCTAGACTAAAAGATGAGTGTGAACTTGGTGGCCTACGCAGAGACTCCTCAGATTGAGAGCTTTTCTAAGCAGAGTTCATGTATGTGAACTGAAACTGCAGAAACAAAAGAAGACAATCTAACAGGAGGACAGACAGTTCATTTTTGTTCTGCTTTTTTTTTTTTCATTTCTGTGAATGTTGGGTTTCTTCGTTGGTGGTGGATAGTTCCATTCAAAGCCAGTGAAGAGGGTGGCCTGGCGGTGTGAAGTAGATGAATGTGGGTAGAATGCACCGAGGATTGTGGGCCAGTGAGGGAGGGCTCAGATGATACCGTACTGAGCCAGCTCATGCAACTCCAAATGGTTGAACGCCTCCCAGGGGCAGATGACAGTGATGTCTGCAGACACAACCCACATTTGTGTTAGTCAGACCAAGAATATCAGACCATGAGCGCAATGCTGTGTGTCTGCGTGCATGCGTGTGTGTATGTGTGTGTGTGCTGTGTCAACAGTATACTTTACCTGTCCCTAAGCCCTCCATTCCAGGGATATCATCACCAAAGCTGAGAGAGAGAACAAATATAACAGTTAAACCTACAGTAGCCTAATGACGTGTCATAGCCCCCGGGCCGCGAGTGTGAGGGAGCAGAATGGTCGGATCTTCTGCTGTCGCTGCTGCTGTGTCAGGCTTACCCCTGGACGCCCTTCTTCGGGGGCTTGCTCTTGAACTGACGGGTCTGCCTCTGCTTGAACTTAGGCGGGCCCTTGCGCGGTGTGGCGGGGCCGCCGGTGACCCGGGTGACAGACTTTACCTCAGCCTTGTGAGGGTCCAGATTCATGGTGAGTGGTTACGCAGATGTTGGCAGCTCTGAAGGAGAGAGGAGGGAGAAACAGGACAGATTATGACGCGTCTTGTTCGTTTGCTCTTGATGTGTCACTTCCCTTCAGGTCTGATAGTTTAAGAGGTGACACCAAATGACAGCTATTTCCTACATTATTCATATGCCACCTCTAACCATCTCCCACCTGTGGCTGATGGAGCCAGGTGTAATCACTTTACTAATCTGATAAGCACCAGGGACAATGACATGCTGCATAACAGTATTCACATAATATCCTGGGAGACTGAGATGAACGACCTGAGCGAGTGTGCTCTGGGATGACCCAAATCTGTAATCCCCAGCTCAAGTTAATAAGAGTACCCCCCCCCCCCCCACACACACACACCTCTCTATAACAAGACAGCCGTCCATACCTGTGCTAATCTTGTTAGGGCCAGGACAAACAAAGGAGCTGCTGACAATGTACTGGAGGGTGTTAGCGATCAATCCCCTCAAATAATCCTCTGATTGACATTGTGAAAATGATGACGCTCTTTACTAACAATTTCATAAATTGAAGCCAGCAGATATGAATCCCAGCAATTTGGTGATCCATGACTATTGTCTCACACAATCAGTATCTTAATTCACACACTATGAGCAATTTCTCATATTCACTTATTTATATTTGTCCTAATCAAACTCACCAACAAGTAGCTAAACCTAAAACACCCAACCCCAGGGCATGGATTACGCAACATTTGCCCCAAAACTGAACTAAATTACTGTACATCATTTTTGAAACGCATTAATTAATTATCATGTTGGGTTTATAAACCCCACAACCTCACATCAGACTGTAAATCTCTCATAGCTCATGGGCCAGATACACAACAGAACTAGCCCGCAGTTTACTTTTCACAACCACCCAGAGCCCAGTCCGTTTGTCCCCGGCATCCCTGAGACACCGACATCCCAACATCCCACAGTAACAGTACACATTATATCTCCAGCTCTTCTGAACGAACGCCCTTCCCCTCATCTCTTCACCATAGCTTAAAACAACACAGCGACATGTGTCCAGGGCCAGTCCAGTCCAGGGCAGGCTGTACTCACCTGCTGTGTGAGTGGAGGAGCGACAGAGGGGTCAGGAGAGAGCGCCGCGCTGCTCTAGCAGATGTGGAGGCTCCTATAGTATACTATGCTCGTTCTGAGGGCCAGCCCGAGCTCCGTGGCCCTCTTATATTCCTGCCCCCCCCCCCACCTTCCCAGCAGATTAGGAGTGGACCGCCTCCCCTCTCCTGGATCTGCCGTCATCAGTATGGAACCTGTGGGGGGGGGTGGAGGAGGATAGGGGCAGCTGAGTGAGGGAGTGAGGTCGAGGGTAAAGGAATACAGAAAATGACGGATCATGTAATGCTATGGATTGGTGAATGGGATCTATTAATGCTGATTTGACATGTTCTCATCACTGCTGTTTCTCATTGCATCTGAGCCGTGAACTAAATCTTGGTGTGCATATCTGATAGTGTTCCACTTGTAATTCACGTAGCTATACTCCAAGATGGCACACAGACTTATTGTTATTGTCTTCAGTCTTCTAAATCCTCTGGTTACATGTTAGGTTGCACTAGGAGCAGTGCAGAATCACACAGCAAGAGATAATTACACAGACGTACTGTACACATAGATAGATATGGCACAGAGATGTGAGTCACATGATACAGAGCCCTCTGGCTCAGGACTGGTGTTACGCTGTCGCCATCTCTGTCCTCTGCTGGGCGCTGCTGCTTCACAGGCAGACAGGGGTGTCAACACCCCATCCTCATCCATTAGATCATCTTCATTCAGGGGTGTCAACACCCCATCCTCATCCATTAGATCATCTTCATTCAGGGGTGTCAACACCCCATCCTCATCCATTAGATCATCTTCATTCAGGGGTGTCAACAACCCCCCATCCTCATCCAAACAACCCCCCATCCTCATCCATTAGATCATCTTCCTTCAGGGGTGTCAACAACCCCATCCTCATCTATTAGATCATCTTCATTCAGGGGTGTCAACAACCTCATCCTCATCCAAACAACATCCCATCCTCATCCATTAGATCATCTTCATTCAGGGGTGTCAACAACCCCATCCTCATCCAAACAACACCCCATCCTCATCCATTAGATCATCTTCATTCAGGGGTGTCAACAACCCCCCATCCTCATCCATTAGATCATCTTCATTCAGGGGTGTCAACAACCCCCTATCCTCATCCAAACAACACCCCATCCTCATCCATTACATCATCTTCATTCAATCCTCCACAGTTAAACCTGTGGCCAGGCAGGATTATTTCGCAGGATTAAATTATTAGACAGTCTGTGCTCCTCTTCAGACAGTACATTACTGTACAAACAACAGAGATTCTTGGTGTCTCTGAGACATTTAAAACGTTTATCGTTTACGATAAGTTACATCATCACTGGTAACGCTTGGAACATGAGTTAGAGGACAAGCGCCATGGATGTCCACTACACGACGGGGCTGACCGTGACCCCAGGCTGGAGGGTGTGGGGCGTGTGAGTGACCGTGACCCCAGGCTGGAGGGTGTGGGGCGTGTGAGTGACCGTGACCCCAGGCTGGAGGGTGTGGGGCGTGTGAGTGACCGTGACCCCAGGCTGGAGGGTGTGGGGCGTGTGAGTGACCGTGACCCCAGGCTGGAGGGTGTGGGGCGTGTGAGTGACCGTGACCCCAGGCTGGAGGGTGTGGGGCGTGTGAGTGACCGTGACCCCAGGCTGGAGGGTGTGGGGCGTGTGAGTGACCGTGACCCCAGGCTGGAGGGTGTGGGGCGTGTGAGTGACCGTGACCCCAGGCTGGAGGGTGTGGGGCGTGTGAGGCACCGTGCCTCTGATGTGTGTTTGGGGTCATTGTGCCCTGAGGATGTGTGTGTCTGTCCAGGGCCTGGTGCCTTTTAAGCCCTCAGATGGGGGCCGCGTCCTCCTTCTCTGTATGGAGCTAATGATGGATGAAGGATCACACAGGAGGAGGGACCACATCAATACAAACACAGAAAACCTAGCATCAGGAATCTGTCTGTTGACACATTTCCAAATCGATAGGCTACACTGCTTTTACACTGCCTTCCAATTCTGCTTCGGCGACATCTTTGAGAATCGGCTCTTGTAATACAGAGAACAGTCTGTACTATTAGTTTATAGACAAAAGCTTTGGTCAGAAGCTGGGAAACTGGGAATAAGATCAGCATTGAGATATTGTGTTTCCCCTTGTCCTTTGTCTAACCCTTTCATTCTACACACTGGGAAAACACACATAGAAGCTAAAACCACTGTACATGATACACAATAGGCACCATCGCATAGACATTGTATGAAAAATACTATGAAATGTGACCTGTTATAGAATACTGTTGATGATGTATCAGTTCTCTATTCTGTGTGTGCCATAATCATAATATAATGTACAACACAGGGTAGTGTATTAAAGTATTGTTAGTTAATCATTCTAGACTTATTTAATCATTCTAGACTTGTATTATCTTGTTTTGGCAGGGTCACTCAGCAAACAATCATGAATCGGATATAGACTATGTGTCAGAGTAAGCAGTTCTCTCATTGGCAGTGGTTTCATTCACACCGAAATGAAATATTGCCATGGTGACCTGGACTTCAGTATTGTTTCCATCACGTCAGAACTGGCGTGTGATTGCTCTAAAGCTCCAGGCTCATTTCTAATCCCCAGAACAACCCAAATCAAACAATAACTTGAACATTTCCCAGATGCATGCGTAATCAGGACTGGCGGCTGTAGCTCAGTTGGTAGAGTGGGTCGTTCAATGATCGAAGGGTCAGTGGTTTGAATCCCAGCTCCAACTGTCCACATGTTGAAGTGTCCTTGAGCAACACACCTAACCCCAAATTGCTCCCAGTGAGCAGGTTAGCACCTTGCATGGCAGCTACCGCCATTGGTGTGTGAGTGTGTGTGTGTGAATGGGTGAATGAGAGGCCATTGTAAAGCGCTTTAGTGCCGCTAAGGTGGAAAAGCGCTATATAAGTGCAGTCCATTTATCATGGTTGTTAAGACTTGGGAGAGATAAGTCCACATACAGTAGAAGTGTCCAGGCACAGCGTGAGAAGAGATCCTAGATAATTGAATGTTTATTTACTTACACATATATATATATATATATATACTACATAAAATAAAGTACATTCATGTATTTTGTGTATTTGGAAAGGTCTTTATCTATGTATGTTTTCTCTACATTTACATTAAAGATTTTTATCTTTGCACTTTTAACATCTTATTTTGTTCTTTTAATCCCTTTTTCCCCATCTACCCAAGGCTACTATCTATACATTTTGTACTATCTTCATTTATAGTATCTCTGCTGTTTAACTGTTACAAATGTGAAGCACTTTGAGCTGCATTTCATGTGTGAAAGGTGCTAGACAAATAAAGTTTATTACGACTTTACTGACTCACAGGTAGCTACATCAGTGTCACTGTCACCTAGGAGACCGGCCCATGCTCAACTCAAAAGTTGAGATGTCACTCTAGGAGCCAATTAAGGTTGAGGTGTATGAGAGTTTGATAATTTCTGATCAGTAAAATACTAGAATGATTAGACAGGCGTATGTATTAAGACCATAGCGCCCCCTAGTGGGTACTACATGGATGGGATGAGAAACCGATGAACCGTCTTCATTCACGTCAGTGCATTTATTTCAAACAAGCATGTGCACTGATAAGTCATAGATAGTTAAATAAGATAAACCAAGGCATTCAAATAAATATAAAAACATTTCATATATTAAAATCCATTTTCAATTCAAGTTTCAGCGAAATATCCCACATCTTATTTTTTCACATTAAACTGTACTGTTGATTGCCATCGTTGGCCCACAATAAAAATAGATAAATACATTTACCATGTGTTTACCCACATAGCTACCATATACTGTATATATGCAATACAGAATCTGAAATGGTGTTTTAACATACAAGTATGATGAAAGATTCTGAGAGTTATAAAGTGCTTTCATGGTATCAAAAGGCCTTATTCAGAAACCTCCCTATCCGGGTTCAATCTCACACACTCAAACTTCACGCACTGAAACCTCGTGCACCCGTGTCAAAGCCCCTTCAAGAGTCTTATCTCCATTTTCAAGTAAGTTTTGAGGTTCTCATCCTGAACGTTCTCCTCGATGGCTGCCAGGGCCTTCTCCTGGCCATCGCTGTAGTACTTCAGCAGCTGCTCCGCGTGCTCGATCCACACACAGTTGTGACAGCCGCTCATGCAGCAGTGGGTGGGGGCGGGCGGGGGGCCCTGGACCGGGGGGTCTGAGGAGGTGCTGGAGCCGGTCTCAAGGCTGCTGTCCTGAGCAGGAGGAGGAGGTGGGGGGGTGGGTGAATCTGGTCCAGTGCAGAGACTATGGGCAGCAGGGCAGCGTTGCTGGAGGCTGCGAGGCATCCAGTGTTCCAGGTGGAGAGGGTGGAGGACACACAGCTGAAGGAGCAGGAGGACACCAGTGTGTGAGACAGGGAGGGAGGTAGAAGGTAGGTAGTAATAAAATAGACTTCACTTTATCCAAAGCGCCTATATCTGCGTCATGCCATGATGACACACCCACAATTTGAATCACCTTCGAGCAGTGTGCCACGGAGCACCACTACTGATGTTATGCCCTAAGCAGTAGTCAGTCACTATCAACGTTCCCAAGCAAAGTAGGCCTACACCAAATTCACTGATGCCTCGCTTTAATTTGGCAAAAAACACGTGATCACCCGAACGATACATCACGAACGAACCGCTTCGTTACGTCACGCATCTGGCGTCAAACCACTGAAGGTTCTGTCAAACTGTCCGGTTTCATAATCATGTCCCTGTCCCTCCCTCTTCGTCAACACAATCACCTTCTTTACACAAGCACATAGGCTACCTCCCTCTCCAGTTCCCAAAAGAGAGCATTGGTTTTGCCCTCTGTCCCGACCATCACTTTCCCAGTTGTACAATGTACCACCCCGACCCCCTCTTTACTTAACTGCCTAACATTACTGTATAACATTATGAAAGGCTGACTAGACATAGACAACCAATTCTGAGTTGCCCTGATGAGCAAGTTGAAATTGGACAGCTAACCAAGGCTATACAGTATAATTATAAAGCTTAGCCTTAGCAGCTAGCTACCAACCTTTTGAAAAGATGACGCTGATCCCACGAGATTTGCGCAAAGACGAAACATCATACTGAAATAGCTATTCAGATACTGTATATTTGATACAGTATCTGAATAGTTCATTTTCTAAATAAAAAATAAACAAACAACAAAGGTCTTTCCCAAGGATCTCCGTCCATGTTTAGATGAACTCTGACTCAGTTACGTACAATAACGCTGATTCGTTGACAGAAAACCAGTGACCAATGAAATCAAGCAGTTCTGCGTTCTCTGGGGCCAATAGAAACCCTAGATTATTTTGGGACGGCCTCTAGTAAAAGTACTGTTCTGTCATTGTAAACCCAGCAGGGGTCACTATTCTAACATCAGCAGACAGGCCTCAAATCCACAAATTCTCTTTTAGCTAAATGTATAATTTAATATCCTATTATGCAAAGAGAGCAAATTCTTTTGTAACATGTATTTAGTCTGATAGTTGTCTTGCTTTGCATTGCAGGTAAATGCCATAGTCTGCTCCTCATGTTCTGCATGCTTGGAGTGGAGAGCAAATTGTTTTGTCTTCATTTAGTCTGATAGTTATGTTTGGCCTTGCATTGCAGATAGGCCTACATTTTACATGCTTGGAGTGTTCGCCTAGTGCAGGGGTGGCCAACCAGTCAGAGACTAAGAGCCACAAAAATGACTGTGGTACCACCCAGAGCCACACCATATATACCAGCGTTTCTCAACCTTTTTTTCAGTCACCGCGCACCCTTCATAAGTACTTAAAATCCCAAGGCACCCCAGTCTAAAATAAGAAGAAAAACATTATTGTCCATTAAATATACATTTAAAGTTAATTTATTTAAAATGAATACATACAACAAGATATTTTCTGACATAATATATTTTGGACTGGGCTGGGTTAGGCTGGACTGGACTGGGCTGGGTTAGGCTGGGCTGGACTGGGTTAGGCTGGACTGGGTTAGGCTGGACTGGGCTGGGTTAGGCTGGGCTGGACTGGGCTGGGTTAGGCTGAAAATATATATATGAGGACGAAAATGTCCTGTGTTCGTCTTCATATTTTCTTTTAGCTGCGCATTTCTTTCCAGCCATTCTTTGGTTGTGTACAGTAGCCTAGGCTACGTTAGCTTTTGTCGTCACGCAAAGCAAATTATGTTGTTTACAATGGGTGCGTTCACATGACACATATTTTTCAATCTGGTTGATTTCAAGCTGATTTCAGCTTGAGCGTATACATGGGATACAAAGTAAACTGGTTGGATGTTTACAGGCGACAACGAAACAAATGTTTCGAACGCGCACGCAGCCGTGAGTGATTGCGTTGCGATGGTTACAAACCGCTGACTACGGAACTGTCGAGCGTGCCTTGATTAGTCAAGTCTTGAGCATGCGCAGAATGAACCCAGAACGCAGCATCAATCCGTTTCAAGGTATACATGACGGACCAAACGGTTTCAAAAAGGTTTAAACTACCTTCTTGACAGCGATTGGAATTTCAATCGGGTTGGGGCATTTCAGTCGGATTGAGGTGTTTATATGACATATTTTCAATCGGTTTGGTCTTCCAGTGGAGGAGCCGCACATTGACGGGCAAAGAGCCGCATGCGGCTCGCGAGCCGCGGGTTGGCCACCCCTGGCCTAGTGTGTTCGTATCAACAGACTGGCTCGTTGCCAAGCACCTGTGTACCTGCTTGCAGAAGAGGAAAGTGAATCCGCTTTGCCAGGCCCTTTCTCATTAGTGTCTGAGGACAACTGAATCTGGTAAATGGTAAATGGACTGCACTTATATAGCGCTTTTATCCAAAGCGCTTTACAATGGCCTCTCATCCACCCATTCACACACCAATGGCGGCAGCAGCCATGCAAGGTGCTAGCCTGCTCATTGGGAGCAATTTGGGGTTCAGTGTCTTGCCCAAGGACACTACAACATGCGGACAGGAGATTTCGAACCGCCGACAGTCACAGCCGCCCCAACATTATTTCTCTGATTATATCCTCCCCATGGGTCATAGTTTGGTTTCACTAATAGCCTCAGTGTACAGTGTTCTGAACTCTGAGGCTTTATTTTGTCCTTTATTTTTGAGTCGCTGGCTGACTAGCTCTGTAAATCAGTGTTTTCATGGCCCATCCCTCCCCTGAATCACTTCCTAGAAATGAATCACCATCCTGAAAGAAAAACATAGACTTTTGACATTTCTATTGAGTTTTACAATGATTGGCAAACACTTGTCAAATGTTTTTCTCTTGTCTAAGAGTAAGAGGAATTTGGCCTTCTCTCTGCGTGTGATGTTTGAATAACAAGTCAGTATGTACGCAAGTTAATGTATACACAAAACTGTGATAAGTAGTATTGTTTCTTCAGAGCCCAGGCTATTCAGACCTACAGTAGACCATCTCAAATCCCTTTCTTACAAAGTGTTAAGAATTTAAGCTTTCAAACTAGTTTCACTGGCCCAGTTTATGGCTAATCCTGTGCTGGTCGGATTGCAGTGAAAGAGCATTAGAGCGGAACTAAAGCAGATTTGGTCACAAAAATGTTTCCATTGTGTTCATGCATGAAATTAAGTTCCCTTTTGTGATATTGTTGTTCCTCATCAGACTGGAACTCCACCACGCCAATCACCTCCACCTTTGTGACCAATTGAACCCTTCACTGGTGCATGGAGAGGTTTGTGTGTGTGTGTGTGTGTGTGTGTGTGTGCCTGTGCAGCCCATGCAGAGACGTCTCTATAGAGCCTACAGTAATGTTTGTGAGCCACCACCATGGAAACGGCTGGGTAGGTGGAAACGCCAGCAGATGCCTGACTGGGTTTGAGATAGCAGGTGTTCAGCGGGGCGTGTGATCTGGGCAGGGCCCCGGGGCCAGGAGCCACCTCTCTGGGGAGAGACTGTTCCCTGAGCCATGTGCTCTCGTCCGTCATGGTGAAAAACTGGACAATCACAGGATGATAAGTTTAAGTTTACTCTTGATGTCACTGGTGAAGCTAATGGGCAGATCACCGGTGGACTATGGACTGTCCCTGTTAACACTGGTGTACAGTACAGTTCACTGACTCCACCACCGCCCCTGTGTGTACAGGCACGTAGGCCTACAGTATGTGTTCCAGGCATCGTTTGTTATCATACTCTGCTCATACTAAGGTCCTATCAGCCCCCCACCCTGATTAATAGGTGGGCTTGCCAGGGAGGGATGCCTTATTGACCGGTGTGTGTCAATGATTATACTCCTTATGACAGAACTGCTCATGAATTCTTCTCTTTATCACCTTAGACGTTACACCTTAAAAGTTACAGGTAATGTGAGTAAGATGACCTAAAATAATTCAGCCTCTTTCCGAAACTGATCGTTACAGAACATTGTGTACGAGACTCGCATATGAAACTTAATTGACACAATCCAGATTTAGAGAGGGAAAGAGGGGCGGGGGGTCTGGAGGTAGGCCAGGTATGTGCCCAGTGGGGGATGGGGAGGAAGGGGGGTCCTCTTTCTTTTACCTGCATATGAAGCTGGCCCACAGACCCAGCTGGACTGAGCTTCTCTCAACGCCCGTTCCCTAGGAAACCTTGGCACCTCAGTTATTGCGGGCATGCTGGAGGATGAAAGAGCCCTGATTATGAAAGAGATTATCCCTGTGAAGCACAACAGACCTGGCAACCACCATGCGTCCCCCCCTCCAGCACCCCGACCGCCCTGGAGGAGAAAGGCGCGCCGACGGAGGATCACTATCAAGGACGAACGTTTTATCTGTGTGTGCCCTAGCTAGCTCCGCCAGCCCTAGCTGGTTCACCCACGATGGCCCTGACTCTGCAGCTGTGTCAATAGTCTGGGAAAACACCTGCTGCACTTCCCTCAAAGACGGGACAGTGGGCAACACCCTAGAACTGACCCACCAACATCTTCCCTTTGCTATCCTCTCTTCATAGAGGGCCATGTTTTACATGAACACTTTCATCACCCCCGTGTCTATGAACACTCGCATGTGTCTGAACATATGTAGTCTTTGCTACCTTCATGCCTGTGATAGACTACACTGCGTGACGTACCACAGGGCACTAAGGTTTTATAACAAACTCAAAAGCTCTCACCAATCACCATACCTTCTATGCGAGACTTGGCTGGCCTTCCTTACTGCTGTGCAGGCTAAATTACTGGCACTGGTATTCATAGGGCCATGAGGAGATAGCTTCCATACTGTACCTGTGCTCCTAGGTTGGCCAGAAGGCAAATGAAACGTATGAACGTATCTTAACTTTATCTCACTGGTTGTACCGCAAGTCGGAAATAAAGCCTTCTTTACTCTGTACCTTCCACTTAGAGTGAGCCGCAAAAACGATTTCAAACTAAAATTGCCTGTTTAAGTAAATGGTTTTAAAAAGCCAGGATAAAAATCACAGATGGGAGCAAAATGGGTCACATTTTTGACCTGTAAATGCACTTCCTCTTAATCCGCTGATTTTTCAAATGTACAAAATGGTGTTGCTGTGATGTAACCTGGTTAAATAAAGGTTAAAGAAAACATGACTTTCGACTTCTGCAGTATCTGTTCCACCGGATTCTAAAGTTTCACAGGTTATGGCAGCGTGGGTTTGGCCTGCTGGAGATGAGACAGCAGCTGACAAAGGCGGCAGGGTGTTGTTGCAGAGTTCAGGTGTCTGTCTTCCAGGTATACGCACGGAGCAGCACACTGGCCTGACCGACCGACCGACCGGCCGACCGTCGCACAGGACCAGCTTTGTCTCTGACGCACAAAGACCTCAGTGTTCATCTCCTCTGGCGGAATCGCAGCCACAACGCAGCTCAGAATGACATCTCAGTGCCCCCCCTCCCTCACACACACACACACGTACGCACGCACACACCTGGTGGGATGGCCTCAGCCATGTGTACAGGGCAGGAACAGGATGTGAGGGACTGTAGCGTCAATAAATACAGGGGGACTGCACTGAGAACTTACTGTAACAGGGAGGGTGAGTGAATGGGTGGGAGGCTGCAGAACAACTGTATAAGCACTTCACCAAGAGTTAAGCATTTCTCTGTGGACTATGGTAGATATAGTTATCATTGTAGCATGGGTGTCATGATATCAAACTGTTGGAATGAGAACTTGATGGGTTAAGTAACATTCTGACGAGTGTCTGGCATCTATTGTATTTAGCAACTGATGCACTTTGACTTTAGCCCTAGACTATGTTCTGTCACTTGTTTAGATAGGAGATGCACTTGTGAGTCCTGGCGAGTAGTAGGATACACTGACCACCAACGTTAAATGCAAATATTGTAAGTCACTTTGGATGAAAGCGACTGCTAAATGAGTGTAATGTAGTGTAAAAAATGTTCAATGCAAACCTAAGGCCTACTGGGCTGGCCCTGTCTGTTTCCTTCTAAGATTGTGGCCTCACAACGTCCCCCTCAGCAGTGATAAGCTGTTGTCTGTAATTATGATGACGACTTGTAGCTTCAACAAAAACCTTGTCCACAGCCTGGGCAGATAGCGAGGCAAACATCCAATCAACACTCCAATTAGGCTCGCACGGAGAGAGAACCCTCTGGGGAACAGCCGCGTTCCCTCGAGAAACTCCACTTTCATCATGTTAAAGAACAGACCATGCCATGTGTTCTTGTATATTGACTGCTTTCAGAAGCAATCTGTGAAATCCCTATACTCAATTAGTAGCTAGCCCAGTTGGGTTTTTTCCAGTTTGTTTTTTTCATGCCCGGTGATCACTGTAGCCACAGTTGTGTTAGAGCGCCCTTGGCCTTGATATGCCACGTACTCACATACCACGTGCTGAGGGGTGAAATACACGTAGACTTGCCTTGTCTCGCTGTCCCATGAAATGTCATGAAGCGTATTTGCATGCTCGAGTTTTGCATGCTTAAAACAGGGCCCTCTCAGTGTACCTAC
Organism: Borostomias antarcticus; assembly: GCF_949987555.1. Taxonomy (NCBI): domain Eukaryota; kingdom Metazoa; phylum Chordata; class Actinopteri; order Stomiiformes; family Stomiidae; genus Borostomias; species Borostomias antarcticus. The sequence goes on along the minus strand of NC_140255.1, from coordinate 15,560,022 downwards.
CCCAGGGCTGTTACTGCTGTTACCACAAGGCTGTGCGAGACTGCAGGTTAATCATTCCCAGAGCTCCGTCCGAGCTAGGTCAGCTGGAACCCTGGCTGGAACACTGGCGTTCTGACTCGTGTATCTTCAAACAAGAGGGCTTATAAACACACAGTTTCTCAGTATGTAACTCGACTGACTGTTCATTGGCCTTTCCATTCACACTTCCGTCACCCAACACCTCGACAGTCCCCCATGCAGTCCCCCTCTCTGCGGGCCTCTGGAGCTCTGAGCAGTGGTCATGATGTAATGTAAGCCTGTTTGTAAACAGCGGAGGGGGGGGGGGGGTCAGTCCAGGTTCACGAGTCTGAGAGGAATGACCTATCAGGGAGAAAAGCGGTTGTTGTTCCAAATGCAGGGCATGAGCGGTGAATGAAAGTGATTCTCAGGCCAGTTTCAATGTCTCATTGGCCCAGTTGGTGCCATTTCTATTTTATAGATCTACCACACACTTGCGGAGGAACGTCAGAACAGCCCAGAGGTGTTGAGTTTGGCTCTGCGCTGGCTCCCGATGTGGATTCATCAGCGAGTTGGCTCTGCTGATGTTTTTCAGTTTGCAGAGCGGAGGGGCCCGTGTGGCGCAGGCCAGGGGCTGGAGGGGGGTGGGTCCATATGGGTGGGTCGACCGGGGGCCGGAGGCGGTGTTATTCTGGTGGGACAGAAGGGCTTTGATTGGGACCCAGCCCAGCGCTGCCAGAGATCAGGATGTACACTCCGGGCCAGAGAACACGCTGGGGCTAAGGTTATCAGCCGGGACCGCTTGGACTAACACAAAAGTCTCACACGTGCATAGGTCCTCTCTCTCACACACCAGACCGTAGGCTACACACGGGTTAGTAGGCTAGCCTATGTTTGAGCGAGGAGGGGGCACAGTCAAATTACTGCCAGCTCAAATAAGAAAGCCATTCAAAGTAGAGGTGTATGTTACCGTTCCCCGTAACGGTCACATTTGCATGATAGCCTACACAGCGGCCGTCATATTTCAAGCAGCGCATTAACATTCATGTCAACACCAAAGTTTTGCATGTTCTTCCGATTCCAGTGACTGGACAGGGTTGCATCCTCATTGGACAGACATCCTCTTTGATGTCCAGGAGAGCCAGGTAGCTGGGATATCAGCAGGCCACAGCCCCTAGGACTACGTAGTCAGACAGCCTACGCCCGGAACGGACCAACGGGGAAGGGCCGGTGTGTGACACCTCCACAGGCAGCCCCGTCGAAAACGACTCACCCGTCCGCTATGGAACTAGAGAGCAGGAGGCCTACTTTACATTTATCTTGGTGGATGTTGAACTAACTGCCATTTAGCGCTCCAGGTGCTCTCTGAATGCTGTGACCTTGGGCTAAAACAGGGGATACACTATTTAAAACTCATCTGCATATCCTGTCTTCCTCCAAGTCTATTGTTTGACCCCTTGTTGCCTTTCCCAATAAATCTATGATCAATAAATCTATGACTGCCCCAGACTGTGGAGCTCTATGGCGTCAGGGCAAGAGGGTAGAGTCCTGTAGGCTACATAGCTCATGTGTTGGCTCTCCCCGGCTCACACGCTTGCGTTTGATGCGTCAACTTTGACGGATGCCATTCACTTTCGCTGCCGCACGCAACAACAACCAATCACATTGTCCAAAACTGCGCTCGCAACAGCCGAGTATATTCTCCGATCCTGCTAGCGCGAACTATTTTGAAACCCACCCGGCTTTTCGTTTAGTGCTGTCATGGATGCTAATCTGGTCGAACGTGTGGCGATCGTTTATGCATTGTGGTTGAGGCAACGTGAACGTGGTGCCCGCAGGTATTGGGTACATCCTATCCTGAAAACAAACAATTCAAACAGCGATTGTCCTCCATCTTGGTATCGAAAAATGTGAAATCCCGCCTTGCGATGACGTCTTTCTCCGTCAAGACATCTGATTGGTCGGCAGCTCCGGCAACGCATCTGAAAGTTGAAAATGTTTTAACTTTCGACGCTAGCAACGCAGGCAACGCAACGCACCGGGACAACAACGGAACCAGAATGCCATTCGGCTGCGGCCATTGAAAGTGAATGGCATCCGTCAAAGTTGACGCATCAAACGCAAGCGTGTCGGCCGAACCGCTGCGCTCACACGCTTGCGTTTGATGCGTCAACATTGACGGATGCCATTCACAACCTCCCACAATGCAGCAGTGTTTGTTACATCTCCCCTGTGCCTGGATCAGAAGACCGGTTGTTGTGGTTAGTCTTCTTGAAACCACTCAGGCTATCCTGACCAGCTGCAGGACACCGCTGATCACATTACCCGGATCCTTGCTTCCTCGGCGATGTGTCACATAGCCCTTTGTCACTCAGACATGGGTGTGAGGAATCCACGTATGATATTTCAGTAAACAACACAAGGTCCTGTTAGGGGACTATCAAGACTATCACAGCCCGGCCTCCCTGCTCCTGGAGGTGATTGGGGCGGAGCCACCGCAGTTGGGGTTTACATAAATCAAGGCTCCGCCCCTTGATCACAGCCATCCACGGTGTGTCTCTGGACCCAGTAGTATCGCACTGAAACACGGCCTCTGGAGCGTGGGGCTGGGGGGTGACGGCGGCCGTCGGTCTGTCAAAGCTACGTGAAAAGAGGTGTGTATGTCTATGTACCAGATAATCACATCTATCCGGGGAAAATCTGGATATCCAGGTTTTTTCCTGCATACATACGAGTTTCTCAATCAGAATCCATTCATTGCCAGGTGGTTTTACAACATAGGCCTACTAGGAATTTGCTTCGGTCAATGGTGCATAACACTGATGGAGACAACATTAGACAGGATGCAGGGACAAGACGGGACAGTACAGAGACAGGACAGTGAAGTCTGGTACATCTGGGAATATGAAGGATGGTTCCCGTCTCTATACACCTCTTTCCACAAGGTTCTTATGTTTAGAGAAGGGGAAAGTCAGGGTCGCTAGAAGATGAGGCACAGTAGTCTATAAAACTCCAGCATGGCCCAATAAGGAGTTTAGCAGAGGACAACACACATTCCTAGCCCGGCTATATCACGGCCTCCAGTCTCACCCTGTCCTTAACCAGCCAGACATTACTGCTCTAGCAGGGTGGCGCTGTCGAAGCTGGCACCACCGCCCTGGCAGGAACGAACAGCCTGAGCAAGACATCTGCAACCTCCACGGCCCAAATAAACACCTGGCCAGGCCGTGATAACAAAAGTTGATAACTGTGCTTATTCACTTAGATAACAACAATGCAGTGTCAATCCCAGATGCATTACGCGTTCATAACACATTGGAGCATAGGCAGGATCCTGGACTAGAAACCGCAAACTTTTCTTCTTGTGTTCACTGTGTGTCACAGTTAAACCTGAGATGGACAGGACAGAGTCTCGATATCAACGTGGGAAAATAAAGGGTCCTGACTGATACTATGAAGTCACCTTTCCTATTTAAATGCACACTGACCCCCTGGACTTTCATGCGTTTAGTTACACCACAGGCAAAATAAATGTAGCGTCTCACGGCACATTTTTGTCTCTGGACTCGAGCATATTCCACACGCTTTTGGGGATAACCCACATTCCACTCAGCCATGTTAAAAGAGAGATGTGTCAGTGATAAACGTGGTTCCTGGCTCTCCTCTCCAGCTTACATAACTCTGGCCTCAAACAACCTCCGCCTGGAACAGACTAGACGCAGAGGAACTATCACAGTCCGCTATGGAAATAAGGCAGTGACGGACAGACAGAGGATGAAGTCATTTTCCACGTCCAGCGTCATCAGGTGAGATCCCATCTTCTCCACCACACCAGTGTGTTCTGTCCCGGGGGCCATGTCCTTCTGACCCGGGGTCATGTCCTTCTGACCCGGGGCCTGTTCTGAGTGACCAGGGGTCGTGTTCTGTTCTGACTCGGTGGCCATGTTCTATTCTGACCCAGGGCTGAACACCCCCCTCCCCCCGCGGGACGGGACACACCAGAGCAGGCCAAGAGACCAAATCTGGTCTGGGATTTGGGGGTTGCTAGAGATTCTACAACGGAGAGTTTGGATACTATATTTCACCAGTGAATATTTATTTTGATTAGGAAAAACACATTTGTAATATCAATGGCTTTTGGTATGTTTAAAATATAAAAAAATCATGTAGATTTAAAAACATTTTATTTAATAGCAGTTTTAATAACAGGTGTTGCTGGCACCTGCTTGATTTGAAAAATGGCAGAAGTGTGCCGTTATGTAAAAAGTTGTTTTTATATTAAAATGCAGATAGTGCTTTCATACAATGTGAGAATTCACAACATACTGTACTTACACTGATCCAATCCCCTTCATATTGAAACTGCTACTGTATGTGGACTCCACAAGCCAGGCACTACACTATGACACATACAGGATTGATAATTGCCTAAATAAAAGCCTGAAAGTGCAAACTATTAATTTTACTAAACCTAAAAGTTGTGCAACGGGTGTCCCTGTGACGGAATAGTCATGTCCCGCACCACTCAGGTGTTTAACGTTGTAAAAATGTCCCAGATCTGGAATGTTCCAGTGTCTGTCCCCAAACCCGGATTACAGCAGGTGGTATATTACATCACGCCCGTCACTCTCACTTCAAGGATCCAGCTGTTCAAAGCGTATCTACTGCAGTGCCTGTGTGCGCGCGTGCTGTGTGTGTGTGTGTGTGTGTTAGGGCTGCACAATTAATCGTGAATTAATGGCAATTGCGATTATGACCTCTGCAATTAACTAATCGCAAAAGGCCGCAATTAATGTGATTAATAATTTTTCCTTGAATTGAGTGTGCTAGGACTACACGGAGGAATCACAGGCGCTTATGCTGTCTGACCAATCACATGCGTTCCCGCTGAGTGCGCTGTGCGTAGCAATTTCACTAAGAAGACATATAGCAGTAGGTCAAGACCAGTGTCACAAGAGTACCCGCAGCCGTGAGTAGTGAAAAAATGAGGGAAAACAAGGTCAGTGAGTTAGTAGCAAGAAAGGGATCAACGTCCCTGATTTGGGAGCATTTTGGTTATTATATATTAATATAATATATTATATATTAATCACAATTATTAATCGCAATTACCATTTTGAAGCAAATAATCGCAATTATTATCTTTTGTCATAATCGTGCAGCCCTAGTGTGTGTGTGTGTGAGTGTGTGTGTTTGTCTCCCCCTGGTCGGTGAGGCTACTGTGTTCCACCATTCCTGCATGGTCAGCGGATCCCTCTTCATTTGTCCGGTAGTGTCTGGCGGAGAGAGCTCCCTCGGTAGTGGTGACCTCTGCAAAAGGGATTGTTCTGCCCCTAAGCCGGGGGATCACGGCCCGGTCCGGCTGCTGAACGCCTGGCTGTCCTGCTCCGTCCGTCCGCCTCGGTAGAGAGACGGTGTGCTGCTCACCCAGGCCTCGCCTGCAGAGTCTGGGTCGGTACCGTAGGTCCGTCTGGAGCCCGGCTCGGTGACCCGTGGGCAACAGACACACAGTCAACAGATGCAAAGTAAAATGTAAAATGGAGCCTGGATTGAAGGGTAGATTCTGTTCACCACTGGGGTTTTCTGTGCAGTCCGTTACCCTGAGAGAGAGAAAGAGAGAGAGAGGGAGAGAGAGAGAGAGAGAGAGAGAGAGGGGGAGGACACAATATGTTGTTAGATAAGGCATCAATACTAGATACGGTGTATAATGAAAGCTTATCACACCTCAGCATTTGAATAGTAGTAAAGTGCTGAATTTAGGACCCAGGCAGGAAGGCAGGCGAGAAACACCAGAAGTAAGAAATACGCAGTCAGAATAAATAAAGACTCCACCCCCAAAACAAAGGCCCCGCCTCCGCTTCTCGATGTGAGGAAAGCCACCAAGGAGAAAACAATGGGAGAGATAACGTGAAGCCGGAAGCAGAACCGGTTCACGGAGCCGAGTACCCCACAGCAGGAAGAGAGAGGTGGCCTCTGGGAGACGCGGCCTTCTCCTCAAGGTGAACGACACAAAGACACGATTCATTATCAACCTGCTGGGGGGGATGGGGGGGGGGGGGGGGTTGCTATGGAGACGACGGCAGGGCTGAAAGGAGTGCGTGGGCGGAGGAAGAGAGCGTGAGAGGGACAGCGGACAGGAGGAGACGGAGGTGGAGGAGAGACAGGACCGCGGGTCTCCACCTACGCTGTGGCCCAGGGTGTGAGCGTCTGAAGCCCCCGGCTCGGTGGCCAGGGAGGAGGAGGAGGGGGCGCTGCCCGCGCTGGGGACTGGGGAGCTGGCGGATGCCCGGGGGATGGCCGTCTCGTAGGACAGCTCGCCGTGCTGCTGGGCGGGACGACAGGCGTGTCAGCGGAAAGCGAAAAATAAAACCTGGATGTTCTTCCCCCCACCCCCCCCTCATGGAGATTCTGATCTTTTTAACCTTCCGTGTGTGTGGGAGTGTTTGTGTGTGTGAGCGTACTCAGTGGTGTAGTGGAGGGTATTTGGAGGTATACAGTGTATACCCACTTCTTTATCCATGGACCCACAGTATACCCACTTCTTTAAACACCACTAATGTAAACTAACATTTCTGCTACAGTATACCTACTTCTTTAGTCAGAGTATACCCACTTCTTTAGTCAGAGTATACCCACTTCTTTAGTCAGAGTATACCCACTTCTTTAGTCAGAGTATATCCACTTCTTTAGTCAGAGTATACCCACTTCTTTAGTCAGAGTATATCCACTTCTTTAGTCAGAGTATACCCACTTCTTTAGTCAGAGTATACCCACTTCTTTAGTCAGAGTATACCCACTTCTTCAGTCAGAGTATACCCACTTCTTTAGTCAGAGTATATCCACTTCTTTAGTCAGAGTATACCCACTTCTTTAGTCAGAGTATACCCACTTCTTTAGTCAGAATATATCCACTTCTTTAGTCAGAGTATACCCACTTCTTTAGTCAGAATATATCCACTTCTTTAGTCAGAGTATACCTGTTTCTTTACTCAGAGTATACCCACTTCTTTAGTCACAACTACACCCCTGGGTGTATTCTGTGCGAACGTGACTCCGCTACTCCCAAACGATCAGAGCGAGTTAGAAGGTACTCACACTGCCCAGGCCCTTGGTGATGAGGGCCAGCTCGGTGGGTTGGTAGACAGCGCTGCGCAGCTGACCGCTGTAGCCGCTGTACGGAGACACTGGCTTGCCACCTGAGGGGAAGGAGGAGGAACAGCCACTGTTAAGTAGGGGTTTCACAGACTAGTCAACTATCAAACTACTAGTCGATCCTGTGCATTTGTTGGTTGACCAGTCGTTTTTTAGTATTAAAAAATGTTTTTTTTTTTTGCAGTTGGCTGAGGGTAGTTCATCTTTGTCATTTCATCGTTTTTTAATTGTAAAAAAAAAAAAAAGTTTATTGAACATTGTTATTGGGTGAAAAAAATAATTGCAGTAAACTGATTAGTCGGCTATTTTTGGGGAGTAGTTGATGACTACTAAAATGTGAAGCTCAACAGAGCAGTTCATAATCCACACCTTCTCATCTCCACTCACAGTGCTGTGTGAGGTCTTTACGGGACTCAGGAGTTCTATCTGAAGGGTTGTGCTCCCAAGCAGCTACTGATGATTGTTTTGCGACACAAAAGCTCTTGGATAGGTGCTTCCTAATCACCGCGGCGCGATCGCAAACACACGCTGGGAGGTCCATGATCTGAGCCTGCGCGACGGTGCCAGACGACTTCCTCCCCCAGGTGGAAATACCCGGTCCCCCTGTGAAATACCTCTCCCGGACGAGAGAGCAGCTGCGGAGTGCCACGCCTCGGTTACCGTGGAGACCGCGGTGGCGTAAACACGGTCGGGAGTGTGTCGGAGTCTGAGCTGTGCTGGTTAATGTTAGGTTACTATACTATCCATTCATTAACACAATGATGAGTACTGAACACTTTTCCTGTAATGATCGCCGGGCCGTGGAATGTGAGAGAGAGAGTGAGAGGCGGTTTCCCTTTACTTTAAAAGTCAGCTGATGATTAACTATTGGACGTCCCTCACCCCCAGTCTAACACACACAACGGTCAAGGGATTTAAACAAACACCATCGCCCTTTTCATATCCTGTGGTTGCCCGACATACTGTAGAACGAAGCCCCTTTTCTCACATTTTTTCATAGTTTGATATTATTACAGTTTGATAAATACTACTGTACAGTAGCATTATGGAATATCAGTGGACTGATCAAATCCACCAGTATTGAATTGATAGGTAGGTGTACATGTGTTTGAGGGAGAGGGTGACAAGCTCATTAAACTGTAGGAAGGGCCGGGCTGGTGTGTCAATGTGTGAATGATGATTACTCCTCCCACTCAGACACAGCGGACCCGGTGAGGAGGCCAGGGACCGTCAGCCCTGCCCCACCCCACCCCAGCCCGGGATGGCCGGCCAGATCAGATACCGCCGCTCGCCGTCGGGATTAAAACATCAGCAGATCAGATTCTGGAGGGTCAGCAGGTCGATGGGATATTTTAGAAGCGTTCTGAAGGTATGCACCATACCCATGCTTTAAAAAAAAAATGAAATTCCGGACTCGATTTACTGTAAATACCACTCTGCTGAATCGCAGACAGAAATTCAGTTTCATGACTAAATCAAGGTCATTCCTGTTTACTGAAATGCCTGAGGGACAACATGTAACTATTTAACAGGCCCAAACTATGTTGTGTTCCCGGCCGACAGCAGACAGCTCTCTGGTTCATGTGTGTGCATCAGTAATGATGCAAGCCCCAGCGGTCCTCCTAATGAACAAGATGTTGTCAGGCGCCTTAGATACCTCAACGGTGTGCGATGTGCCAGCAAGTGGACAAAACATCTTTCTGTTTAGGGAGGCGCACTCATTCCGGTAATTAGGGAGGCGCACTAATTAGGAGCGGCATACAAGGAATTTTTGATTACAAAGAGAGAGACAGTCAAGCTGTTACCAAGTGTGTGTGTGTGTGTGTATGAGTGTGTGTACACACCTGAGCGAATGTGTGTATGTGTGTGTGTGTGTGTGTGTGTGCGCACACACCTGAGTTAGGCTCGTCCATGGAGAAAGCCTTGTTTTCCATGAACATGTTCTGCGCGCCCTGCTCCTTGAGGATGGTCTCGTAGCCCACGCCCCTGCTGGGGTAGAGGTCGCCCCCTCCACCGAAGCCCGCCGGGACGCCATCCTCCTCCCCCTCGTTGACAAGGAAGCACAGCTCCGGCACCGTATGGAGCAGCAGGAACGCCCAGGCGTTGGACACCAGGGCGATGGCGAGCGTGGGGTCGTCCCAGGTGGGCCCGCCTCTCCTCTGGTTCCCGTAGACGTACATGACGATCCACGCCACCCAGATGCCCGCGGACGCCAGCCCCGTCACCAGGATGAAGGCGCCCGCCTTTCGCCACTGCTTGTGTTTGCCCGTCAGCGTGGCCACGGACGCCACCGCCACCGCCAGCAGCAGGTTCATCACGTAGATCAGCGCCATGACAAAGTCCTGGTTGGCGACGTTGCAGGGGGCGGCGTCAGTGGCGTTGAGCAGCGGCGGCAGCGGGTAGCGCACCACGGTGATGATCAGCCACTCCACGTTGATGAGCACCTCCACCAACCACAGCGCCAGCGCCCCCAGACACAGCGCCCAGCCAGGCGGACCGCCGCCGCCTCCACGCCGCCCTAGCACGGCTAGACGCACGCACTGCATGAGCAGGCAGGCGAAGCAGCCGGCGAACAGCACCCCGAACAGGAAGCGGCGCGAGGCGCAGGTGGCGAAGTCCTTCCCCACAATGAAGGCGAACGTCAGGCCGAACAGCCCCAGCGTGCACACCAGGAACCCGGACTGGAGGCCCACCGAGCTGGAGTCAAGGTCAAAGTCAAGGTTATTTTATAGCATGTTCATGCAAGCAAATGTACAGACGCACACAGTGCTTTACAGAATAAGAAATGATAAATAATAACAGTTTATTAGTAAATGGTACAAAAAAGCAAGAAAACAAAGCAAGACGGATAACGCATGAAAAAGAGAGTATAATTTAAGAGTAAAAAAATCGAGAAGATTTAATTATACCGTTAAGGTACAGCTACGTGATAACAGCGAGATTGAAAAGGTATGTCTTAAGAATGGCTGAAACTGTAGGAACTTTTAAGAGAGATCTAACGTTTTCTAGCAGGCTATTCCAGAGGCTAGGGGTGTTCAAATCTGAAGGCGGCCTCCCCATGTCTCTTGGTCCTGGCTCCAGTTCGGTGCCAGAGGACCTCAGGGACCTGCGGGGTGTGTGTGTGTTAGAAACGTGCCTGCGCTGGTTCTTGTCGGTGAGGAAGGGCAGGCTGGCCAGCACCACGAAGAGGAGGATGAAGGACGCCAACGCCCCGGCGGCGGCGAAGGCCTCCAGCACGATGCCCCAGGCCGCCCCCAGGTCACACAGGCTGTAGTAGAGGGAGTCCAGGTTGGGGCCGCAGCCCTGGGGGGGGGCGGCGGCGTTGGTACTCATGGCAACCGCGGTCGGTGTTGGAAAGAAGGAGATCGCCGAAGCCGCCCGGCTCGCCTGTTCACACTAGAGGAGAGGGAGGAGTCAGTGTGGAATAGAGGAGAGGGAGGAGTGAGTGTGGAATAGAGGAGAGGGACGGAGTGAGTGTGGAATAGAGGAGAGGGATGAGTGAGTGTGGAATAGAGGAGAGGGAGGAGTGAGTGTGGAATAGAGGAGAGGGAGGAGTGAGTGTGGAATAGAGGAGAGGGATGGAGTAGAGGAGAGGGATGGAGTGAGTGTGGAATAGAGGAGAGGGAGGAGTGAGTGTGGAATAGAGGAGAGGGAGGAGTGAGTGTGGAATAGAGGAGAGGGATGGAGTGAGTGTGGAATAGAGGAGAGGGAGGAGTGAGTGTGGAATAGAGGAGAGGGAGGAGTGAGTGTGGAATAGAGGAGAGGGATGGAGTGAGTGTGGAATAGAGGAGAGGGAGGAGTGAGTGTGGAATAGAGGAGAGGGAGGAGTGAGTGTGGAATAGAGGAGAGGGATGGAGTGAGTGTGGAATAGAGGAGAGGGAGGAGTGAGTGTGGAATAGAGGAGAGGGATGGAGTGAGTGTGGAATAGAGGAGAGGGACAGAGTGAGTGTGGAATAGAGGAGAGGGAGGAGTGAGTGTGGAATAGAGGAGAGGGAGGAGTGAGTGTGGAATAGAGGAGAGGGACAGTGAGTGTGGAATAGAGGAGAGGGAGGAGTGAGTGTGGAATAGAGGAGAGGGAGGAGTGAGTGTGGAATAGAGGAGAGGGACAGTGAGTGTGGAATAGAGGAGAGGGAGGAGTGAGTGTGGAATAGAGGAGAGGGAGGAGTGAGTGTGGAATAGAGGAGAGGGAGGAGTGAGTGTGGAATAGAGGAGAGGGAGGAGTGAGTGTGGAATAGAGGAGAGGGAGGAGTGAGTGTGGAATAGAGGAGAGGGATGGAGTGAGTGTGGAATAGAGGAGAGGGACAGAGTGAGTGTGGAATAGAGGAGAGGGATGGAGTGAGTGTGGAATAGAGGAGAGGGATGGAGTGAGTGTGGAATAGAGGAGAGGGAGGAGTGAGTGTGGAATAGAGGAGAGGGATGGAGTGAGTGTGGAATAGAGGAGAGGGGAGGAGTGAGTGTGGAATAGAGGAGAGGGATGGAGTGAGTGTGGAATAGAGGAGAGGGACAGAGTGAGTGTGGAATAGAGGAGAGGGATGGAGTGAGTGTGGAATAGAGGAGAGGGATGGAGTGAGTGTGGAATAGAGGAGAGGGAGGAGTGAGTGTGGAATAGAGGAGAGGGAGGAGTGAGTGTGGAATAGAGGAGAGGGATGGAGTGAGTGTGGAATAGAGGAGAGGGAGGAGTGAGTGTGGAATAGAGGAGAGGGACGGAGTGAGTGTGGAATAGAGGAGAGGGACAGTGAGTGTGGAATAGAGGAGAGGGAGGAGTGAGTGTGGAATAGAGGAGAGGGAGGAGTGAGTGTGGAATAGAGGAGAGGGAGGAGTGAGTGTGGAGGCGTACGAGGAGGTCTTAAGAAGGAGAGGTGAGAGAAACCCACGTCATCCGTTCAAGACGTATGTAACACCCAGGTACAGTAAATATGAGTCAGGAACAAACAGATACAGTCATACAACTGATGAATAATACGTTATAATACCTATGACGTAGGACATACTGCAGTAGCAAACAGAGAGAGGAGTCGCTGGAGCACTCTGCAGTTAGTCTGTTATTGGAGCAGAATGACGTCTCGATGTCAGTACATCTTCATCAGGTCATATACAGCATGAACAGAGGTAGATTCAGAACTATATATAGTTTTCTATAATCACCTCGCAGGTGAGTAAAAAGGGCAGTGCAGACATATCCCGCTAGGCCGAAATGCTGTGTTTGATTAAACCACCCAGCACAGAGCTTGAGTGTGCAGGTCAATTTCTTGTTCCAAAAAGGGCAGTGGACCAGACTTGAGTTGAATTCCACCAATAGTCAGCATAGCTTCCAATAGAGGTCATTCTCATAGTATCTCTCACAGAAGTGAAGTAGGTGATTATAGAAAACTATATTTAGTGCTGCCTCTAATCGAAACATTGTCATTCTGTACCTCCAATAAAATGATTTAACTGCCGAGTGCTCCAGCGACTCCCTTTTTTTTTTTTTATATATATATATATATATATATATATTTGTATTCAACCTTTATTTAACCAGGCAATGCTGTTAAGAGCTAATTCTTATTTACAATAGTAGCCTGGCAAGAGGCTCTTGAGGGAAGGGTGGGGGCTGAAAATAAGTTTGCTACTATAGAACTATTGAGTGAGGTGCAGCTAGAATCAATAAAGGTGTGGGCAGGTATATAACACACTCATAGGAGTTGGTCATTGTTGGGGAAGTTAATCCAGGGAAGACTACACCCCACCCTTTTATTCATAATACTGTTTAAACACAAATGCACTTCGCTCACCAACATGTCCCATATTTGCACCTAAACCCATGACGTTGGTTGTACACAGGGCAGTTACCACTATATGCCTCACTGTTTAAATCAAATCAAGCTTTATTTATATAGCACATTTCATACACAGACACAACACAATGTGCTTTACAGAGAGAAAAGGGGATGTACAGACCCTAATTTTCCAGAGAGAAGCCAAACACGCCAATGTTTAACAACATTCACCCAATATGGAAGATTGAGGTCCTTTTGAATATCAGCATCCCTAGTCCCCGACTTGTGTTGTGTTTCTGCCGTGCCAGTTTCTCTGAGTCTGTCTGCTCACATTACGCTGAGCTGAGGACTACCATCTATAAACCACATCCGTGGACCTGGGCTGGTGGATGCTACTGTAGCAATACAGACAGGCTACTTCATTCCCAGTGCACCTTAATGTGATTATGGTCATGTAATGTCATTGTCATGTAAAATCTGATGCTGGGTGGCTTGGCCAGTCAATTGCTTGTTACAGAAAGAAGTGGACAGACAATTGGTTTAAGATTAAGAGAGTTCTGATCTCACACACGTATGAGCCACTGCATTCACGTGCACAGCCAAGGTCTCTGTGTTCCTGCTGTGCCTGGTCTGACTGGATGGTGGAGCCAAACAAAGACGGATATATTACCCAACCTTCAGTGCTGCCAGTCATTGGCAGAATCATCAAGGTCATTTTAAACCCACAAAACACCGTGTAGAGACCAGCAGATCTGTCTCTCTCTTAGTTGGTCTCTCATGAGTGCAAAATTAAAGAATATTCTACACAAGTATCCAAGTATTAGTGCTGAAATAGTTGCTGTTGTGTCTAGATCACTACAGTAAATTACTCTTGAAAAACTCTTGGTTAAAATGCTCAGTAGTTTTAACAGTCATCCATCACACAAGAAGAATTTATCTACAAATCCTCTACTGTGTCCACCACACCAGAACAGGTCAACACCGGCCAAACCAATGCCATTTGAAGGATATAACTGTTACACATGTGTACACCAGCTGTTGTAGTCTGGGCCTCAGCCCAAATGCATCTATTCAAAATAAATCTATATCATTACCAGTATCGTAATTTCGAGGACAGGATCTTTAAAGTATCCCTAACTGAACACGTGTCGACTTACTAACAAAGGGTTAAAGTGGGCTACTGTATCTCCCAAAATGCGTGTTTTTTAATATGATACTCCTGAAAATTAATGAATACATTCCTAAATTAATCAATACATTCCTAAACTAGTTTACCTGGGGGTTTACGAGCGCTGATGGCGAGTGGGCTGTTCAGGTCTGGATGTTGTCACAAATCACCACCACCTGTTCCCAACCGATACCGACCAGCGTTCAGCATGACGTAGCCAGATCCACGTCGACCCGTTGGCGGACAAGAAACGACAAGTGACAAGAAGGCTACAATCGAAAGTCCCCGTTCGAGTTTAATGACTGAAATGTTGAATCTTTCTAAACTGCATGCTGTGCTACTTTAAAGTCATCTTGTGGAGCGACTGGTCCTTGTTGCCAGCCCTCTCTCTTCTCTCTCCCTCTCCTTCTGTCTCACACACGCACACACACTCGCACGGGGGCGGGGGCGCGCACGCACACACACACACACACACACACACACACACACACACACACACACATCAGGGTGAATACCACTTTATGAGATCTAAATGTGAAGTTTGAGGACCGTTGATTTATCTGTTAGCACTAACTGTAGGATGCTGTAGGTTTCAGGTTCAAAAACGTCTGCTCAATGCTTGCCAGGTGAGTGCATGTAGCCTATAGGTTTTCGTGCATCGGCTACCAGTATAACTACCTTTTACTTAGGCACTTCAGCCTCGACAGTAGGCTTTGACTGATGTGACTTTAGGGGTTATGTCTTTTATAATTGGGTAATTAAGAGTGAAAGGTGCAGACCATTACCCTATACAAAGGTAACAGAATGATAAATCCGTCCTTTCTCCGGTAAAGATGTAGGAAACTGCTGACGTCTCAAGAATGAGTATAAAGAGACACCTGGTGGCAGTGTTCAGGCCTACGCCAACTATGTTGCCTACACAACCACTAGGTGGCAGCATCCACATTTCACACAGCCTAGGCCAATGTCAGGACTCGGCAACCTTTACTATCAAAAGAGCCAAAAAATAAATACTAAACCTGACTGTATATGGGGGGGGGGGGGGGGGGTGCTGGATTAGCCTGTGTGCTGATATCTAGCAAACTTGAATGCCAACATGACCATTTATTTTGTAATAAATACTTGTATTTAATATGATATATTTATTTAGTTCTTCATTTCCATATATTTTTGTCAAAGCCACAAAGCCACTGGAGAGGGGCTTAAGAGCCACCTGTGGCTCCGGAGTTGCAGGTTGCAGAGCCCTGGATTAGGCTTGTGATAAACTGTGCCTATCCTGTTCCACATTAAATAATCAATTAAATAATTCGTTGTAATCTGGTTATAATCAAAGACAATAGAGGAACCATTTCTGTTGTAACCAAAACAAGTTAGAATTAATTTGTGACACCAGCCTGTCTGTGGTGCTCACCTGGTTATTTCCATCACATTTTGTCACCAACTCAAGATATGCTTAGCCTACATTACATAACATAGGATATTCATGTAAAATGTCGGACATAGGGAGCCTAGTAGGCTAGTAGCCTATGCCTGAGAGCCATAACGACCTGCTGAGACCTCTAGTTGGCATGGTTCTGACAGTGTGTCTAGTTCAGTGGAATGCCTCTCCCAAAGTGCTGTAAATCCGTACTTGCATGGCTATTTTACATTTACACTTTGTATTGAGTGATGATAGGAGGATAGGGTGATAGGACTTGTTTACTTTTATCTTTGTATTGAGTGATGATAGGAGGATAGGGTGATGTTTAATGTTATCTTTGTACTGAGTGATGATAGGAGGATAGGGTGAGAGGACTTGTTTATGCAACCCTGTAGGCCACACCCCCCTCTGCTGGTGACCAAAGCGATAATGAGTTGAGTTACAGTCTTGAGGAATCAGAATCTGATCAGCATGGTAGTTTACACATTCATATTGATGTGTGAATATTAATCTAGATGGTTCTTTTACACCTAATGTTCTTCGGCTGGGGACAGAGTCGGTGTGTCAGACCAGTCTCTTAGCGATTGGATCATAATGTATGCTACAGCTACTGCACTTTTAGGTTCACTATATTATTGCAGAACGTTCTGTTTGTCCATGTCAGTGAGACTATGAGACTAGTTCATGTGGTGTGTTTCAGGCTGTGGGTTGGGGCTGCGCTGAGAGGTGGGAGTCTGCATCAAAGCTGAATAGAAAAGAGTCCAATTGAACATTTTATTTTGTTTCCATACAAAAGTACAACTGTAGTATCAGTGCTCAAACACGGGACCATTCTGTGCATTACACCTGTGCTGTGGAGAAAAATGGTCACATAAACCTAAATAATGTAAACATCGACCATGAAGCCAGTTAAGTGAGGCGACATGCAGGGGAACATGCCTGTTCATTCTACCATGTTCATTAGCCTATAGGACTACTGCATCAAATCCACTGAATGAGACGATCAGGCAGGTCGCACAAACACCCCAGTTTCAACTTTACTTTACAAAGCAACTCAGCTAAGGAATGTTCTCTAGATAGTGATAAGGAGGAATATCAGGTATAAAGGACCAAGTGCAGGTCATTCAAGCAAGTGCATTAGATGGGAGTAATTTAGTTGAAATCTTTAACATGCTCTAGTTTAGTCTAGTTAATATCTAAAAAACAAACAAACAAACAAAAACTACAACTATACTACTGAATGTTGCTTTTCTACCTTTGTGGTTTGTGGTACACCGCACACACGTTAGGTTGTGGGTGGAGTTAGATACATAGACAGGTATCTGAGCTGAAGCACAGGACAGGTGACAAGCAGGTGGGGGGACTTGTGGCGAGCGACAAACTCCACCTCTCCCCCCCTCCTCCAGCCCCCTCTTTCTGTCCCCGACTGTGTGCTGCGTCTCCCCCGGGGCTGCCGCCAGAATGAGCTTTCTTTTCCCGCCCCGCTGTTCATCCAGCCATGGGAGACGCCTTCAAAGAAACACTGGAGAACATCTGCATCGGTGCCGGGGGCCGCCCTCTCTATACAGGCCACAGGAGGGACACACAGCAAGCTGCAGGCTCAGGAGGGGGACACACAGGGCACAGCCAGGCAGACAGACACCCTCTGATGTAACACCTCTGAGCATGTGAGGATTATTGAGCGCTTGGTAAACTGAAACCTCATATGATGGTTGTACTGCTGAGTGGACTTCATTGGACGTGTGCAGCTGGTCAACGACAAGTCACGACAAAAACATTTCAATTTTACCACAGAACCTTAGACCATTATACTGTAGCAGCCATCACAGTAGGACATCCAACAAGTTCTTGCTCAAAATAGTAGACTCATGTACAAACAGCTCAAACCCAGACAGGTCCCGTTGCAGTGTGACAGTTGAGCTGCCATTTGAAAGACTTGTATATCACAATGGTGTGAGATTGTGGGGAGTGAAACTACAGTGCTTCCACATGACTAGTTTATAATGTTGGTTAGGACATTCTATCATGTGGTTAGGAGGTTGTGAAACGGGTATAAATCCTTTTTTCTTATCAGATAAAAAAAACAAAAAAACGCTATAAGTGACAATTATCTAATTGAAAGAAGGATCATCAACAAAAATAGATGTCTGATGGAACTGGATTCTCATCCTATGCAATTTCAATGAAAGCTTATGAAAGTTATTCAGTCAAGATGCCAGTACAACCTTCTCTGAAAGCCTTGGGACGTTCCCTCTGCCCTAGGAGCCTTCATTACAAATACATCCAGGGGCTGATTGCTTTTGCAAATGTTGTGAAACATTATGCAACAGAGAAAAATAATATCTGATAGCCTAGTGGATATTCTTTTCTCTATCCGACTACTTTTTTTTTTTTTAAGCCTGCACCTGTTGGAATAACAAGGATGTACATGCATTTTCGGACTACAAACATTATGCAACAATCATTAAGTAGAAAGCCTCATGAAAAAATGCAAAAGAGCAGATCTCTCGCATTTGATTACACACAACATTCATGCAGCGTTTCCACAGTATCTGTGTATGTTGTTAGAAGGTTGCCCTGCAGCAGATGGAGATGTCCTGGCTGATGATGCATGCTGTATCTGATGATAGGTTTGTTTAGCTGGGCTGAGCCCACGGGGAGCGGGATGGGGTGTATGTGTGTAGGCTATGTGTGTGTGTGTGTGTGTGTGGGTGGGTGGGGGGGGGGGGGGGGGGTTGAATAGCAGGGTCCTCACTCCTGGTGCTTAGACAGCAAACCTTAATTTAAAGGAGTAGTAAGGGGAAAATGCATGTTTAGCCCTGTTTTAAGGTTACTTATGATCATATACTATGGTTCAGATCAAAACGTTGACAAAACTAGCACTTTTGAGAAAGTCTGATAATTGCTCTACCACCGTTTTGGTCATACAATGGATGTGGGTGGGCACCTTGAAAATTTTTTCAAAAACATGTTTGACTCTCGATTTCAAAGACAAGATGCTCACCGAGGGGGTAATTGGTGTCCGTTGGTGTTCTGACATCAAATTCGCGGCAAAGTATGAATCCTGTAGGGTTTTATTGATCATTTCATGAAATCCATTGACTTGTATTGACGCGACCGTTGTAGATGTGTAGATCAATCCGCAGAGGGGATTCAGGAAGCGGAACTACTTACGGTAGCTATTGTTATTGTTTATGTTGCTAGGCTACCTGTACATAGTGTGCAGAAGTTTACACACGTATGTGCTGCGACTAAATAGTTCTATGCTAAATATTTAAAAAAGCCTTTCCAGGTGAACTAGAATCTTACTTTATGGTGAATTATATGTCAGAACGCCAACTAACACCTCGGTGAGTTTCTTGTCTTTGAAATTGAGAGTTTAACATTTTTGAATGATTTTTCATGGTGCCTACCCACATCCATTGTATGACCAAAACGGTGGTAGAGCAATTATCAGACTTTCTCAAAAGTGCTAGTTTTTTCAGCGTTTTGATCTGAACCATTGTATATGATCATAAGTAACCTTAAAACAGGGCTAAACATGCATTTCCCCTTTACTACTCCTTTAAGGCTCCAATCGAGTTGCCTCTCATGACAAACAGACACCAGCTTTAGCAGCTGTGGTTTTGACGTTGATGTTTGCTTGATGGGTTGTGCTCAGCCAGACGGCGTGTGGTCATCTGGGCGCGTGGAGCGGTTCCTCCCCAGAGCAGGACGCCCTCCCCACTGTCCACAGAGACCCGGCATCTCCAGCCTATCCTCTCTCTCCTCCTTGCTTTTACTGTTACTGTAAGAAAATAAACTATTGTTGGTAAACATGTAAATTGTCTGAGCATTTTGAATGCTTTTCTACTTTTAAGATGATTAACGTCAGGTCGCCGTTGCGGAGAACTGTGAGCGGAAGGATGAGGCCAAGGGATGATGTATAGTATAAAATGGCCGTCCTGAGTTGCTCTTGTGGTGCGACAGTATGCACGATCGCCTCATCCCTCTTCGCCCCACTCTCTGTCTCTCAGCGCGTGCACCTGGGTGCCCTGAGCACCTGTAACTGCACCGGCAGGAACACAGAACAAACAGCGTCCATATGTCATTCCTTTTTTCTTTTTACAAAAAAATTTCCCAGCTTGCGTATGACTACCATACATGGAAAAAAAACACGCGAGCCGAGGTCCTCCTCAACAACAATAAATACCAGTGTCATTTCAGCTGATTCCCGCAGAGAATAGCATAATAAATAAGACATTAATTCGGTACAATCCCCCCCTCCCAACTGCTTCTGCGTCATATCAGAGAAGTTCGGTTTGGTCCCTTGGAGAACGCCCCAGAGGAGGGTGATTGGCGGCTGTCCACGGACAAAATGGCTGGAATGCATGGAGTGGCCCCGAGGTCGTAAGTGCTTGTGGGCCGTGAGATGGCGCCGGGAGGTGGGGGGTGTTTGTGATTAGGGAGGGGCTACAGAGTCAGGGTCACGAGGTCCGTCTGTCCCCCGGAGGCTGGAGGCGGGCGAGGGGTGGAGCCCCGCCGCGTGGTGGTGGTGGTGGTGGTGGGAGGAGCGCTGGTGTCCACTGGACAGCGAGGAGGTGGAGGTGTGCCCGGTGGCATGCTGCTGGCCGCGCTGCGGCGGGCGGGGGCGGGGCCTCAGTGGTGTGCCGGCGCCGCGCATCAGCAGGACGTCGTGCACGGCGGCGCGGAAGGGCTGGCTGACGAAGCAGTAGAGGAAGAAGTTGACGGCGGTGTTGAGCATGGCCAGCATGTTGGACAGGTCGTAGGCCAGGTGGACGCGCCAGTTGTGGTGCACAGACGACACGTACAGGTGGTAGATGACCACCACCGTCCGCGGGGCCCACAGCACGGAGAACACGGAGGTGACGGCCAGCAGCATGGCCGTGGTCTTCCCCAGCCACAGCCGCCGCCTCCGCCTCGGAGGAGGGGGCGGGGCCAGCCCGCCGCCGCCGCCGCACTCCTCCTGGCAGCACGGCCGCCTCTGGCGCGCCCGCAGCCGGCGTATGATCAGCGAGTTGAGCACCAGGAAGATGCTGCAGGGCAGGAAGTAGATGATGGTGACGTGCGTCCAGATGAGCGCGGCGTCCACCGGCGTGGGAGGCCGGCCCACCCGCCACATGTCCGACCACCAGAAGAACGGCACGCCTGACGCCAGCGCCAACGCCAGGACGGCGGCGGCCACGCGGCGCGCCCGCTCCGGGTAGCTGATCTGCCGGTGAAGCAGTGGGTGGCACAGCGCCACGTAGCGGTCCACGGTGAGTGGCACGGCGGCCCAGATGGAGGCATGGTTGGCGGCGAACTCCAGGGCGCTGATGTAGCGGAGCAGAGGGGGCGGTACCCGGCGGTGGAACACGGCGGGCTCCAGCAGGAAGCCCACGAAGATGATGAACAGCTGGGACAGGATGTCGGAGCCCGTCACTGCCAGCAGGTACACGTAGAGGGCCTTCTGGGTGCGGCCGGCCAGCCTGGACAGGACCACCGCCGTCAGGATGTTCACTAACACAGACAGAACAGAAAGGGTAAATGGACTGCACTTACATAGCGCTTTTATCCGCAGCGCTTTATAAATGGCCTTTCATTCACCCATTCACACACACATTCACACACCAATGGCGGCAGCTGCCATGCGTGGTGCCAGCCTGCTCATTGGGAGAAATTTGGGGTTCATTGTCTTGCCCAAGGACACTTCGACATGTGAACAGGAGGATCCAGGATTTGAACCGCGGACCCTACGATCATTGGACGACCCACTCTACCTCCTGAGCCACAGACACCCCACAGAATAAAATAAAAAGTTGAATTGCCATATCTAACCAGTACAGGTACATGTACATTGAATACTTGTCAGTGCTAGTCCTTACAGTATCTTATCAGCACTAATCAGACGGACAGACAGAGGCTTTAACATCCTTATCACCTCCATATATTACTCTATATTTTGCTAAAGGTCAACGATGCGATGAGTATCAAGGATGTCAGTTTGTCATATGTACAAGATGCAGGTGCCAATGAAAATGCTCAAAAGTAACTGCTGTGTGTAGAAAGTTGGTCAAGGACTGGATCCTGGTAAAAAGAGAAACCTCACACTCTGTCTCTATGCGAGTGCTTTAATATGACGCTGTGTGACCAGATCCTCACAAATGTGGCTCTGCAGCTCCTTAGAGATCTCTACGTACCCCTGCTAACCCTAACCCAGCTCCTTAGAGATCTCTACGTACCCCTGCTAGCCCTAACCCAGCTCCTTAGAGATCTCTACATACCCCTGGTAGCCCTAACCCAGCTCCTTAGAGATCTCTACGTACCCCTGGTAGCCCTAACCCAGCTCCTTAGAGATCTCTACGTACCCCTGCTAGCCCTAACCCAGCTCCTTAGAGATCTCTACGTACCCCTGCTAGCCCTAACCCAGCTCCTTAGAGATCTCTACGTACCCCTGCTAGCCCTAACCTAGCTCCTTAGAGATCTCTACGTACCCCTGGTAGCCCTAACCCAGCTCCAGAGAGAGATCTCTACGTACCCCTGGTAGCCCTAACCCAGCTCCTTAGAGATCTCTACGTACCCCTGCTAACTCTAACCCAGCTCCTTAGAGATCTCTACGTACCCCTGGTAGCCCTAACCCAGCTCCAGAGAGAGATCTCTACCCCTGCTTGCTGTAGCACCATGTGTGTATTTTCAGCAGGGTAAACATGTGATGCATTGATTGCGTCACCCATCCTCTGATAGCCGTCATCGTTAGCGCTGCTTTTCTAGGCAGCTCGTCAAAAACAGGACATTCCCACTAAAGCCCTCTGGAGGACAGCGTGTGACTGACTGTCCTCCAACCCCTCCCCCCTCCCCCTGTCAACTCCTCGCCAATTACTCTGCCGTGCTCTTGGCGCATCCTCCCCCCCCTCACCCCCCTCCTCACAACACTCCGTGTCACATCCCTGCTAGCGCTGGACAACGGATCGATACCTAATCAACAGGCGTAGGCAGGTCTGCCTCGTAGACCCGTCACAGTGATGACAACAAAAGCCGCACGGACGCTGTCCTTTTGAAGTGAACCCAGCTGTGATTGTTGTTGTTGTTGTTGGCGTAGCGTTCCTCTCTGGGCGGCTGGCCATGGGGTCAGAGTGTGAGACTGGGGATGAGGGGTTGGGAGGTGGGAGGGAGGGGAGGTGCTTGGTCATCAGGGTGATAGAGTACCGTTTAGGGAGCCATGAAGGGGCTGGATGGTCCACAGGGTGTGATGTATGAAATGAGTGAGAAGGTCATACGTAGCCTTGACATTACACGCCAAGCAAAGGTAAGTAGTAGCTGATAAATCACTGATAAATTCTTCGATGGATTCCCTCCATTTCTGTGGGGGCGGCCTTTAGGTGAACTTCTAAATGTCACCTGAGAGATTTGAGTGTTGACTTACTTAATTGTGGTTCAACCCCAGTACCGACTCATACGACATTGAACTAGCCTCCCGCCTTCTTACCACGCTTTCCCCTTTTACAAAACCCACTCGCTGTTCCATGTACAGTAGGGCTGTGCAATAAAATGCAGCATACAGTACATACAGCAATACATCACAATATCCCCCCTGTGATACCTGTGATTTTCTGCAGTACAATATCAATACATTCATTTTTTTTAGGAAAGTAAGTAAAATATATAGAACAAAACAGGGAAAAGATAAAGATATATAAAATGAAGGATAGAATGGATGGATTTAAAATGTCCTTACATTCCCTCCGCCCTCAGGATCACCTCCAGGGAGCGGGGGATAGAATACTTTCAGCTGTATTTGAACATTTTCAGTAAGTTATGTAAAGTACCATACATAATGGTATTGTGACCCATGTGAGGTCCTTGTCAACACCCAGCCCTACAGCCTGCAGTACCTGGCAGGCCCACACAGAGGAGGGCGCTGTAGTAGATGATGGGGATGAAGCCCAGGACGCAGACGGACTCCTCCTCTGGTCGCAGGCCCTGCTGTAGCGAGTCGGGGCCGCCACCGGCCGCCGTCATGTTGGGCGACTCGATCGCGATCATCTCCAGCCGCTCCAGGAAAGAGGGACAGATCTGGAGAAAGAGAGAGACGGGCGGAATACGTTTAGGGTGAGGCGGTGATCGCTGAATGTAGGTCTCCCTGCACCAACCAGCACCTGAACAAATTAATAAGAGAGCCCCCCCCCCTCCCGGTTTTGCCAAGTCGTCCCCTCTGGTCTCTCTCTACTGAAATCTATCTCTGTGTCCCCCACCGCACCACACAACCAGAATCCTCAATACTCAATGGACACTCACTCGATGACCTTCGACCTATCGCTCATCACCCTTCTTTTTTTATTGTTGATTTGAAACTGAGGTCCAAAGTGATTTAATTTTTAATTTCATCTTTGCTAGGTAATGTTGATAGATATATCATATGACACTATGCTGATTAATTTATGATACTGTGTGTGTTCTGGTAATATGAGTGTCCACCAGTGTGTGTGCTCTGGTAGTAACATTAGGAGTTAGCTAGCTAGCTGCAGCAGCAGTGTCGATCTCAGTTTGGCAGTTGATATCACAGCTGGAGTGGAGACTACAATTTCCCCAGAATATCACCTGATATTAGCTCGCTAGCACTATCAACCATTCTTGTGCTCGCCTTTGTTTGGAAATAAATGAGTTAGTCCTCTTTTTTGACATCAGCTCCCTCCAGGCTCCAGCACCAGCAGCCACTCTGCTGCGTTTAGATCCTAGTGCAGGGGCGGACTAAACCATTTTGCACCTTTTGTTGGGGTGAGAGGGGCCTCAGAGTGCCCCTATTGATCGATGTATTCAGCCAATTTAATTTAGATATGATACTAATTACTAGGAAAAAAAATGCTAACAAAAACAAACTTTAATTACAGGACTTTCAGGGGCCCTCTCCCCATTGGGGTCCTGGGTAGTCAGTCCCACCTTCTCCTCCTACTCTTACAGCATATAAACCATAATACATCCATGATATAAACCCAACGCGCCTAAACTCTCCTTTCTGGACGCAATCTGTCGCCGTGCTCTGTAGCTGTCAGAAACCGCCAAAAAGGCGCACTGTGAGAAGAGAGGAATCTCAGCAGGGTAACGATACATTTCATCTGCCCTACTAGTTAAAACCTACACCCCCTCTCTTCCTTTCCTCTGAGAGACGGAACGCCTGCTAGCCACGGTTAATAACTTGCTACTAGCACCAGGGTAGTTAGGGACCCAGCAAGGCTAGGCTACTCTTCGGTCTCTCCATGTAGCCCAACCCACAGGCCAGCTCTAGGCCCCGGTGGCCATGCGACTACCCATAGCTCTTATGAGAAAGTTTCTCATAATTCCCCCCACCCACCTGACAGATTTGCAGACCATTGTTGCAGTTGACTGAGGGATCAAACTGCTAAATAAAATGGTAGACTGTGTGACACAGAGAGGAGGTGAGGCTTCACTTGAATGACCCCACCGTCTTGTAGCCTAATGTTGTTGTCGCGAGTTTCCCCTAAAGTGTTCTCATGTCAGCCAAATTGACAGGTCTGTTTTTTATAGATTATGAAAGTGTAAATAAGCTTTCAAATGATGTGCCATTGAAATCTGCAAATATTTGAAGAAGATATGCTTCTGTAAATGTTGGTAGGCCTACACCTGAAATCACTAAGCAGGGAAAAAGGGCTTCAAAGAGTTGTTCACACATGGATTTTGACGACAAAATATGACTATTTAGTGATGCTAAAACTGTTGTTTGTTATATTCAGTGGGTTTTTCGCAACTTCAACTTTCGTAATATAAAACAAAAACATAAAAAAAAACGGAAAAAAAAACGTATTTAGCCCTCTAGCACATTTTGAGGACTGCAGTTCAGACATAAGGACCGAATCTCCAGTGGCTGTTGGAGCGATTTCCCCTTAGAGTGCTCTCACTTCAGCCATGCCATATGCTAGATGCTATGTTAATGTTAGATGAGATTCATATGAGGCTCAAAAGGTCATTATTCACAGATGAGGGCCTGTGCTGGACATTAGTCATTTTTTGCTCCCGTGTTGCCAGGGAGAGCGAGCCAGTTAAATGGCCATGAAGAATGAGAATGTTATTCGCAGGGAAATTGTGTTAATGACGACCGGTGGAGTTTGGACCCGGGTCAATTAGCAGTAGCGATATCAAAACAACAGATGGAGATGGACGGACTTGACCCCATCAGCGCTGCTCTCCTTGGTCTCCCTATCGAAAATCTCTCTCTTTCTCTCTCCCCGCCCCCTTCTCTCTCTCTCCATCTACCCTTTCACCTGGATGCCATCCTTCCTGTTTTTCTGCCTATGTCTCTGCTCTGTCTATCCTTAACTCAGTCTACTCATCCATGCAACGTCTGCTTGTTTGCTGATGGCCTCAGCTCTCACAGGCTTTTTGGGACGAGCTGAATGTTGATCATGTAGGCTATCCACGCTACTTAAGCACAGTCTCTCTCTCAGTGGAAGCTGACTCATCCATGTCAAGGACGAGCTGTTCTGAGGTAATTATAGCCAATGTAAAAGCAATTCATTTGCCTCTCCCCTACGTGCGCATAATGCCTGTGGGGCGATTTACAGTCGGTAACGTGGATGTATTCAGTGAACAGGCACCTGTGCCATTGAGCCATAACTGCTTAGTATGCAAATTCATGTTTCCAAAACTCCCAGGACTGGACGGCTAGTGGTGATCAGCTGTCAGATAGTGTGTGTGTGTGGGAGACGGGTGGTTATGTTGCTATACTCATTCTACTGGTTCTATTGTTATATTGGTTCTGTAGTCTGAACCCCCTCAGCTGTGGTAGGGCTGTATTTCATCAGTGGTTTATTTATTTATTTATTTATTTACTGGAAAACTGCTATCAGGGTTTATGTATCTCCAGTTCTAGGGGAAAGGTTGTTTTGTCAATAATAAAAAACAACAGCTTGTGAATTTAGCTTTTTACTGTTACTCTTGTCACGGTGACCCTGCAAGTATGTCGCTGTGACACCATGGGAATCCTCTAGAGAAAAGGAAAGAGGGCAGGCTCACCCCAGGGGGCGCTGGGCACGCTGGCACACCCTGCGCCCAACTCAACCGATGGCTGAGATAGCGGAGCGAAAATAAAAGACAATCTCCCCTCTGGGATCAATAAGGGTAACATTTGTTCTGCACTCTGGAGACAGATCTAATTCCCTTTGTAGATAGCATGAAGACGGAGACAGACAGGCCGGGTCTGCTCCTCATTCCTGAGACTTCATCTTCTTTATCTCTCCTCAGTCCCTGGTCGTCTATCAGTGAAGTACTGCACGCTGTAACGATCTCTTTATTACGACATGCTTGGCAGAAGCAGGCCATGAACTAGCGCCCCCTCTCCAGGCCAGCAGCCCTCCAGAGGTGCGTCCAGAGTGCTGCTAAGTGCTTTGATCCCGCTCACACTTACACTGAAACAACTCTGCTCCTAAGCAAACTGGGGGGGGGGGTCGCTTTGTCGAGCAGACGGAAATAGCACACACGCTGAGGTAGGGTGTCCTGGTATTAATAGGAGAGCGGTCCCTAGAGAAGGAGGTGCAGGACAGCAGAACCCCGTTCCCCCAGGCACAGCCAGTCTGGGATAGGGTCGTTTTTTGGTGTAAACAGCGTTGTGTATTTTCCTGGTGCCGTGCCAGGGGTGACACCTGATCGGGTCGGGTTTGCTCACGTGACTGGGTCTGTAGACACAGCACCGGGACAGATGGCATGAGAGCCTGAGCCCGCTCTCTCTCACAGCAGAGTACATACATAGCTTAATATCATAGCTTAACTCGATTAGAGTGAGCGTAGCAAATCCTCACAGAAACCCCACTAGATCCTGCTAATAAAGCCGCGGTCAGTAGCCTAGGAGGACGCGGAGCAGAGGCACTCTGCCTGTCAGGCCAGGCCTACTGTTCATTAGAGAGTGCCCCCCCACACACACACCCCTGACCACCCCACCGAGGACCCAGGGATCTGGCAGCGACGTGTCCCAGAGATGCAACACATACTGTGGGTGAAAATGGACCGGCCGCCTGATTCCCCCCCGCCCCCCCTAATACTGTAGGGGTCACTCAGAACCCCCGTGCTGCAGAAGAACCGCTCAGCACCGTTCGGGGGGGGGGGTGGGCTGCTAGTTCTGCAGACGTGTATAGGCCAGCTCGTCGAGGCCGAGGCCCCCCAGGCCCACAGCGGGGGTCTGCGGTGCGGGCGAGCTCCGTGGGAACGCGGGCCTCGGGGGAGACGGAGACTCACAGCTGAGCCGGTGGAGGGAACCCTGGAGGTCACGGGGTCAGTGGATGTTCCTGATTAAAGACTCTATTTTGGATGGTCGTCTTAAGGGGTTCAGATCCGGTTGAACCGTGGAAGAGCAGTCGAAGGGTGGGGGGGGGGGTTGGTGTCAGCGGAGCCGGGATGAACTCAGTATCTGGTCCCTCTGCTCAAGTGAGTCCTATCAATTATTCATGGAGGGGCCGGTGCACCTGAAACAACAGCTCGCGGGTGTGACGGCCAGGGGAGGTCTGAAGGACAGCGCCGTGACCGCGCCACGCGGATCGCCGTCTCGGAGCAGGAAGTGTGTGAGAGTGCATTCCAGCGTTTGCTGGGAAAGTGGCCGTGAGTTCAGGTTTCCGCCAGGCACCCCGGGCCGCTGCTGCAGTGCGCTAGCGCAGGTCCGGGGTAGCGAGTAAACGGGCGTAAGCTGTCTGAGAGACAAAGACAAAAGCTGACCAGCGACGCCGGAAACCTGTCATTGAGAAAAGCCAACCACTCCAGTCCTTACAGCTTAGGACGAGAAGCATTCCTGTTCGAATTTCACAACTGCGAAACTGACCCGTGGATTTCCGCTGGCCCCAGATATAAACATGATATAATCCAGAAGAACACTTTGGCATCAGCGTGACCTGGCTGGCTCATTCTGACAGTGTACTTCCTTGCAAAACAGAAGAAAATAACAGGAAAAACAAATATAACCTTTAAACTATCTTTTTCTTAAAAATGTAAGAAGTCTGTCTCTTGAATTCTGAATAAAGCTTCACGAGACCGGACAGGAGCATCTAAAGTGAAGCAGCACCAGTCACATCAGAAAGGATGACCTCTGATAACAGTGTGAGAGCCAAATAACAGCCGTCTCAGAACAGTAAACCCAAGAATTCAACTCATAAACATTGAAGAGAGAGGCTTTAGTTCTGACCTCCGTGGTCAGCGCCAGTGTTGAGTCTACGTGTTGGTGGCTGGTGTTCTAGTGGTCCTGTGCTCAGGTGAGAGAGAGAGAAGGGAGGTTCTTACCTTCACTGCCAGGCTGCACGCTGTGTGTCCATCTGTCTCAGGGTCCGTCCGCGTGCCTGTCCTCCATCTGCCTGGTCAACGCGGTTCCCAACGCTGCTGCAGCTGCCGCTGCTGCCAGTCGCACACACGACCCACACCACTGAGGAGGAGCAGGAGGAGGAGGAGGAGGAGGAGGAGGAGAGAGCGACCAGCAGCCGGCACATCGCAGAGAGTGATCGGAGGAGGAGAGGAGACAGAGAGAGAGAGAGAGAGAGAGAGAGAGAGGGGGGAAGAGACAGAGAGGTACAGGGAGGGAGGGAGGGAGGGGCGGGGAGGGGGGTTGATCAGTGGATGGTTGAACAGGTGAAGGAGGACAGACTGAATGTAGGAGGAGGTAAAGAGAGGCAGAGGGGGGAGAGGAAGACGGAGAGAGAATGTCCAGTGAGACTGAAATGTGAAATGCTAGCGAGTGACAAAACAGGAAAAGGAAACGGTTTCACACTGTGCAGCCTTGCAGCAGGTCGTTTTGTGTGTGTGTGTGTGTATGTGTGTGTCTGTCTGTCTGAGCTTTTGTGCGTGTGAGTACTTTAATGAGGTCCTAGGGGGTTTATAGGGTGTGATCAGAATGCAAATAGCCCTCCAAATAAAGCTGAAGAGCCAATCAGACCTGTTACTGTACAGTGACCAGAGACAAACAACGACTACCTACAGCAGATATCTCTCTGTATTCTGCCCCACATGATCTACTGATATATTTAACTGGTGGGTAAGTACAGTATACAACCCCAGGGTAATTTGAGGCGAATTAAAGCTCATGTTTTGGAAAACTCCTTCACATAAAAATCAATTTTTTGTTAGGGGCCGTGTAAAGAACATCCCTGCATTTAGTGCATTAGTGTTTATCTTTGAGATTTGAAGTACAAGAGCGACACTGGCATTAAATCCCACCTTGGTCCAGTCCCTTGGGCCAGTTAGAAAAGGTTGGACAGCTGGACAGTGTTAAGAGCTTGTGAGCATCGTGAAAGAGGCCGTCGAAGCCTAGATCCAGTCTACCCGAGCCTCTTGAGTAACACTGCAGACACGGTTGTATTTTTCCATTTCCTGTTCCTGACGGCTTCTCTGGGGTAGCATGTAGGACTGCATACAAGAGAGATGTGGGTGGGGGGGGGGGGGTTGAGGGGTGGGGGCTGTTAGAACGAGGAGGGGGGGGTCTTCACGGATGTCTTCATGTGTTTGTCACCCCTGACTCTGCACCAGCGGCCTAGTCAACCGTGTAATGAACGCCAGCGGCGGCGATCGTGCACCAGCACAGGGCGCCATCAATCAGACCGTCGGACCGGGGGGGCGGGAGAGTAGGGCGTAGAGGTGGCGTCAGAGGTGGCGTCAGAGCTGGACGCGAGACGCTCCCGAAAACGGCGTTTCTCTGTTTTACGACGTTAAACTCTCAGCAGACATGCCTTATCACAGCACAGCATGTTAACCTGCTGAACTCAGGGCGGTGCCTTCAGCACAGGGAATGCAGAGAGGTGATGCTGTGACCTTTCCTTGACCCCTTCATCTGACCTCTGTGCCTGGTGACCCCTGGTGCGGACTGTGCAGGAAATAAAATTTTCTTCTAAGGAAAAGTACAAGTGGAAGCAGAATCGCTGCTGTTTCCGCCATGCTGGCCAGACGAATGAACAGGATTGTTTCAGCAAATTCACGCTCACATCTCCATCTAGTACCTCGTTAACTGTTTAACGACAGACGGGATCGAGAAGACACAGCCCCTTTATCTGTCCCGGCCTCACTGCAGGACATCATTCCTCGGGAAGGAATCGAAACCCCCCCCCAACGTCCCCCCCCACTCCTGTCCTTACAATGTCATATTTAATTGTGGGCCAGACTTAACAAGCCTGTTTATGGCCCCCATCTCCTCGCAGCATGTCTCTGATTGGTCAAAATGTCACTCTGGAGGGTTGTATTTTTCCATTTCTCTATTATGCCTAATCCTAACCCCCCCCCCCCCCCACACACACACACACACACACACAGAGCCAGCCACCTCGTTAACTCCCTGCTTCAGCTGCTGTTCAAACAGGAGTGTTCGCTCAGAGGGCGTTGGTGCATGCTGGGTAACACTACGGGGGAGTTGGGGAGAGGTGGAACCCCGAGGGAGAAGGGTTGAGTGTGTGTGTGAGTGCGCACGTAGGTCTATGCAGGTGGGTGTGTGTTACCTGAAATTAACTTGTTTA
Organism: Borostomias antarcticus; assembly: GCF_949987555.1. NCBI lineage: Eukaryota > Metazoa > Chordata > Actinopteri > Stomiiformes > Stomiidae > Borostomias > Borostomias antarcticus. Next base: position 15,529,059 of record NC_140255.1, on the reverse strand, counting down.
ATTTCATAGTTTATGTGCATGTGTCAAGCTGTTTTTCAACCCAGAAGCACTTGCATTAAAGCCCGTCTGACAAGCTTCCCCCCTTGTCCACTCACAGAGACAGTCTGAGGTTCTGACGGGTTTACTGCTAGGAGTATCATCTGTTACCTGGCCCATCGTGTGACTGAGGCTGCGTTCCGATCGCATACTTCTGCTTTTTACTACCAGTACGTACAGGCCAGACCAATACAGCTGCCCCTAGAAAGTATGCACAGTGTGCATACAATTGGGGCATACCACTTTGTCATAACATTGCACCTTGAAATTTGGCCACATCCATCGCAGTCCATAAAGCGACGTTCGTCCATAGCTGTCGCGACTCGCACATGTGACGTCATTGCCGCTGTGCAATGGATTGTGGATTCAGAATAGCCAAAAAAGTCTGCTGGCTTGCATACTGCAAAATACGACCGGATGTACTAACCCTGGTATTTTTCCCATCACTGCATGGGGCATACTATGTATTGGGCCATACTACATAATTTTTGGCATACTATATATGTATGCGATTCGGAACGCAGCCCAGGTCAGGTTCTGCATGTCCTCACAGGTCTCTCTGTCCTCGCTCCCAGAACCTTCCTTCTTGATCTGTCACTCAAGCATTCGGCCACTCCACCCACTAACATATGAGTAGTTTTCCAAGAAATGTCATCTTCTGACCTTGACAGCTCCTACAATATTCTCTACAGCTGGGTACTGGGGTCTTTTGTCTTTTTTACTACGCCCACAGCTAGCACATACTGTATTTGATATGCTTGACACATATTTGATAAGCACAATGTAATCTGGACACAGCCTTTTTCTGTTGGGGAATTAAGTAAAAAAAACATGTGAGGACATAAACTTGGTGTTATGCCAGAAAAGGTCTTGTAAGTTAAAAAGAAGGAAAAGAAAAAAAAGTGTTTTTATCTCTAAATAGTTCTTTGCTATTCCTAGTTTGACTGATATCTCATCAGGCTTTACAGTCCTGACCTAAGGCCTCAGTCCAGACCCATACCACTGCCAAGACACCCCATAATACTCCCACTGAGACCTTGGCTGTGAATGCAAATACCGTGGATACTGCCCCCCCTCCCCCATAAATGACTTCATCATCATGCAGAGCGAGCTGTCTTCTGTGCTCCGGGTGGAGCAGTGTCCAGGTCATGGTGGACCGAGTGATCGTGGTTTACAGCCGGAGCGACGCCTCTTTATCGGAACAAAGATCCCACACGGAGTCATTATCATCAGCCTGTTTCCATGACGAGCACAAGGCAGTGTTGGATGATGGACTGGATGGACTCCGATGTGACAGCTCCATTACGGTCCTGTAGTTGACACGAGGTATAAGCACGCCCTCTTGTGGCTATTTACTGTTATTGTCGGTCTTGGGAAAGACCATCACTTCTCTCTAGGTCATCCTCGGACGAGCCCTCCGTCAGCGCCTCCAGTCATCCAGATCCTCCATACATCTGGCCAGGTCTCCGGTACTTCCTGCTCCTGCGTCTTTCTTGAGCGCGTCCACGTACGCTAGTGTGGGACGCCCTCGTGACCGATGCCCGTGGGTTGGCTCCCACAGCTGGCAGCTCCTGGTGTCTCTGGCAATGACCTGCCAGCCTCATTCTCCTGACTGCTTTTTTTTCACTTACCCTTGGTGACCCCCCAAGGACTGTCGCAAAGAAGAAGCTGAGCTTGATTTGTTGGGGGAGATTGGAGTTCCACGGTCACTTGGAACTTTATTTAAAACCATGGGTTTGAGTTTTCAGATCACTCGGTACAACAAGTCTACTGTACGCTGAGTACAGAGTTCAGAGGGCCGTGAAGAAAGAGGAGAGGTGTGGTCAGAGCACGTCCTGCAGCTGTGCTTGTTATATCTGAGAAAAGTGCAATTTTGGAACCACACACACACGGCGCCCTTCCACCGAGTCCAATAGAGATGAGCGAACATGGCCGACTGGGATCATCATTCACTCTGAGACTCGTCACGCGTGATCGATACCCCTCCGGGGGGCTAGACTAGGGTCAACATCGACATTGCCTACCGTCATGTGTCACCGTAGCTCAGCTGAACTGATTTAACCTCAGTCTTTGGGGCTTTTATGCTGAGGTTTAGGGTCATCATGGAACTCTACAGTTATTATAGTAGTCTATACATTCAAGCCAAAGAGCCGGAGATATGTCTGTTTGCCCGTGTTTCATATTTCAGCCGAGTACATACAGGGGACTGATTGGGTATTGATCCGCTAACTAACGACTACTTCTAATTACAGATGCTCTTGCCTGCAGCCGTAAATGAACTGGCCTAGTGGCTGTGTCATGATTTGGGGCCATGCAGGCTGGACCCACTGACACACATACAGATCTACTCTAGAACCTCAGACCTCATGGCCGTGGTAGTAGTAGTAGTACAGTAGTACAGTACTACTGTAGTAGTAGTAGTAGTAGTAGTAGTAGCACTTAAGTGATCCGCGGGGGGAAATTGCACTGTTACAACATCAACAGACAACAAAGTAGCGCAGTAACACACTAGAATACACATTTACAGTAGATACACATTTACAGTAGACAGTAGATACAGAACTCCAAATGTACAAGAGTGCAAATAAACAAGTGTATAACAGTACAGGAGGTACATGGGTTCCTATACGTGCCTAGATTGTGCAAACATGTCTAAGGTTTAGTCTTGACCTTAACCCCCAGTGAAACTGTGTCCAGACACCAGGGACTTGCTTGCTTGATATTTTGATGGATATTCTGCTCAAGGAAATGTCTGGCCCATGTACAAGACAGAAGATCTGTTTAGTCTCCATGTACGTATATGGTTTACACATACACTGTACTAGGAATTTGACTATAATGGCATATGCTGCTGGAGACGACACACTGTAGGACAGGGTGCACGACAAGACAGGACAGTGCAAAGATGTGTCAGTGCAAATGCAATACAAAAAACAGTGCAAATACAAAAAACAGTGCAAGTACAGAATACAATATAACCAATAAAAAAGAAAGGCATAAATGCAAATTATGCAATATATACAGACTGGCGTGTGGTGAGTGTATGTACAGTGTGTGTGCAGAGTGTAGTATGATAGATGTGCAACGTTTTATATACAGGTGCATATCAGAAAATTAGAAAATTGTGGAAACCTCATTATTTTCCGTGATTTAATTCAAAGTGAAACTTTCATATATTCATTACACATATAGGGAAATATTTCAAGGCTGATTGCCTCCATGCCACGCTCCACGTTGATGCAGTTATTTGTGCAAAAGGAGCCCCCACCAATATTGAGTGTATAAATTAACATACCATGACATACATGAACATGTAACATGAACATAAAGATTAAAACAAAAAAGGCTTGAAATATTTCATTTTGTGTAATGGATCTAGAATAGTTTCACTTTTTGAAAAGTTTCACTTTTTGAATTAAATTAAGGAAAATAATGAAATGAAATAAAAAATGTACACAATATTCTAATTATTTGGGATGCACCTGTATACAATGTGTACAGTGTGTGTGCTGTTGAGATATGTGGTACAATCAAAGGTCATGTGCAAGTGGTGCAGACGGTGTAGAGTCAGTGTGGAGGGCGTTGCGGGGGGACTCAAGCCTTGTTGATGAGTCCGATGGCCGTGGAGAAGAAACTGTTTTTTTGTGGCGAGTGGTCCCGGTCCCGATGGACCGCAGTCTCTTGCCAGAGGGGAGTGGTTCAAAGAGTGTAAGTCAGACATCATGGAGTAAGCAATTATGTTATATAATCACACTGAACGTAATGGCAAAGATGAACAGACAAAGGCAAACCTCAAGGGATGTCATCATTTTGCAGGCCGATACTCGCATCAGCACGTCCACTCTCCTAAAATAGAAAGCTTATTAAGCTTATTATGGCAAAAATGAATGGAGGTTTTCTAAGTGTTTAACTATGAGATATGTCCAGTGGTGTAATGGTGACTAAAGACCTCAGTATATTCTAGTGGCTAAATTGCAGAAATGTTACAGTTTTTACATCAGTGGTGGATAAGAAGTGGGTGTCATGATAAAGAAGTGGCCATACTCTGTATACCTCCGTATACCCTTGACTAGACCGCTGGATATGTCCCATGTACTACTGTAGGTTTGGTTGTGTATGACTAAATATAGCTTTTGACATATTTCTTATATTACAGATACGAAAAGTTTACAAATCCTGTCCTAACCACAGACTCTGTTGGGGCGATCATGTAGAATCATCATTCATTTCTCTCAGAAGCGAACACAAAGCATGGACTACAATATGACATCAGACTTCAGTACTCAGTATTAATAAACCCTTTCTCTCTCTCTCTCTCTCTCTCTCTCTCTCTCTCCTTCTCTTTCTTTCCCCCTCTCTCTCCCTCTCTCTCTCCCTCCTGCTCTCCCTCTCTCTATCTCCCTCATTCTCTCTCTCCCTCTCTCCCTCCCTCTCTCCCTCCCTCTCTCTTTCTCCATGCACATACTGTAGCAGCACCTAGGCAGAGCAAACTCTCAATCAAAGCAGTCGTCATGACAACAGCCCAGGCCATTATTCCACCAATCAATGGGGTTCACTTTGCCCAATGATGCCCAGAAGAACAGTTGTCCCACATGCACTCACACACACACACACACACACACACACACACACACACACACACACACACACACACACACACACACACACACACACACACACACACTCACAAACACAGTCTCTCATCCTCTGGCCCAGGGCAGACAGGTCGGACACCAGGGCAGTGCATGCACAGCTGGAGAGAGAGCACGAGAGAGACAGAGAGAGAGAGAGAGAGAGAGAGAGAGAGAGAGAGAAGGAGAAGGGCTTTGATAGCAGAGTGGGAGAGGAGTGCTGTATTTAGTGTAGGAGAGGAGAGAGAGGGAGAGTAAAGGAAGAGTGGGGATGTTGCTGGTTCTTCCCAGGGGGCTCCGGGCCCAGATCCAGATGGGGATGCTGCTGCTGGCCCTCAGTCCTCACACCAGCCCCGCCTCCGGAGGTAAGACCACCCAACACTTCCACAGCTGTCCCAGGTACTCACCCTGTCGGTCAGAACTAGAAATTAACTAGATACTAGATGACTGTAGGGAGTCATTATTTAGATCCTGTTTCAATCTAATGTAGTGTAATCTTTACAGTAAATGTCAGTAGTAAACCAGTTCTTTATGAGGAAATGAAAATCATCTGCATTTCCTCATAAAGAACTGGTTCACTACTGGGTCACAGAGGAAGTGAAAAACACAGTGAGGATGTTGATTTCCTGTGTCTGTTTGATCATTCCTGGTGGGTACGCCAGGGGAAACACCTTATCTTGGTGTGACTGAAGCGTTGGTCCTATTTAACTGTTTACTCGACGATGCAACGTTCTGTGTTCTACTGCAAATAAAGACAGATTGTGCCCCTTATAATTATTATAGTTATAATTCAGACCCTCGTAATTAGAAACAGAGCATCATTCAAACACTCTGGAGGTCTGTGTATACGTATTGAGACCAGTATCCATCTTTAATCCCTTAGCTTTCAAATACAGACGAACTTTCTCAAACTCCCGGTCGGTGGTTTCGTCTGGGTGAAACAGGAAACCGTGGTTTCTCACGGCCCGTTGAGATTTCTAGAAACGTCCAGCTCAGATGTGACTGTACACGTGCGTGTCACCGCCTTCTTCCTCTTTTTTGCCAGAAACGGAAGTGTCACAAATGTACTTAAAAAAAATATTTAAGAATCAAAAAGAGGAACTTTGGGACAAAATGGACTGAAGCTTAGATCCCCAGTTATAAATGGCAGTGCAGTCAGTCTCAGAGCTGCTTGGTCTTCACAGGGCATGTAGCCTACCATGCCTCTACACGCAGCAGATGTTGGATGTTGTTGGGGTTTAATTAAATCTGACCTACAACTGCCTCATCTCGCCAGACAGACAGTGGGAAGTCGGGGCACAGCAGGGACGATCAATGTGATGGATTGGGACGCCTCGGTGCCCCACGTCTGTGTTTGACCAACGCCACCCCCCCCCCCCCGCCTCCTCCCCCCTTTCCCCCACCGACCCCGCCATCCCACCGACCCCGCCGTCCTGCCTCGCTTTCTCATCATCATCATCATCAACATCATCATCATCACCACCTCCACTCCCCCTCCTAACCCTCCTTATATCAACCGTCAAATGCAACGGTTAAATACAATTATTATAAGTCGCTTTGGATCAAAGTGTCCAATGACTGGAATGTAATATAATGTAACGTCACCTCCTGCTCCACGTCCACCTCCCCCAGGCGTCTGGAGGCCCGAGGCCCAGGAGGGTGGCGGCGGCGACGGCGATGGCGACACCCTCAGCCACTCCCTGTCCCTGTCGCGGCGCCTGGAGGCCCTGCTGGCCGGGGGGAACGGCAGCGACGTCACGCTGCGCGTGGAGACGCCGGGCGCCGACCAGGTCAAGGTGATCCAGGCCCACGCCCTGGTGCTGTCGCTGCAGAGCGCCGTCTTCCAGGGCCTGCTGCTCGGACGCAACGGCTCCACGCTGGCCCTGACCGAGAGTGCTGCCGCCGCCGCCGTCTTTGACCAGTTCATTAGGTAGGAGGCCTAGGTAGCCGCCTGACGCTGAACTTGCCGTTTCGTTTCACTTCATTATTCAGTCTGAACGTCCCGTCGCAGCCGTTTATCTTGAGATGGGCGCGGTCGAAGGAGTCCTCAGCGATTAGTTCATCGCCGAACCAATCGCACCGCGCAGTTTTATCCGTCATTCCGCATTCAGAGGATGCTGATTGGCCGGGTTGGAATTACAACCGAGAAATCTCTCCGGACGAGAGCCTTTCCAGACCCCTGAATCGCATTTCGAAAATGAAAGTGGCAGTGTGATTCAGGGGCTGGAGCCGGGCTAAGGCCAAGGAGGATGGCTTCAGGGGAGAACCAGGGGGTTTTCAAAACGCCTGCAATCCAAAGAATTGTAACAGAAACAATATGTGCTCTTTGTCACTCACATGTCAGAGTCTCCCTATGGATTCAATAGAATACATTCCTCAATCTGGTTTCAGTGAGTTAGTGTGCCCTCTAGTGGTATTGAAAGTGTAACTGCAGTCCAGGCCTAAAAACCAGACAGCGAGGGTACACAGATGATGCCTGTTCTCTGGTTGTTTAACAGGCCTCACAGATGGAGAAACCAGTTAGCGTGAAACTCGATGACTACCATACTGAGCAGGGTATTGATCATAACTTTAATGTGTCTGCACACCGCCCCAACCAACGCTAACCAACTCCCAACACCCAACATTCTAAAGTTGGCAGTTGTTAGAATGTTGGATTCGGCATGTTCACCAACAAAAAATCCATCCAATCGACACTAACAGTCACCAACAAACATGGCACACCAATCCAACGTTGGTGTTGGTTGGCGTTGGTTGTGGCACCTTGAGGCTCCCTACTCTCAGTAGCCTACAGTTGGTATAGTAGCAGAAAGACTCTTGACTGTATATTGGGAACATCCTCTAGGCTGCTGCCAGAAGCAGCTTTACCCTGCTGAACTTTTTGTTTGGCGTATAAGTTTCCGTCTGGAGATTCTCAAAATTTGAGTTGCGTTTTAAACTAAAATCAACATCGTAAATGTGGTGAGGACTGACATATCTGGAAGAAACCCAGAACATAATTTACTTAAATGAAACTCAAAATGTATGGTGAATGATCAAAGACCATGCGTGTGTGCGTGTGTCCGTGTGTCCGTGTGTGTGTGTGTGTGTGGATGTAAAAAAAAAGGAACCACAATTTTCACATTACATAAACAATATGCCATGCCCTTTTTTCCTCATACTGCTGCATTCTCTCCCACGATCTGTTTTAACCGGTTTCCTGGGCTCCTCCCTCCCCCCCCCCCCCCCGTCCAGGTATCTGTACTGCGGGGAGATCTCCCTGCGTCTGGACCAAGCCACGCCTCTCCACCGGCTCGCCACCAAGTACCAGGTGCTGGCGCTCAGGGAAGGCATGGCCCAGTACATGACCCAGAATCTCGCCCCGGGCCACGCGGTGGCCTGGTACCGGTACGCCGTGGAGGCCGGTGACAGCGCCCTGAGGGACGTCTGCCTGCGGTACCTGTCCTGGAACCTGTCGGCGGCGCTGCGGAGCGCGGAGTGGCGCCCGGCGGATGGCGGGCGGCTGCTGGCAGCCCTGCTGGCGCGCTCCGACCTGGTCCTGAACAGCGAGACGGAGCTCCTGGCCGCGCTGGAGGCCTGGGTCGACCGGGACCGGCCCGACGGGCTGACGGCGGAGAACGCGCTGAGGGCAATCCGCTACGCCATGGTGCCCCCCCGAGAGCTGTTCAGCCTGGAGGCCCGGTCCGCCACCCTGGCACGGTACCGGGAGTCGGTGCGCGACTTGTTCTACATGTCGTACCAGTTCCACTCGGCCTCACCCATGCACATGGCCAAGTACTTCGACGTGAACTGCAGCCTGTTCGTGCCCCGGAACTACCTGTCGGCGGCGTGGGGCGCCCCCTGGGTCATCAGCCAGCCGGCGCGCGACGACCGCAGTACCAGCTTCCAGACGCAGCTGGGCCCCAGCGGGCACGACGCCGGCAAGCGCGTGACCTGGAACGCCCTGTTCTCGCCGCGCTGGCGGCCCCTCGGCGGGACGGAGGCGGCGGCGGGCGGTGGCGGCGGCGGCGGGGAGCGCCCGCGCCTCATCGTGACGCCCGCCACGTCCAGTGCCGAGTTCGCCGGCGTGAGCTTCCAGAAGACGGTGCTGGTGATGGCCAGGCAGCGGGGGACGGGGGCGCTGGAGGTCCGACACGTCTACGACTTCTACCAGAGCACCGAGGAGACCGGAAACTTCCTGGCGGAGGCCGACCTGCAGCGCCGGACGTCGGACTACCTCGTCGACGGCTCCCTCCACCTCCACATCCTGGTCAAGCCTCTCTACCACACCCTCATCACCACCAAGAACTGATCCCCTCCTCTCCTCCGCCCTCTCTGTTCACGCAGTGGCATCACCGGCATGCACACACTACCCTCTCCAAGGCAGGTCGCACTGTCATATCACATACGAGGGGATGTCAAACTGGAACCATCTCCAGGGGGAGGTGGGGGGAGGGGATTTGGGCATTACAGCAGCACGAAAGGACAGATAAGGTACAGAATAGCTCAAGAATCAAATATACGTAATAAATAGTGCATACAATACAATTGCATATAATACAACAATAAGTAAATAAAAAGTAGCCAATGTAAAGTGTACAATGAAAAATAAAGTAAACTTGCTCAATGTCCCAGTTCCAGTCGTAACCTGCCCATAACCCAATATCATGTCTGTGCATGAATAGTCCCTTGCGTTTCATTTATGAAATAATTTGATATTCTCAATATGCTAGAACTGACAGTATGATGTGTGAAGGCCTCTGCCTCAACTCTACTGGATTTCAGCTGGCACACATTTTGGTGGTGCTGGGTCTCCAAGGTCATGCACAGAGGTCATGAGGTCATGCACAGAGGTCATGAGAAACAGGGAGCAGACAGCAGGACAGCTGCTTATTAGAAGCACCTTGCACAGCACTGTATGGATTTATTTAAGATCAAGACGTTTTTGATGCTTAGGTCTTTGTGAGGATGCGCCTTCCCATTGTGTTTTGTTGGTGGTGCTAAACCAAAAACATAGGCTATAGTTCCAAAGTTGACCACCCAAAGGGGAGATAGATAGCACACACACAAAAATTCAGGATACCAGTGACTTTTCTCTATTTCACCTTTTTATTTTGGACATGTGCGAAACAAACACGCTAACGTTTCGGCCTTGTGGCCTTCATCAGAGCATGTTTTTGATGCTTAATTTGAATTGAATTGAAACCCTTATTTAGACTGGGAAGACAGTTGATAGTGAGCTCTCTTTTTCAATGCCGCCCTGATTACAATAATAACACATACAGAAAAGGGACATGATACAACAGAAGAACATGAAATCACAGAAAGAGGTCTCAAGATCCCAAAATAAAAACAACACCATGAGAATGTGTGCGAGTTAATGTTCTAAAACCTGCTTATGGACCGGCGTTCTCAAAGGCGTCATCACACAGGAGAGAACTGGAGCTTCAGGATCAGCTTCAGAGAAAATTTGATTCGGTGCACAGATGACTCAGCGGCATTTGACAGCATAGCATCTTGTTCAGAGTGAAGAACATCTGTCACTAAATAACCTGTGCACCAAAGAAAGGTGGGCTCTTCTTTAAAAAGAAAAAGAAAAAATAAATAAAATAGATGATCCATGAACTTCATTCTCCTATTTGATGTTTTTTATGTAAGTGTTGCTTCTAAAATGTTATATTTTGAATTCTAATTTCCTTGATGCTATTACAGCCTAAACATTTAAATGGGTCACTATACTTACATGTACAATAGCTACAGTCTATACTCTCACAACCTCAGATAGATAACCCTGTAGCCAAAGTCATAGTTTCAGGTACACTACTGTAGTCATTCCTGTAGTGTAGTAGGCCTATACAAAGTATTGGCAGAATATACATGTATGTAGAGCTGTGTAATTGAATGCATTTAGTAGGCCTACTGTACATTTTGGCAGTGAATAGCACTTTTTGTTGTTTGTTGAGGTTAGATTCAATGTACTGTAGCCTATGTTAGTTTCATCATCCTCACCTGATAATCGAACTTTATTTAAAAGAGAAGGTTGAAGATGAGACCCTTCATGGAACTCCTCTGCTTTGTACCTTTTTGCTTTGGTAGCATCAGAGTTTATACCCCTTTGTCCTTCATTTGTTAACCATATTACAATAAAAATGACAACTTTGTGCTATTATTGGTTTGCTTTATGGCAATTGTTTGATGGACATATTGAAGCACTATGGGGATGCCTTAAGTGTTTTAGAATAAATTATGTATAGATTCTTAGGAATTAATTAATAATTATAGCCTACATGGTCGGGGTTAATGCACATGTCACATTTATAGCCTTTGCATTCACTCCACCATATAATTATTATTTATTATTATTTACAATGTGTCCTTGGGCCTGTCTATGCATGTTACACGCGGAGGTAAAAAGGTGCACCACAAAGACTACGAGTCCCATCATCCTTTGCGTCCCAAGCAGGAAAAACGTTCGCTCGCAGGGGCTCGCACTGATCCAAGTTAGGAGCTTTCAGCTGCCAGCCTTGGCCCATCATGTAAGTGCCGCTGAGAATTCTTTGCAGTGCAATTGCAAAATTGCCCGTTTCTAGACAGCCCTGCAGGGCGTGCAATTCTAATATTGCTCTTTGGGTGGATACACGCGGTCCAGACGCTGAAAGGCTCCAGGTGCATGAGGATCGAGGCTTGTATTTTGCATCTTTGTTGCAAAGCAAGCCGCTGAAGCTCCAGTGCGAGGGCCATGGAGGGAGGGAGTGAGAAAGAAGGCAAAGTCTTTTGTGCTTCCCCTCCCCCCCCTCAAAGCAAAGGGGAAATGTCTCAGCCAAAGGGAGGTAAGAATCTCATGCGATCCGTGCAAAACTACTGACATGCAATGAGGGCTGCATTGCTTGCAAAGTGCATTGCTGCAGGTTAAGTACGATCAATGCATTTTAAAGTTGAATGGTTTAAAAGGGTCAGTTGCATTTCCTGTTCAAGATCTTCCCCTGTGCAGAGTTCCTGGTAAGACGATGCTGTCTGTACTGTTGCTTGCTGTAACCAGGGATGTTGCAGCTATAGTTTGCCTGTCAGACTGTAACTCCCTGAAGATATTACAACCCATTTCAATTAAGTATGCAAGGCCTAATGCAGAATTCGACGTGTTGCCTTTGCAAGGTAAATAATGAATTGCAATAATTGCTACATATGAGACTTTCAGATGGTGCAGCGCTCAATGCAAACTGCTTATTATTGTGCACGATGGGTTTGCCAAGAACACGATGTGACAACGTGCAGCTGTCAATGAACAAGTTCAAATGACTGGAAAATCACACCGTACTTCTGTTCTGACCATTTGATCATTTGCAGTTTTGTTTTTTCCCTGCCCGTCAGAGTGCGTAATGGAACATTATTGGGCAGCGTCGTCTGAGCTTTGTTGCTGCTGTAATACATAGGTAGCTACATTCTAAAATAAAAAGCTAAATATAGATTTGCTGCGAGCGCCTACTGCTGCTCACAGTTCAAGGAACGGAGAGAGCAAGACTATAAAAATACGAGCAAAAAGTAATGCTACTGCTTCTGAAGTAGGCTACAGTCTTCATAATCAATGTGCAGCCTAAGGTTTCACTTTGATCTAGCTATCTTGTGGCAATCTTTTACATGCATGTCTGAAACTGATATTATGCATGAATGTGTTGACACCTTGGGGCCCCATATTTTCTCTGAATGCTGACCAGACCATGCGCCATTGCTGTGTAGGTGCGGAGTGGACACTTTGCACCTGCAGACAGACAGCATTCTTCTCATTACCACAAAACAAGCGTTTTGTCAGATCACCAAGGAAAAAAAGACAATGATTTGAAGAAACATTTGCCTGGAACCACCTGACCTCCTGGCAATGACTTGTTCTCTAAGTCCAAATGTAGGGTGGTTACGTTGTGTAAAGGTGACACACCTAAAGGTTTGCCTTCAACCCCTACTCCACACCTACCACACACGCACGCACACGTACAGAGTGCAGGAGATGAGCAGGCAGTGTTTCGACCCTGATGTCTCTGCTGTGTTAACCTTTACCTGGACGCCTCTGTCAGTCCAGATTAAATGCCACCCAGCCTACTAAGTGGAACTGCAGCCACTGGTTCTGTGTAGGATGGAACCCTAGATAATACACTAGCATTTTATCACGTTAGAATTTTGATGGGTAGGCCTAAACGTTAGCCTAATGATTTTTATTTACAATGAATATAATGCAAATATGAACAATGAATACACAAGTAATACCACAGCTGTTAACAAACGTGACAAACAGCCTAGAGACCCAACATTCATATGAATTATAAAACGCACATTGAGCCTACTTTCTAAGCTTTTCAAATCGTTTTTATTCATGAAAAGCTGCTACAAAGCGCACTTTTGTAAATCAATGGTAATGCAACAGAAAAGGTCCCTCATTGCATTGCAGATTAATGGGACTGTGTGTGCTGTGTGTGTCTCCCAGTAGTTGGGCCTACTGTTCCCTGTTATGACCCATCTTTGGCAGCCAGGGCCGAGTCTTGGCTTGCGTCTCTCCTGAAGGGCTTGCAGTGTGGCCTAGACAGTCAGGCCTTCACCATTGTGCACTGTGCTGTGTTGAAGCCATGGTGGTGGTGGCGGCGTCCCCCCTGCACACGGCCACCACGCCGCCCCCGGGGGCCAGGCCAGGGCCTGCCTCACGCCCCGTGCACAAATGGGATATTTGTCATGCAAATGGAGGCGCCTGCGTTTTCAGTCAGCCACACACAAGAGAGAGAGAGAGATGCTACATTTTGCTGTTTCAACGAGCCAATTGTTGGTCAGCTTCCAAAAGCCTTTGGCTTTCTGCCGCTGGGCGGATTGTTCAGGGCGGCATTGTTCAGATGATCCACCAACTGTACACTTCTCTTTTTTGTCTTTTTTTCCCCCCTCGACGCTGACGAGAAGCGGGGCGTGCCTGTCGCTCACTCTGCCGCCGCGCGCCCGTTGCAACTTGATGCAGCCACAGCGGCGAGCGGGAAGGAACAGTGAGATTCCTGAGAATATCTGTTTCTGTCGATCAGCAGGCCCTCTGTGCAGGCTGACGCGGGCGGCTGAGAGGAGGTCATCTGTGCGTCTTCACGGGCCTCATATGCGCCGCTGGTGCAGTGAAGTGTGCGGTGGTGAAAACGAGAGGGGCGGCCTATAAATCCAGGACTGTGTCCTGACTCTTCATTCACTCCGGGGGCTCCCAGCCTTCCCTGGTGTGTGTGTGTGTGTGTGTGGGGGGGGGGGGGTGCTCCCCAGTTTAATCTTATCAGAGGAATCGGAACAGCGCGTGGCAGCTGAATCCCAATCGTCGCTCCACCTCATCAACGACGACTTCTGCAGGAGAGATTACGCCCACTGTAATTTCTGTCTTTTAAATGGGTTGCCTTTCTTCATTTCCTTATGCCACCATAATCCAGCTATAAACTAATCTGCAGCAGTAAATCACAGGAATGCCTGAAACCATGTATCAAGATGGGGGTTGAACTTTGGTTCCGCCAACGCTGCTGGAGGCAATAAATAGCTTGCCGTTGTCCTCATCCTTGGATCAAAATGTGCTTGATATTAAAGTGGTGCCCTTAGCTGGCCCCTATGATTTCCAGTTGCACAAAGCGCCAATTTGCACGCTGCTGAGTTAGACAACATGGCTGTCTTACAGAGAGCACCACTCAAGCAGCCACCACTGACAAATATATCAGTATGTCTCTCCGTCTCCCAGCACTCTGGACATGTGACAACGCTGTCTATAGGTCAGCAGAATGTAATTCATTCCAGACGTTGGCTCCATATGGAGATGGTGACTCATGAAGGTGCTGCTGTAGCTACAGTTACACGGAAACTTCTCTTCTTTTCTCCATTTTGAAAAAAAAACAAGAAAAAAATAAGCTCCAATTATGCGAATCCATAGAGGAATTAATGGTGCATTTATTGAGCGTTAGGGTTTCTTAAAAGCTCTCTAGCATTGTGTGTGAGACAGCACGTCACCTGGTCTGCCCGGCACTATAGCGGTGATCAGAGAGAAACAGGACTTCGGCGATGATGATATGACACTAATTTGTCATGTAATTTCGGTGCTGTTTTTCACCTCCTCCGCGACCTCCTCTCACCCCCCGCCAAATCTCCCGGCGGCCCTCAGAAACTCGGCCAAACCAAACAGGCCGACACGTCCTGTGAAAAGCTGCCAGGAGACCAGCCCAGCACATTGAGAACCTTCTAGATCGTGTCCTGTAACCTAAGGCTTGCTGCAACAGCAGTTCCAGCGCGTCCCTCATTTCATGTCTAATCTGCTGTTATAACTTGGCTACGGCCAATAAAAAGCTCCCCACGAAGTGGAATGGTTCCTCGTTTGCTGAGCCGTTATCTGATAGGGTCCCCCGGTGTGGTCGCCCCCCCCTCTCGGATTAACCAATGGAAGTAAGCGGGGGCCGTTCTCGGCCGTGACCCGAAGCTGATACTCTTGCGCCGTGCTGAGGGCTTGCGTTGCGCCCTGACACGTCCGGCCGCGGCGTTTAGGAAGTGTGGCGGAGGGGCGAGCCGGCGGTGACGACATGGCTCCCAAAGGAGCGTCCCTAACAGCTGGAACCTAAAGGATGGGCCATGTTTGGAAGTGTAGAGGATCTCACAACCTGCCAGAGCGCTCAGAGGGGGCCAGACAGCCGCAGGCTCAGGATGGGTTATTTTCATCTCTCCCTTTCTCTCGCTAGTTCTGTGCCCCCTCTCTCTCTCTCTCTCTCTCTCTCTCTCTCTCTCTCTCTCTCTCTCTCTCCCCTCTTTCTCTCTCCTCCTCTTTCTCTCTCTCTCTCTCTCCCTCTCTCTTTCTCTCCCTCTCTCTGTCTCTCTCTCTCTCCCACCCTCTCTCTCCCTCTTTCTCTCTCCCTCTCTCTCCCTCTCTCTCCCTCCCTCTCTCTCTCCGCCATCCCCCCCCTTTCTCTCTCTCTGATTCAGTCTTCTTCCTCTGGGTCTGTGGAATTCCATTCAGGAACTCTCGGGATAGTTGGAATTCCGGGCAGAGCTCATGCCATGTGTGGGTTGGGAAGAGAACCGCCTGCATCCCGTGTTAATGTCATTGCCACTGGCTCGGCCACTCTCTCCCTCTGTCTCTCTCTCTCTCTCTCTCTCTCTCTCTCCCTCTCCCTCCCTCTCCCTCTCTATCTCTCTCTCTCTCTCTCACGCCAAAGCCCGCTGCAACCGATTCGCTGCCCTCAATTCCCAGCAGCCTCAGTTCTCCCTCTTACAAAACACACTAACATCTCTCCCCGTTCCATCAAAGTGGGAAGAAACTTAAGGCTATGTCGTGCGTCTGCGCGTTGAACGCTAATATTAGACGGGGGCTGTGTGTGCGTACGTGGGGGGCTGTGTGTGCGTACGTGGGGGGCTGTTGACTTAAGCATTCCTGCAACCGGTTTCTCTCCGGCTTCCACCGCTTTGCCACCTCCCTGGAGTGCGAGCACTGCGAGAGAGAGAATGTGATAATTGTGAATGTTCAGATGAGCCCCATAGGGAATGATCGTGCCAGAGAGGGAGGGAGAGAGGGAGGGAGAGAGAGAGGGAGTGAGTGAGGGGAGGGAGGGAGGGAGGGAGGGAAGGAGGGAAAGAGGGAGGGAGGGGAGGAGAGGGAGGGAGGGTGGGGACGAGTTCCAATGCAGAATTGTCTTCTGTGGCCTCCCAGTGGCATTTCACTACATACTTCAACTCATGTGCAGCGAATCACTGGGAATGATATGTGCCTCTGTTGCTAATCGCTGAACACACCACTATGGTTACATGGTCACTGAGTTCAGGCGAAGGGGACGTTGTGAAACTGCAGAATAATGTGGAATAACTCCCTCGGTGTTTACAATCACTCCCACACAGCTGTATACATTTTGACACTTCAATTGTAGTGCTAGACTTAATTTTATAACAGCACAACCCAAGACAATCAGTGTAGCAACACACACTTATGAGTGCCCGGCCCCTACTGCACATTATGTAGCCTAGTCTATTACTGATCCTTCTGTTGCTCTCTCTCCCTCTCTCTCTCTCTTTCCGTCTCCCTCTCTCTCTTCTCTCACTGCACATTATGTAGCCTAGTCTATTACTGATCCTTCTGTTGCTCTCTCTCCCTCTCTCTCTCTTTCCGTCTCCCTCTATCTCTCTCCTCTCTCTCTCTCTCTCTCTCTCTCTCTCCCTCTCACACTAACTGGACAGATTTGTTCTGGGTTAGTCTGGCTCAACGGATGTAGGTTTTGGCAATAAACCTTGTCATTCGTTGTCACACTGCCCAATCAGTGGTGAGTCTGGCGACACAAATTAATCTGATTCGGCCGAGAGATTCTCTCGGCACCGATCAGATTCGATCCAGACTATTTTGCGGACTGTGATTGGTTTAAAGAAATACTGCGTTCCCCCCCCCCCCCCCATTGCAGAATGGTAATGTGTCCAGCCAGACCTGTCTCCAGCGCTGGCACAGGGGAAGGAAGTGTGGAGATCTGGCTATGCGAGACTAGTTCTGGGTCAGTTGCAGGTTGTTCTGTTTTCCTGCAGAAATCGGGAGGCTAAGCAGTTTAAAGGCTCCAACCACATTGCTGCACCAGAATTTGCATGACTGGCTGTCAGAATGCATGTCAATGTGTGACACAGACTCTCTCACTCTCTCCCTCTCCCTCCCTCCCTCTCCCCCCCCCCCCTCTCCCTCCCTCTCTCTCTCTCTCCCTCACTCTCCCTCTCTCTCCCTCCCTCTCCCTGTCTCTCCCCCTCCCTCTCTTTCTCTCTCTCTCCCCCTATCTCCCTCTCTTTCTCTCTCCCCCTCTCTCCCTCTACCTCTCTCTCCCCCACTCTCTCTCCCTCTCTCTCTCCCTCTCTCTCTCACCCCCCCCCCCTCTCCCTCTCTCTCTCTCTCTCTCTCTCTCTCTCTCATGCGTTACTGGACATTGCATGCTGATCAGAAGCCAGTATGTGGGTGTGGGTACATGGGAATATTAAATGTGCGTGCCTACGTCGGGGTCATCTCATGGGCAGGCGCTGATTTCTGTAGCAACCTCTGCCGAGATTAAACCGCTTCATCCTGTCCCATCAGGCCAACGCGCTGGAGACCGAAGAGCCCGGGGGGAGTCTCCTGCACGCGTACACACACACACACACACACACACACACACACACACACACAGAGCCTGGTGATGCTGGTGCTTAGCCGTATGAACCCCTCACCAGCTCTTTTCCCTGGCAGAGTGTGTCCTGGGCAGCGGCGGGCGTTGGTTGGAACCGTGGAAGTAGCAGGGACGTTATTTCCACGGCTCAGCCCGCGGAGGAGCGAGTGGGTGTGGAACTCGCGGCCGTCGTGTTCCTGCGTTCCTCCAATTGTTTTGTTTTTGGGTCATGGACCTTATTAGGAGAGTGTCGGTTTTCAGCGGCCATTGTTGCCTGTGTGTGTGGGAGCGGCTGGGAACTGACATTTTGACGGGGCGACAAAGTGTCTTTGGAAAGCAGAGACCAGGCGGTCGATGGAGAGAGAGAGAGAGAGAGAGAGGCCCCTGGTGAAGGGCCACACAGCGCAGGGGAGTGGTTCAACAAGCCAGGTTGGGGTGTGTGTGTGTGTGTGTGTGTGTGTGTGTGTGTGTGTTGTGCTTGTTAGGACTCCGTCATATGGCTTTGAGCCCTATAGAGTCAGTTAATGATGAGATTAATTTGGCAGCTGTGACTCTAGATAACCAGCACTGCTCCCAGTAGACCACACACACACATACACACACACACACACCGGAACTCAACTGACAAATGCTACCATGCAAAAACTACCATGGGCCAATTTAGAACTCGATTAAATTTGGTGAGCACAGAGCCACGAAATGCATTCAGGGGTGGAGGTCTGTGCTCTCTGAGCACCATTTCTAGTTATTCATGCTTCTTTAACTCTAGTATCCACTTCTCTGTAACATTGCAATTTCCCCTTGTGGGGCTAATAAAGGATTATTATCTTAGCTTATCTTATCTTAATATGTTCCTACATTTTCCTCACAATGAATTACACTGCAGTCTATAGTAAATACTTCAACTAGTTCCACTGAGGCTATTCTACGAGAGACACTCGTACACAGGCACACCTGTCGGCACGATGTTGATAATAGATGACAGGTGCACTGCAAGGCGTGTGTTTACCTTAAATACTGCTGGGCGAGGAGGACGGCCTTCTCCCAGGTGCCTCACGTTCCTTGACGAGCCAAACACTTTGTGCTAATGAGTGCCACCCCCCCCCCCCCCCCCCCCCCCCGCTGTTACGAGTGGAGCAGAGGTTGTTAGTACACATGTACCAGTCAGGGGAGGTTTGAGCCAGTTTCTGTCCCCCCCCCCACCACCTGGGTCACACCCCCAGAGCCGCTCCGCAAACGGCCCGCCGCAGGCAGCTCCAGACGGAGCAGACGGACACCAGGACGCCACCACACGCATCGCTCTCTCCCTCGCGAGCCCGGTGCCGCTCAGTCAGGATCTGGAGTCGCGCACTGCACCCAACTGTAAGTGTCTGAGGGTCTCGCCGCAGTGCGGGGTGGCTGCGGTATACGCAGCTCTCTCTGCGGACGAGAGAGAGAGCAGCCCAAGGACTCTGGAATTATTCATGTGTTGTCCTAACGGTATTCTAATGCTGGTTTTGTTGATTGTGACCTGCTGTGACTCTGGACTTACCGTATGTGTGTTTGTGTGTTGAGCCTACAGTACCTGTTCTGACTTCCTGTTTGTTTGTGTGTTTAGTGTACTTGTTCTTAACTTCCTGTGTGTGTGTGTGTGTGTGTGTGTGTTAAGTGTACCGGTTCTGACTTCCTGTGTCTGTGTGTGTGTTTTGTGTAGGTAAGAGGAAGACGGGGCTCAAGCTCCCCAAGGAGGTGTTTGAGCAGCCTCCTCCTGCACCAGCGTAAGACTCCCTTCGCCTCCTCTCCATATCTCCCTCTCCATTCTCCTCCGCTCAATCTCCCTCTCTCCCTTCTCCTCTCACTCTATCTCTCCCTTCTCCTCTCACTCTATCTGTCCCTTCTCCTCTCACTCTATCTGTCCCTTCTCCTCTCACTCTATCTGTCCCTTCTCCTCTCACTCTATCTGTCCCTTCTCCTCACAATCTCTCTATCTGTCATTTAGACAAAGCTAAGGGGCGCTACTCTGTACAGCTAGTGATGTGTTTATGCAGTGTCTTCATTTGCAGTAGTCCTTCATTTCTCACTCACTAGGTCTTATTCTTTTCTGAAAGCTAGAAGCATCTTGTTCTAGCCCTACAGGAAATGTTAGTATGGTTTAGTGGTGTGTTTAGTGGTGGAGTATCTGGTAGTGTAGTTCTCACTGATTGAACCAGTGTATTTCCATAGGCAGCATAGCGGTTCTACTTAATCAGCTCCGTGCTGGAGATGTGTGAGTCAGTTTCAGCTCCGTCCACCCCAGTCTAATGAGGAGACCGCTAGTGCTGACCTGTCCAGCCCATTTCGAGAAGTGTCCCTCTGGCTCTCTGGATGTTGTTGTACACTTTCATTGACGGCTGGAAAACACTTAACTGACCTGTGATAAGCAGACAGCCATAAATCGGGATCTGTACTCGTTTCTTATCTTGACATTGCATAACAAAAATGTCAAATCAGATTTTTTTTTTTACCGTGGGGGAAAACCTCCATAATGATTTTAGCAGGATTAGTTAGGATCCTAACGATGTCTGGCTTCCTTACAGACCCCCCAGAGATTTGGATTCGAAAGCTTGCGTGACCATTGGAGAGAAGGTGGGTTTTACCCGGTACCTGGCTCATACATGTGCTTCATCCTTCACACGTGTTGTTGCTATCATACCTCAGTGTTCATGAGATATCACACAGTGGCTTTTTCTACATACAGTAGGCACTTACATAACCTTTAAGTGTCTGCTTACATCTCTGTGTGTGTGTGTGTGTGTGTGTAGTATTTTTTGGGGAACCTCTGTGTACTTTTTGGTTAGGTAAGGCCCTCCGGTCTCGATGCAGAAAGCTTGGCTCGATTAGGGTGCCATAGATATAAAGAATGCCCCAGTGAACATTACAGCCGAATTGAACACTTCTGATTGTAGGCAGACTGGAATGCGTTTTAATGCCTGTCAGGCAAAAATTTTTTTATTTTAAACTCATCAAATTAATGGAACTTTCCACTGGCAACGACTCCAGCTTTTGTGTCTTACAAGTTTGCCTAAGGCCAGATTACATATTTTATTTTTTATTTGGGATTTTAAAAAAAGTTCCCATTCTTGTTCACGTAGAGTGGATGAAAAGGCTTGTTTAGGTCTTTGGACAAGCACCCCTTCGACGGGACTATTATGATTTGGTGGTTTCAAGGTTCAAAGCTAGTTCAAAGCATTTTCCCTGATAACCGCTATGTGGGTGCTTATTCAAACAAAGGCCTGTCCAGAGCAGAGCAGATAAGACAGATCCCCACAGCCAGAATGATGATGACTACACACCATTTTGTTTTCCACTGTTTCTGTTTGTTTGCATGAGATTAGCAGTAGAACTAACTCTCACAACCCAGTCCTTAATATCTGTGTGAGCTCTCCATCTCTACCTTGACTCATCACTGACTCATGACTCACCCATTCATTTTTGATGAGCGTCTGATGAAGCTGACCTGGCCTCTCCCCCCTCCTTCTCTCTTACTCTGTCCTCCTGTCCTCATGTCTCCCTCCATCCCCCTCTCTCTCTCTCTCTCTCTCCGTCTCTCTCTCTCCCTCCTGCCATCCTTCTGTTCATCTCTCCCTCTCTCCCACCATCTCTCTCTCCCTCCCTCCCTCTGTCCCTCCATCCCTCTATCCATCCATCCCTCTGTCCCTGCATTCCTCCATCCCTCTGTCCTTCCCTCTGTTCATCTCTCTCTCCCTCCATCCCCCTCTCTCTCTCACCATCCATCCCTCACTCCCTCCATCTCTATCCCCCTGTCCCCCCTCTGTTCATCTCTCCCTCTCTCCCTCTCTCCCTCTCTCTCTCTTTCTCCCTATCTCCCTCTCTCTCTCTCTCTCTCCCTCCGTCCCTGTGAGCAGAACTTTGTGGTGAAGGCGGATGACCTGGAGCAGATTGGCGAGCTGGGGCGGGGGGCGTATGGCGTGGTGGACAAGATGAGGCACGTGCCCAGCGGGCTGATCATGGCCGTCAAGGTGAGCGCTCCCCGACACCTGGTCAGGGCTCGGCCCGCCTGTGTTCCATGGCTCTGTGTTCCATGGTGTTCGCCCGTGTTCCACAGTTCTGTGTTCCACAGTTCCCGTGAAGATGGAGTGTGGTGTGCCTCAAGGCAGTTGCCTGGGACCTCTACTATATTTGATCTATATTAAGTATATGTCATGTGCACTAACCAAATCAGCAATTAAAATTTTTGCAGATGATACAACTGTGTATGCACCAGGCTACTTGCGTGTAGATATTCAGACATCGCTGCAGCAAGACCTAGATAGCATTAAAGAATGGGTAGATATTAACAAACGTGTACTGAACATGAAGAAAACCAAAGAAATGCTTATAGGTTCTGCGAGAAAAAGGCCAGCACTGTTTACAGCTCAGGGCAGATGGAGAGATGATTGAACAGTAGATGAGAACAGACTGTTAGGTGTCAAACTTGATAGTAGTTTGTCTTGGAAATCACATAATCCCATCTATGCAAGAGGGTTGTTCGTACTGCTGGTATGATTAGTAGAATAGCTTAATATTTACCAATAAAAATATTAAAACAAGTGACCCATGCTCTAATTGGGAGTCGCGTGAAATATTGTGTTGCTATTTTGGGTAATGCTGGAGCTGGTGAAATCAATAGGCTCCAAACTGCACAAAACAAGGCTGCAAGAATTATTCTTAGATGCCCAATTGACACCTCTATTGAAGAATAATATAAAAAGCTGGCATGGTCACATGTTAAGGATATAATAGACATACTGTAAGCATTCTTAATCTATTTTACAACTCGCAGCTTACTAAGAGGCCAAAACAGTTAAAAAGAAGGTTCCAGCAAGTGAAAGATAGAAATCTAGTTAATACAAGAGCAGCTAACACAAGTAAATATATACGACCCAAGATTAGGTTGGTAGCTGGTAAAATAATGTTTTGTTATTGTGCAATTAGGCTTTTGAATTGTTTACCGGATCCCATAAGGAGCTTGCCAAAAAACAGATTTAAACAAAATATAAAGGACTTTTTCAAGAAATAGTAACATGAAATGAAGATTAATGTATGGTAAATTGCTGTGATGTATGGTACTGTATGACTGAATGATTAAATGTGTGCATTTATTCACACATAGGCCTATGGTTTATTAATATGATTAATGTGTGTGATACTGTATGCTGATTGTATGTTTCTCTACATTATAGCCTATTATATTTGTATTGTATTGTAAGTATATTGTGTCATGTATTCACATGTATTACATTGTATTATATACTGTACTATGTATTTTATGTGATGTTGTATTAAATGCTTTTAATGGACTCTGGAATAGCCCGACAGGGCTAAAAGATATCCAAATAAACAAATATGGTGTTCGCCTGCGTTCCACGGTTGTGAAATCCGTCTGCATGTCTGTGACCCGCAGCGCATCCGGGCCACGGTGAACACGCAGGAACAGAAGAGGCTCCTGATGGACCTGGACATCTCCATGAGGACCGTCGACTGCTTCTACACCGTCACCTTCTACGGAGCTCTGTTTAGAGAGGTACGTCTCAAACCAGTACACCCTGCGGTACCAGTAGGACTCTGTTCAGAGGTACCTCTCAAACCAGTACACCCTGCGGTACCAGTAGGACTCTGTTCAGAGGTACCTCTCAAACCAGTACACCCTGTGGTACCAGTAGGACTCTGTTCAGAGGTACCTCTCAAACCAGTACACCCTGCGATACCAGTAGGACTCTGTTCAGAGGTACCTCTCAAACCAGTACACCCTGTGGTACCAGTAGGACTCTGTTCAGAGGTACCTCTCAAACCAGTACACCCTGCGGTACCAGTAGGATTCTGTTCAGAGGTACCTCTCAAACCAGTATGCCCTGCGGTAGGATAGCTCCGACGGGCGCTTCCTTTTCACCACACTGAACCAAATCAGGCCTAACTGGTTCTGCCAGAGTGAACGCAGAACTCATCTGCTATGCAGACAGTTGGGATGACAGAGGCTCATATTTGGTCTCATTCATGAAACGTTAGTAAATCTGTGTGTGGATTTGCACATAAAAAGCCCCGCTACTGAAATCCCACACCGGATTCATCACCGCTGCGGGAAACTCAGATTTGATCATAGGCAAGTGTGTATGATCACGAATGCCTGTCAATCGTAAATTGACAGCGCGCTCCCGCTACTCAGCAATTTGCATAAATCCCCGCCCATGAATAGACAATGATCACCATATAAGGACGCGCTTTGACACCTATCAGCCTGCAGAGTGCTGCCATGGCACAGACCATGGGTGGCCCAGCAGGGTCATCAGCCACAGCTTCAGGAGATGGTTAGGTGTCTATATATTAAAAACACATGCAATTGTATAGGCAGGCTACACTTTTACTGATAAGCCATCCGTCTCTCACAGCTCCAGCCTCCAAACGCGTGCCAACTGCGCCGTTACGCAGGATCAAACTGTCGTGCGTCCCATCAGGCCATCGAGCCACAACGTTCAGCAACACACACTTTGCATCACATATATGCTGAACATTTACGGAATGGAAATTTTGCCTGTTTACGTAGGCAAACGCATCATTTGATTGAGCCTTGATGCGTACGTGTGTGCAATCTGCACTTATGACATTGGGCAGGTTGGCAATATCAGAGAACCCCTGCTTCACCTCCACCTGCTGTTGTGCGCTGGAGGGGAACTGTATATTGCCTGGCATTAATTGAATTATCTCGTTTAGTACAGCAGGTAGGATGCAGCTCATTGATGGCTGGGATATGCCAGACCTGTCGCCAATCTCCATTTGAAATGTCCCTGTTGCTAAAAATCCAAGGACAGACAGCACCTGTACTGTAAATGTGCGGGGATGCCATAGCTTCTTTTTGTTGGCCTTGTCAGACTAGGTTCCAAAATCTCGCAAAATTGTCGAAAACAACTAATTAACCATTCATCACTCTCAGCCAACATATCTGCCTCAGGGGCCGCATTACAGAAACGCGTCCTATCTTAAGTTTTGGGATAGGATAGTTCAGATAAGATTTTCCCTGATTTGGTATTAGAGAAGCAAATCCTAAATAACTTTAGGCAACCTATCTTATCTTGCTTCGTCCTATCCTATCTTGAAGTTGGGAAATCCTAACTACTCAATCCAACATCGGTTATCAATGTTTATGTCCATGTTACCAAGCAACCGATGCGTCTTTTCTGCGCTTCTCTGCTCGTGCGCTTGTCGCTTGCCGTATATATACTTTGTAATACTTTGTAACGGTTATCTAGCACTTTGTACATAGCATAATTTGTAACTCGGGATATAGCGGGCTGAGAAACCTTGGCTAAATCAGCCACTTCACTCTGAAAGTCACCTTTAGCAAAAACATGGAGCGCATTTGTCATTTGCACCACAACCGGGAGAGCCCCATGACGACGGGTCGGCCTCTCCAAAGCATGAGCGCAGTTCCTCGGCTATAGCTGCAGGATCATCGCCCGGGGTAGTCTGTATACAGATGAGCGTTTTGTCATCAAACCGCAACACATCGTTGGGGTCTGCCATCCGCAGAAAAGATCAGAGCTACTAAAATATTGATGAATGCCGAAATGCACGTAAATTTCCCTCTGCTCACAGTTTACTCGCAAATTCGTTCTGCTCACGTTTCATGAATGAGACCCATATTGTGCGTAGTCAAGATAAACAAATAAAACACGGGGTTCGAGATTTCCTTGTGACCTCACCCCCCTCCTGAGCGAGCACTTTGTAGGATATCCCACAATCCCACAGAGCCCCGGCGCACTGGAAAACTCTGCTTCCTGTTGGTCGGTCCGTGTGTCAGGAATGTGGCCTGGCTTTGTTGCCTTTTTTCAAGCCCCCCCCAACGCACACACACACACACACACACACACTATTCTAACTGGCCGTCTGTGTTGCCAGGGTGACGTGTGGATCTGCATGGAGCTGATGGACACGTCTCTGGACAAGTTCTACAAGCAGGTGATCGAGGCAGGCCGGACCATCCCCGAGGACATCCTGGGCAAGATGGCCGTGTCTGTGAGTAGGGGCCCGGACCCAGAGCACAGTCCAGCAAAGAGCCGTATCCACCATGCTCATCAGCGCAGCGTTACTTTTGGCTCGTGAAGTCGTGAATTTCGAGATAATACTTGCAGGTTTTAACTGGAACGCCTCTCGCGACTTGTTTTCTCGTCTCGTGAGCTCTTACCACTCGGCCCTACCGAGTCGTTAGCTCTGGAAGTCGTGAACAAGATGGCAGCTACCGACGACTAAGTAAAACTTTAGTAATACTGTTTTATTAGCATTTCTGTCTTATTTGTGTTTCGTTAAATTAAATACACAGTATTCCCCAACTGTTATGAGGACGATGTTCGCAACCTCTTCTGTATGCACAAAATACAGCATTGTGCGTTATCTGGTTTGGCAAACAAAGCTAGCTAACGTCCATCTTTGTTCCGAGCTGTTGTTGTTGTCTACTGTAACGCGGTTACCTCGTGGGTGACGTCTCTCCCACCTCACCACTTCCCAGACAAATGGAACGGAGCATCAACCCAGCAGACGACTCACTCAAACCCAACCACACTCCCGTCGAACCAGCCAGCTCATCATCTTGATTGCAGAGTGCGTTCTGCTGTTCTAATCTCACCTAACCCTGATCCTCTCCATCTTTCCTGTCACAGATAGTGAAGGCACTGGAACACCTGCACAGCAATCTGTCGGTCATCCACCGAGGTGAGGGCCGGTTCTCCGGGGACGTGGTAGTGAAGAGCTTGGACCAGAGACAGACAAGCTGAATGTGGATGTGAAAGGACTGTAGCAGCCACCGTGTGGTGTTTTCAGTGCTAAAGTCTCGTGTGGCGTTGGGATGATTTTCAGCTCACTAAAAGACAGTACGCCACTCAGGGCCAGCCAGGGAGCACAGTCCTGCTGTAGAAACCTTTAACGGGAGTGTAAGACAGTAACACTGCCCCTGGTCCAGAACTCTGTTGAGCTAAGAGGTGTAAGGTGTTTTAACTATATCTAAGATATATAGTTAAAACCAATCCTCTGTTTTAGGTGTCTTTTAAATTCAAATTGCTTAATTGGCAGGAAAAAAAACAGAAAATAGTGTTGCCAAAGCATTTTGTGAACAATTAATTGAAAAAGGTAAAACTCAAATGTATACTTTCTCTATCTCTTTTTGCCCCCCTCTCTCTACCTCTCTCACTCCCTCTCTCATTCTCTCTCTTCCTCTCTCTGCCTCCCTCTCTCCCTCTCTCTTTTCTCTCTCTCTGTCTCTCTCCCTCTGCTCTGCCCTTCTCCCCTCCCTCTCTCTCCCCCTCCCTTCCCCTCTCCCCCCTCCCTCCCTGCCTCTCTCTCTCTCTCTCTGCAGATGTGAAACCCTCCAACGTGCTGATCAACACGCAGGGCCAGGTGAAGATGTGCGACTTCGGCATCAGTGGTTACCTGGTGGACTCTGTGGCCAAGACCATGGACGCCGGATGCAAGCCCTACATGGCGGTAAGCAACACCTGCTCACTCAGGAACACACCAGGGCTTCGGCTGTGTTCAGCTCCCTCAGGAACACACCAGGGCTTTGGCTGTGTTCAGCTATGGTTGAAACGGACAGGAATGGAGACATACCGCAGTGGAAAAACGGAGTATGTGTAATTGATAGGATATTGATTGAGCCGCCCAAATGTTTGACTGTCTCAGGCCTCTTCCATCGCCAGGCAGGGGCCTTAACGACCTCGGTTAGGTTTTAACTGCTGTGTGCCCAGAGAGCATGTCCACAGGGCGTCTGATTGGCCGGTGCAGGTTTAGGGCCCCACTAGCACTCAGGAAGCAGCGCGGGCTGTGTGTGTGTACAGGAGGGTGGGGATGGCGGGGCAGAGTGTGCGTCACCCGGGACAACCAGCCCCGGCCGTGGTAATGATGTCATCCTCGTCTGGTTATGGTTCTGTTGCCCCCCCTACAGCCAGAGAGGATCAACCCAGAAACCAACCAGAAAGGCTACAACGTCAAGTCGGACATCTGGAGTTTAGGAATCACTATGGTGAGTTTAACTCCCTTACAGATGCAATGTTTTTTTTTTTCTTTCTTCAAATGTAGAGAAATTGTTCATTGGGAGAAATTGCTCATTCTACACATTCTATGTGGATAATGCAGTCATGTGCTGGGCCCCCTGTTTCAATCCGGTTCTACTTTTTTCAGAATGTCTTCAACATTGTTATACGACTGAAAACAGAGCGTGCTCTTGGCGGAGGGCCGTCCTAGTGCTCAGTGAGCCGTGTCCCCAGGCTAACTGATGTCTAGACGCTCCGTTGACGAGTTCAATATTGAAACTCATTTGTGCGACTGGAACTCCTGTCACACCCAATAACGCTCCAGCAGCCTGACTTTATAGATGTACCGCTAACTAATGAAGGACGCCGTTTTCCCATTTGAAGTATGGCGCGACACAGCGATTAAACAGAAAAAGCTGGTGTGTAAATGTTCAGTTTCGGGACAACTTTTGCGGTGGCTTGGCTGTTTTCGCGTCAAAACGGAGCGTCTTAAAAAAACAAAAACACGACAGTCGTCTGTGCGTGTCGGTGCAGAAATATCTGTGTGTTTCCTGTATGGACGCCTACTCACACGCGGTTCCCTCCCCTCTCTGCAGATCGAGCTGGCCATCCTGCGGTTCCCCTACGACTCGTGGGGAACGCCGTTCCAGCAGCTGAAACAGGTGGTGGAGGAGCCGTCCCCCCAGCTGCCCCCAGAACACTTCTCACCCGAGTTCGTCGACTTCACCTCCCTGTGGTACGAGCTCCTCACCAACACGCATGCACACACGCAGGCACACACACTAACACACACACACACACACACACACACACACACACGCATATACACACAAATACACACACACAAATACACACACACACACACACACATATACACAAAAATACACACACACACACACACACACACACACACACATATACACACAAATATACACACACATACACACGCACACACATATACACTTGCACGCACGCAGGCACAAACACATAACACGCACACACACAGACACACACACACAGACACACAACTACAGTACACACACACGCACACAGACACACAGCTACAGTACACACACACACCTACACACATACACGCTTGCAGGCACACACACACACACACACACACCACACACACACACACACACACACACACACACACACACACACACACACACACACACAAACACACATGCTCCCAGCTTTAAATAAACCTCAGTCACATTCAAGTACTTTGCAAGTGTTTTTTGTGCTTTTCAGCCAACTCAAGCTTTTCAGCCAACTCAAGCCTTGGCATACTGCATCAGAGTTGGTTAGCTAACAGGATGCTCTGACAGGTCGCTCTGACCTCAAACCACCACGGTGCCACCGTAAATCTGGCATTCTGTTTCAGATTCAATGTATGTTGTACCAGAGGCGTTCCTTTTCTCCACACATTCAGTGAATTGTCACATTCTTCCCTTGTTGCTGTTGTTGTTGTTGTTGTGTAACCAAATGCCTGTGTGACCCGAACAGAATGTCCTGTCTGGAATGTGTCTGGATTGGCAGCCTTGCCAAACGGTTATATCTGTGTTAGGCCTTCCATTAAAATACCTCCCATTTTGCACTTTAAACAGGAGTTTGAAACCCAGGATTATTTTGTAGAATTATGACCCTTTCCCAGGAAATACCTCCTGCATCATCCTGACTGAATGTGCGCTGCTACCTGAGCCCATAGTGTTTGGACTCTTTCTCATTGTTGTCAGTAGTTGCATCATTTATAGACTAATTATGTTTGGAAACACTGGGGATGCACGGAAAACCAGGAAGACAGCTAACGAACGAACCCCCTCGATAGTTTTAAAAATGTTCTCCGCTTTCCACAGCAGCGTGTCACCTACAGTAGTGATACTGGCACTGTTGTGCAACGGAATGAACCTTGATGAATGGGATACGTCTCGCAGGCCCAGACGCACCGGCTCTTCGTTGTGACCCACAATGCATGGGGGTGTGCGCCCGCGTCACGGTTGCAGGACCTGCGTGATGTCAGTACAGGAGTCGGATAGTACACTTCTGGTCGGTCACAGTTCCTCCACTCTGCAGCATGTTAGTCCCAGTAGTATGGGGTCTGTCAACCTTTACCAGTGGAGCCCTGTGTCTGTGTCTAGCGGGTTATATAAACCTTTATTTAATTCTCGGAAGTACAGTTGGGGGTTATTAAGGCGTTGTTCTGTACTCGGGAGACTCCATTCCCGGAAGGTCCTCTTCAGACTGCCAGATATCTGATACCCGTGCAAACAGCTCTGTCTGCGAGCCTCCAGACCGTCCCTCTGTTACGGAACTGATGAGGAAGTGTTGTCACTTCATACAGGAAGTGTTTTTATGGTGCAAATTATATCCCGCTGTCCAGAGTTTGGGTTACCCGCAATATCAGGCGGCGAACACGCACGTACATACGCACACACACACTCGGCAGAAGGAAAACAGACAGGATGCAGACCCTCTTCCCAGCAGTGTTCAGTCCCCCTACAGCTTCTCAGAGCTGCTGATGCAATCATTCAGCATATGAGTCATCCTGTATCGGTGTGCAGTCTGAATCACATGCATGGTGATAACCTTTATATCTCTGTCCTCTCAGCTTAAAGAAAAATTCCAAAGAGCGGCCAAACTACACTGAACTCATGGTGAGTATGTTTGAACTTTGGACATCCCCATGACTGACTAAACCTTCCTTAAACACTTTGAAACACTCAGCGAGGCGTTCCTGTAGACCGCCACGGCCGGGACGCGTTGGAAGGCCGCGCCCATAAGTCAGAGGGGAGGGCGGGGGGATGGACCATTGACTGCAATGCATGCAATTCAGATCAACCTCTTTTTGCAGTCGTTCTGACATTTGCCCTGATTGATTTGTTTTAATACACTTTCTGATAAGTTTGTGAAGTCATTTATGACATATTTTGTGCTCATCGTCATCAAACAACTGTGCGATGGTTTGAAGAGCTCTTCTCTGCACCATGGGATGCTACAGTAGCTGACCAGCATGCAGAAACAGCTTGTCGTTAGCCAGCTAGCAACATAGGATCACAAAGTTGTTTGATGACAGTGACAGCGAAACATGTCATCAGTGATACCTCATACATAACATAAAGGTTATGAATGTGTGTGGCTGTGGCTCAGGTAGAGCGGGTCGTCCAGTGACCGCAGGGTCGGTGGTTCGAATCCTGGCTCCTACTGTCAACATGTCAAAGTATCCTTGAGCAAAACACTGAACCCCACATTGCTCCCAATGAGCAGGCTAGCACCCTGCATGGCAGCCGTGCCATTGATGTGTGAATGTGTGAATGTGTGAAAGAGAGGCCAATGTAAAGCTATTTGGATGAAAGCACTATATAAGTGCAGTCCATAAGTGCAGTCCATATGAAGTTCCCCCAAAAAACAATCGCAGCACATAAGAAACCAAAAACATGCAATTTTGCATCAGAGCCTAATCTTCTCCCCTGACTTGTGGGTGTGGCCTTCCAGTGCATCATTGCCGTGGAGGTCTATGGCTGTTTACTCTTGCTTCAGTTGGCCACTAGAGGGCAGATTAAGTCTATAAATGGTGTAACATTGAACATCCACCTCTCAACACTGAAGGCTTATAGATGCACTGTTATTGATTGGACCCCACTGGTTCTACATCTTTCTTATGATATATTTATGATTATGGCATCAGGGTGCTACAGGATTACAAATCTTGTCTTCCATCCGCAGCAACACCCCTTCTGCACCTCCCATGAGGCCAAAGAAACCGACGTGGCGAGCTTTGTGAAGGTCATCCTGGGGGACTGAGGCCCCGCCCCCTTTAATCCAGCGCTCTGACCAACCACCACAGGGGGAGAGGCAAATTTACGGAGAAAGAAAGAAAAACAAGAAGCACCACAATTGCAACCCTGTTACCTGCGGGACTCTGCCCGCCCGGCCCTCCCTCTGGAGCAGCGAGGAGCTGGGAGGAGCCAGACGGTCGTCCTGGAGATGGAGCAGGAGACAGGAGCCCCGCCCCCCTCATCCTCACTAAACAGGGGGATAGAGGGAGGGGGGGTAGTTTCAGGCTTTGGGACGGCCCACACACATATATATCTGGATTAATTTAAGAAAACTCCTCCTTATGCCGCGCCTTACGCCCCCCCCACCCCCCCCACTCTCATATTGCCCGACCCCCTTTCACTCCTCGAGACCCAAACGCAAGTTTACCATTGGATGTTAGTGAATTTAGCAACGTGTGGATTTTACCCTCTCCCCTGTCGCTCAACCTTCACATGTTTTTTTTCTCTCTTAAATCTAATGTGGAAAAAAACACAATATAGAAAAAACAACGAATTAAATATAATTATATCTATGTATAATCTAAATGTTTGTATACTCAAGCAAGTGTTACATTGGTTTACTAATTGACTGCATGTACAGAATATAGCTATCCGTGGGTGAGCAGGCTTCTGGTCTGGGGGTCTGTGAAGAGAGGGCAGGAGAGCGTGAAGGTCTGGAGCTCTCAGTCGGTTCATTAGTGAAGACCTGGGCGTCTCCAGGTCGCAGCCCTGACCGCAGTGGTGGGTCGTAGGTACTGCACCTCAACCGCTTACTGCTTTCTGATGTATACAACAGAGGTCTACTACATATTATGGGGTCAAGGCACGTGTGTGTGTGTGTGTGTGTGTGTTGGGGGGGGGGTGGGCATGTTCTGTGTGGTACACATATTTTCAAGGAAGGTGTGCAGTATGCTGTGTGCCGTTGTTGTTGTTGTTGTCATTGTTGTTGTGGTCAGTTGTGAGAGAGGTGACATGTCACTTCCTCCAGATGTCTGTTCTGAGCCAATCACAGGACTCTCTCCACTCCATGTTCAACTCGGAAAAAGAACTGGAAGTTAACAAACATAGATAGTTATTAGTATTTGTATTATTATTTTTCATTATTATTTTTATTATTATTATTATTTTTATTATTATTATTATTATTTTATCTAATTTTTTTCCCCTGGACTAAAATAAAATGCAGTTTACTAATTTATTACAACTGCTGTTTTCCCCTTGAAAACTTGACTTTACAGTGGAGACTTCCTCCTCCGTGTTTGTGGATGGAGCACTTGAGTGTTTTTGTTGTGTCTGTCTCTACTCACAAGCCTTTCATGTACCCCAGTAGGAAACCACAAGGAGAACGGTGGAAGGCTCTAACAGTTGAAGGTTCTAGTCATGTTCCCTGTGTCGTTCTGTTCTGCGGCAGCCAGACCCTCACTCTCTCTTTCTCTCTCTCTCTCTCCGCGTTCTCTTCATTGTCCGTCGTGATTCTTCAGTGGGTCAATATCAGAAATATCCACACTTTGCTTTTTGAAGTGCATTTTGCTTGCACAGATGACATTGTATAACTGCTCCCTCACCATCTATTTCTTAGTGTAGGATAAATAGAATATGACAAAGTAGTCTGATGCTGTGGTGAGTGCAAAATAACAAAGGACTTTATTTATTATTCTTAACAACTTGTGGAACCCTAGTTCGTAGCCGGGCTTGTTGGCTGCTTTGTTGTTGTGTTTGACGCTGTCAGTCGATGCCAGATACTATCGGTCCGCCCCCAGAGAGGTGGACAAGGTGGCAGAAGATCCCAGCGTCTCTCCCTCTCTCCCTCTGCCGTTCTGCAAAGTACTGCTCACTATGTCAACAGGAACACTTGAAATGTTCGGATACTGATGGGAACGCAGTGCATAGTCACATTTCAGTGACCAGGCACATGGTTCTCAGTCCGTAGTTCTAGACTAGGCTGTGTCCTGCCTTTAAAGCTCTAAGACCAACTCTGCTAGTGTCTGTTTGGTTTGAATGTTGCTGACAAGCGGACTAGGAACGGCAGTTTTGTGCAGTTCAGTCCACCCCCTCTCCCCAGTTGCGTTTAAATTGTGCTGTTAACTTTTGAACATACCTGTCTTCTATGGTTTTCCTGTCCAAGCTGTATCTGGATAGCGTATGTGAGACATTAGGTCTGTGTGGTCAGCTGTGCTCTCTCTCCATGAACCTCTCAGGCTAGGCCAGTGGTCTATCCATCGTAAGCATGTTCACTTAAGTGATTCCTGTTTGGTCATTAAGCACCCACCCCCCTCCCCTGAAAGACATGAGTTCCTTCCACCAGGGGCCCTTGGTGCGGCGTTTAGAAGATTATTGTTGATTTACCCTACTGGCTGTCCAGGACAATCACCCTCGGCCGTAAAAGCCTTTCCTCTCCTTCTTATCTGTGTCGGGCTTTTCTTTACCATATCCCCTCATCCCGGGGTCCACAGAACACCCCCCCCCCCCACCACCTCCCCCAGATCAGCCCCCCTCTGGCCTCCCGCCACTCAGATCACCGCCACAACCATCTGCCACTAGACCCCTTCCTGTCCCCCCTTGGCGATGTCCAGAAATACCTCTGCACGGCAGGTTCACGTCGAGGCGAACCCCTCCATCCCCCTCGCCACCGTCAGCGGCGGATGAACAGACGTGAATGTTTCCCTGTCCTGCGTGGTGCCTGCTGTCTGGGCCGGCACTGCCACCGGTTAACATTAGATTGAATTAGGGACAGACGACCGGACCACAAGACTCGAATCGTGCTTCTCATTTAGGCGGGAAGACGGCCGCTTGACTAATGTGATGAGACAGTGTTCTTCCTCAATTCTCAATAGTTCCATCATCCCCCCCCCCCCCCCCCCCGCTTCCTGTTGGACTCCGAGCACCCCTCCTTTCTGAACACAGGCACGTGATAGCCACTCCTCATCCTTTTTTCTTGTAAGCCGGTCCACCGAGGAGACACGCGCAGCTCCTACTGGACAGTACTGGACCGGGGCTGGAGTCCCAGGGTTGTACGAGCCAGGGTCGTATGACCAGCCATATATGTGCCAGGCTTCTCTTTAGTCCATGGGGGGGGGGGGGGGGACTGTCTTCTGTCTCTCATCTCCCTGATAAGCAGACATGGGGAGATGGTCCACACAGGAGAGCACAGCTGATTGACATGGACGTCCCTCCTACTGGGTCTATCCCAGCCCTTTCAGGGAGGGTCTGTTTCCCACGGTTACCCGGGGTTTATAGGTCTTGTAAGTGCCTAATGTATTTCTAACAGTCAAATATCTTTTCCCGGTGTACATATTGTGTGTACTGTGCTTCGTGATGTGGTTTCAAACAGTCTGACGCTACGAGTTCCTCTTTTGAACACTGAAGCGGCGTTGTGCTATGATTGTATTGCACTGTACCATGGAGCCATATCAGTTAGCGGTCATATAGGGCTTCTTGCTGCCCACGACCCACAACAGGAAACGTCAGTGTAGCGAGTGTTAGCAGCGGTCTGTGTGGTCACTGTTTGCGTCAACTAGAGACAGGTTTCAGTGGCCTTGTTGAAGTTTTATCAATACTACTACAAAGTACTGTGTGCACAGGCACGTGCAGATGTCCATTGATCATACTTTAGTGATATTTAATTATTTGTGGGGATGAAATCAGCTTTGTGAGGTCCTATAGATTCTTCCTTCAGGCTTTGCCGGACACTTGCATTTTCAGTGTGCAGTGTCTGGATGTGTGTGTGTGTGTGTGTGTGTGTGTGTTGGAGGTCGGGGCCGGGAGGAATGAATGGGATTCTCAACTGTGTGTGTCGAGCACATGTGTTTGTGAGCTAGTGATTGGGCGGTGGGCGGTGTCATGGATGTCTCAGCAGACAGCGGGTTGGCCGGAGGGCAGTGCTATCTTTACCACCACTGTTCCCACAGCGCCCCCCCTCTCCGGGAAGATCATCAGGCCAGTCACATGTCTGTGGGTCACAACACACACACACTAGGCCCCCCAGGGGGTTGGACGTACCTCCAATTGTCTATTTCCTGCCTATTGTGTGTGTGTGTGTGTGTGTGTATGAATGCACGTCCACGGTTCTATCCGTGGGCTTAGTAGTAATTGCTGCACCTGCCGAATATGAAATATTTGTCACATAGGATCTCAAGATGTCAGGATGGAAAACCTTCCGACTGTACATGTCACCGTTTTCCACTCTGATTCACAGCGATCATCCAGGCGTGTTTAAGTGAGCAACAACAAGCAGGTATTTATGGATGCTCTATTAATACTAGGGATGCCTCCTTACTGGAACAGGGAGCTGGTGGGATGGAGAGAGGTGTAGTCTGAGCAGGAAGGGATGAAAGGATGTGAGCGTTTGCGTCCTTGTGTCATGCAAAACTGGAAATTATATGATTTCATCCATCTGTACTCCTCCCCCCCATTGTTCATATTTTGATGGAATAAAACAGTGATGCATTCGTCCGGCCTCTATTCTCGAAAAAGCTTTTGTTCTGAATTGTAAGTCAGGCTTAAAAGTAACATAATTGTATTAATATGCATTTGCCAGACTATTGAGCGTAAGTGTGTGTGTGTGTGACATTAATGTTATGGTTGCTTGAGTACTATGCTAGGTTATATCCCATCTATTGCACAACACTTTAGGCTTGAATGTTCCACAGCGAGCTTCACTGCTGTAAGGTT
Source organism: Borostomias antarcticus (assembly GCF_949987555.1). NCBI lineage: Eukaryota > Metazoa > Chordata > Actinopteri > Stomiiformes > Stomiidae > Borostomias > Borostomias antarcticus. Next base: position 15,492,745 of record NC_140255.1, on the reverse strand, counting down.
CCCCTCGGAACAGGAACCTCGTGAAACTTAAGAGCTTTACGCGTTTCTCTGTCTTCTAATGTTGCAGTGTTGTGCTCTATGCTGAGGGGGTTCTGCCAGAGGAACGTCGGAGGGGCGGGTGGGGGGTGACAGCTTTGCAGAGATGCTACTGTACGGAAGGAGGTCATAATGAAGGTGTTTTATTTTCTGATTGTCAGGCGGATTTTGGGGGAGGGTCACCATGGCGACAGCTTTTTACACCAGGGGAAGTGAAGTTCTCAGAATATTTACACGTGTCTAAAGCCTCTGTCAAAGACTGATGACTGTTAGAGCTAAATGGGTTTCTATTGATATTTTAGATTGCTCCAACTGATTGTGTGCAATTGTAATGATGGAAATTCAATAAAAAAAGACGTATTTTTACACAATAATCACCCGTCCGATTTGTGTCTCTCCTACCTTTCAACGTGGGGATCACGTCCAAAAAGGTCAATGAGGAAAAGGCAATTTGAGGAGAAGCTTTGATTTTCCAGTGGCTCTCGCCCAATTTAGATCAGAAGTCTAGACGGGACGGGCTGCCTGGTCCCAGAGCCCCGTCTACGAGCCAGAGACGTCATGTAGCAAAGTAGGGGGCGGGCGGGGGGGGGGGGGGGGAGGGGACTGCACCCGATGAACTTCCGCCTCCTACAGTATGAGGATATTACGTGCAGGGAAAAGAAAAGTCTGCAGAATCCCCTGTAAATGCTGCAGAACAAAGGTGAGATGAGAGAGGGTAGGGTGGGAAGACCAAAACAAATCCAGATGACCCCATAACACCCAGATGCTGTGTGAGATGAGGATATGGCAGGGTCTGCACACGGAAAGGTCCAGGACGTCACTTCCTACCTTGCCCCCCCCCCCCCCCCCCCCCCCACACACACACACAGAAAACACACATATACACACACAAGCTGTAGCCGCTCCCCCCGGAGCTGGCCCAAGCCTTTATGGGGCCCTCTAAGCAGAATATGATTTGCACCCCCCCGGCACAAGTTAAAGCCTCTAGAACCAGACCCGAGGGTTCAAGATACCCCCCTCCCCCTCCGAGGCCCCCTGTGAAAACCCCCCGTCTCCACCAAGCTACGGCGGGCTTAAGTCTCCCCCATTGACAATGAATGGTGGAATTTTGGAGTCTCAAGTCCAAATGAATGGAGGTGAATACATAGGCGATCGTGCTCTGTGACGCCCCCCTCAGGTCAGAGCCAGCAGGAGAGAGGGGGTTTGGTGCACTCCGGGCTTCCCCCGTCCCCCCTGCACGCCTGAAGACTCCATGCCTCTAGCACCCCCACGCAGGGAGCTGGCTCCGTTTGACCGGGCCAAGAATGGGTTTTGGGGCGCATGTCCATCCAAGTGGGACGTATTGTGGTATCGCTGCGTTCAGTGCTCCGTCCCAGACTCCAAACCCCTGTCTCTTCGACCTTCCCACGTCAAGACCTTGCCATTTCCAGCTCTCTTGTGGGATAATTTCAAAGTGCTCCTGGGGTCCCTCTAGTGGGCGCAGGGACCCTAAGCAGGCGCCTGGTGCACTTATGTTTCCGGCCGGTTCTGCCCCCGCCCCCCAGCCCAGGGCCACCTGCTCTGACGCGGTGTGTGTTTTGACGCACATCCCTCCACTCTGACGCGGCTCTACAAACAGCCTCAGTTTGGCTGGCAGGATATCTATAGTTGTGAAGGGGAGGAGGTGGTGGGGGTGCGGTATGTCATGCCACACACGCTTTCCTTCCTCCTGCCTCGGGGATGGCCCCCAAGGTCAAAGGTTAGTTTAGGGGTTAGAATGCCTCCTGAGGGCAGTGCAGTTGTAGGAAGCCGTGCCAGTTAAAACAGAAATAAACTGCCTTGCGAGACACTGTATCAACTATCCGTGGGCATTTTTTTTAATGGGAAGAGAGAAAGAAGCCAGTTCCTAACTGCGCTGACTCCCGGTGACCGTGTCCTCTCTGCCAGCTCTGTGACTGACTCATCCATTGTGGTGCTGCGGTATGGTACAGTGGCTTGTAAAACATGAATTGCCAGTTTGAATCGCATTTTGAGATTGTTTCACAATGAGTGCTTTGTTTGAAAAATGTATTCGTTTAAATTATTTATTATTATCCAGGCCAGCTTTGTGAAGGTCCAGGTTGAGGCTTTGTGAAGGTCCAGGTTGAGGCTTTGTGGAGACCCAGGTTGAGGCTTTGTGGAGGCCCAGATACAGGCTTTGCAAAGGCCCAGGACCAGGCTTTGTGGAGCACAAGTCAAGGCTTTGTGGGGGCCCAGGTCGAGGCTTTGTGAAGGCCCAGGTCCAGGCTTTGTGGAGGCCCAGGTCTAGGCTTTGTGAAGGCCCAGGTCAAGGGTTTGTGGAGCCACAGGTTGAGGCTTTGCGAAGTCCTAGGTTGAGGCTTTGTGGAGGCCTCTATCTATTTCTATCTTATTTGAGCTCATTTGTGTAATACTTTTTATACAACGCTTAGTTCCGACCTCACAATCTGATTGGTTAAGAGCCGTCGTACATGCCACGATATACCACGGGCAAAGCCTCTTTACTGACATATTGCTGCGCCAATTATTACTGTCAATTATAAGGCTACTGCCTGTAAAAACGTTGCTATTTCCATTGTGTAACTGTCTGTTGATTACATTATGGTTTCTCCTCAAGAAAAATGGAAACATTCAATGTCAATTTTGAGTTGTTATATCCGTCCTGTAACCTACCACTCTGTGACTCTGGTTTATCATCACCACTTTTGCAACTCGCAGTTGCACAGCAAAGGTAGGCTACCACACTTCGCTCATGGCTAGCTAGGTTGGTCAGGGGTTTTGGTTGCTATGGCTAATTGTTCGTCGTTTTGAAACTCCATAGCAACGTCGATATGAAGACACTGAAATAGTAGGTATTAATCCCATAAATGTTTTCCGATGATGTAACCGTTGTATCAAAGAAATAACTCACTTGAGGGTTGTGATATATGGCAAATATACTGTACCATGGGCTGTGCTGGTCAACGGCTATCAACAGTTGTGCTGGTCAACGGCTATGCCTATGACTGCAGCATAACCTGTGGTATACTGGCCATATACCACACCCTCTCATGAGTTATTGCTTCATTTTTCTATTTCAATATACAGTATGTCGGCTTTCTGTATACTTTACCTTGGTTTCTGGTCTCATTATTTATCCCATTGCTCATGTAGACAAACCTTACTGGTCCAGTTGAGTGTCTCATTTTACTTAAAGCTACATGAGATATCTCGCCACTTTGGCGGCTTCTCTGGTCGTGATAAAATCGGCTCGCGCCCCTGGGACGCAGCATTCAGTCGAAGTGCGCATGCGCAACGTTGTGCTTAAACAACACAGTAGTAGCTCACTATTCCGGCGTCTATGGATATCATGCGTTTTTTAGCTCAATGATATCATGGCGGAGGTTAGAAAACCGAAGCGAAACATCACGGAGGAAGCCAGAAAAAGAAAAAGACAATCTGATAACGTTACGACAGTGCACTTACTCGCAGAGCCTGTGGGGGCGCAAATCCGAGAAAACGCTATGTATTGATTTAATGTGCATGTAGATAAATTCGCAGGTCGAAGTGTTTGTTGTCTTTCTGATATTATGACACGCAAAATGCATCACTTCCGCTTCCCCCACAAAATTTCCCGCCAATGTACTAGCCAGTACACCGAAATTCAAAAATAATAAATTCACAGGGTCTCATGCAGTCTCATGTCACAAAAAAATTGTTTGGGGTCTTGCTAAGGCCAATTCATAAACTAATAGCAAGTAAAGGTGAATATTGAACTATTAAAAAGTTATCTCATTGAGCTTTAAGTGGTCACAAGTCCATTATAGATACAGCAGGTGCTACACCCAGGTCCAGGCTTTGCGGAGGCCCAGGTTGAGGCTTTGTGAAGGCCTAGGTCCTGGTTTTGTGGAGGCCCAGGACCAGGCTTTGTGGAGGCCCAGGTCCAGGCTTTGTGGAGGCCCAGGTCCAGGCTTTGTGGAGGCCCAGGTTGAGGCTTTGTGGAGGTGCAGATACAGGCTTTGCGGAGGCCCAGGTTGAGGCTTTACAGAGGCCCAGGTGGAGGCTTTGGAGGCTCAGATCGAGGCTTTGTGAAGGTCCAGGTCCAAGCCTCAGAGCTGCTCCTGTCGTCCCTGACGTATACCTTTTTGGATGTCCGCTTTCACTGGAATGCAGCTTGTGACACAACACGTTTATTTTGAACACCTCCTCAACTCGTTAAGTTTTCTGAGCGCTGAAAAATCTGTTTTCCTCCTCACTCCTCGGACGTCACGGGGCTTCCTCTCACTCCTCGGACCGGTCAGATGACCGCTGGGAAGATCTCAGGGAGAAAACTGTTCACTTGGCCCGGGTTAGAGGCCCTGCTGTACAACCCAACCCCGTACAACCATCCAGACGTTCCTGGCCTCAGGGCTGTCCAGGTGACACAACAGACACATCTGGGTGACCTGTTCCTAGAATCTGTCCTATGGTATATGGCCCACTGTGCACATGATGCAAGTGTGGGTTTTTTCATTATTGTTATCAAAGGAGAAAATAAAAAAACAGCTTTTTTTCTGTAGTTCGTTAAAAAAATAAGTCTAGCCCTTTGTCTTTTTTCTGTCTTTTAAAGTAGTTTCAGTCTGATTGTTCTGGTGCAACGTGTAGACATGGGTGCCGTCTGCCCAGGCGGTCCACGGCTACACATGTTCCGGGTTCTTGGCCACCGGGGCGCATTCGCGTACAGGGTGGCAGGGCCCTGCGCTGCATTGCGTGTGTGTAGAGTACCATGCCGCCTCCCATGTGCCCTGGTTTGAATTTCACCATATAAGCGACTGGCTTCGCATACTGTACTGACAGCTGATGATGTCATGGAAAGTGTTCTGAGTGCACTTAAAAATGGGAGAGAGAATGATCTGTAATGAAAGGCAGCTTCTCTCTTTCTGAGGGGAAGTGGATGGGTGGGTGGCACAGAGGGGCGGGGAGGGGGGGGGGGCTGGTAGGTTTATGTTCATTAAGCAGGTCTACCTGGGCTGAACTTGGATAATTTTTTTTCAACCTGACGCTTATTCCTTCATGTAACCAAAATCTGCCGTTACATCCTCCAATGTCCCAATGCAAGACCCCCCTCCAACACACACACTCACACACACACATACCTTCCCCCCTCAAAAGAAAAAAGGAGAGGGCCTTAATGCACATTTTACGTCCTTACAGCTTTTAAATCCGCTCACTGTAAATGCATGAGAACAAAGGCTGACTTGACCCGTGGTTGTCAGTCCTCTGCAGACTCTCAGCCCGGGGCCCCCGGGGGCCTCACCAGGCCCTGGACACACAATGAGGAGCCACTTAGGCCTGTAGTGATGCAGTCTGGTGACGTGACAACTGAATGGACGTTTCTATTCCAGTTGGCAGAAAAGGCAAAGGAATCTTATGTAAGGCAAAAGTGATTTAGAACCGTGAAAAAAAATAAAAAAATAAATCCTGTATTCTTAAATTCACAGAGGCCCCTCGTTCACCGAAATGCCAGAAGTAACTTCGTCTGACTACAATGGGTGGTTTTGTCAGTCAGAATGGACTGTGTGTGTGTGTGTGGTCATGAAAGAGAGAGAGGGAGAGAGAAAGATACAGACAAAGAGAGGAGAGGGAGAGAGAGAAAAGAGAGGGGAGAGAGAGAAAGAAAAGAGAGGGACAGAAAAGAGAGGGAGAGAAAGAAAATCGGAGAGTAAGGGGTAGGGGGACGAGAGGAGGGATGTTGGCTCGGGGAGGGCAGGGGGGCTGGCGGGACGGGGAGGGGGGGGGTTCTCGGGTGGATTGTGCACCTGCGTTAGAGTAGCTTCTTGGGAAAAGGAAGAAAACAGGATCTGAAACTCAAACAACATCCTGTTGCTCCCCCCCGCCCGCCCCCCACCCCCTCATCCAAGGGCTGTTTGTGCGGCTATTGGTGCCTCCTGTGTAGAAAGTGGGAGAGGGATGAATCAGGCCTGGGTGAGGGGAGGGAGGGGGGGCTTCCTGCTCTCTGGCCTCTGCTCATCTCCTCATTGGCTGGGGCGGCCGACACTCTCGCTCCCTTTCATCCTTTCTATTCAAATTTGAGTCGCAAAAACATTGAACGAGGAATGAAGGATGTCGTCTGGTATCAGATCTGGTTGTGGGGGGTCAGAATCTACAGTAGTGTGTGTGCAACTGCGTGTGTGTGTAAGTGTATGAGTGGGCAGAACTCACTCGAGAACGTCCTTTTGTGTAAATATAGCTGACGGAGTATGAGTAAGCTTTTTACAGTTAGACCCGACGGAAAACTCTCTTCCTTTTGGGAAGTTTTGAAACACGGTCATTGTAGTGTTGGGATTGGCTGAAGGAACGTGTTCAGATAACACCTTCCAGTGCCGCTAGTGTGACTACACACCTGCTACTCAGATCTACATGCTTGTTGAACCCTGTGAGGATATCACTCATCAATCTCCCTAGTGTAGATACATTATCAACAGGCTGTCGTTGTGGTGATGTTCAAACGTACGATGTATGCAAAGTGCCGCCTGGAGCATTCTGTTCAAACGGGCTTCCAATTCGTCTATTCCTGAAAGGTTATAGGCCATAAAACAAGTTGGCTAGACAGTTTTAAGGGTTAATTTCACCCGCAAGTCTAAAGAAATACACACACACACAGACAAAGCCCCTCCCACACACACTGTACAGTGCTTTTAGCCTCGGCCACAGGAAGTGTGCGCTGAGAGAGGAAGTGAGCGTGTCCCAGTTGGGCGCGGCGAGGGAAGAAGAAGTGTTAAAGTTATTAGCCGAGTGGGAGCAGGGTGTTTAGGGGGCTTCCTGTGCACAGCGAACGCTTCCTGCCCCCACTTCCATGCGACAGAACAGCGAGCGTGCGGCCAGGTCAAGATAACGCAGAGCAGAGCGCGTTACAGGCTTGTACATAGGCCACCACGAACTCCTAACCCCCTTTCTAATGCAGGTGCATCACGTTTTCCATACCGGGCGTGTGTGTGTGTGTGTGTGTGTGTGTGTGTGTGTCACTATGCACCGCACACGTACTGTATGTCCTGACGTTCGTCTACATAGTGAGTCTCTTCAGAAATCCATGGAAAGTTAATGTTTTGAATTTTCAGCTCGCCTCAGCTGCAGGCACGCCTACATTACATGGCCTGCCTACGCTCGCGTGCACACACACACCGGAGCCCATCCTGACCTACGAGGCGGCCAATTACACTTGAAAGAACATCTGTATTCTTCTGCATTATGGAATTATTAGATGTGATAAGGTCGAGGATACAGGAGGGAAGTGGCGTGACTGACAGGATCCGTTCCTGATTGGATGAACCATTCCGGAGGAATGGCTCTGTGCCAGTCTCTCCCTCCCTGCCCTCTCTGTGCCAGTCTCTCGCTCCCTCCCTCTCTCTGCTGCCCAAAGATGGCTGACAAGGCTGAACTGATACAGTACAATAAAGTACTGTACAATAAAGGCAGAGCAACGACAGCATCCTACACCCTCCTCTCCTCCTCCTCTCCTCCATCCTCTTCTCCAACACCCCTCCTCTCTTCTCCACACCTCCTCTCCTCCACCCCTCCACTCCTCTCCTCCACCCCTCCTCTCCTCCACTCCTCTCCACCTCCCCTCCTCTCCACCTCCCCTCCTCTCCTCCACCCCTCCTCTCCTCGACTCTCTCCACCTCCCCTCCTCTCTTCCACTTCTCCCCTCCACCCTTCTCTCCTCCTGTCCTCCTCTCCACCACTCCTCCACTCTCACCACAGGTGCTCACCCTCCCTTCTTCCCCTCCCCTCCTCCACCACTCCTCTTCTCCCCTTCTCCTCTCCACCTCCCCTCCTCTCCACCTCCCCTCCTCTCCTCCACCCCTCCTCTCCTCGACTCTCTCCACCTCCCCTCCTCTCTTCCACTTCTCCCCTCCACCCTTCTCTCCTCCTGTCCTCCTCCTCTCCACCACTCCTCCACTCTCCACAGGTGCTCACCCTCCCTTCTTCCCCTCCCCTCCTCCACCACTCCTCTTCTCCCCTTCTCCTCTCCACCCCTCCTCTCCTCCTCTTGACAGTGGGACGCGGGCGTTAGCAGGCCAGGCAGGAGGCGTGTACCACCCTGGAGCTGCTGCTCAGGCGTGTCCAGGCCGGCATGTCCCGCGGCGCTACGTGACATGTCCCCGTGCCAGGCATGTGCTATGTCCTCACCCACTGAGCCATGCCCACCTGAACCAGCCCTCCCTGGCTCCTGAGGTGGCACTGCCAGGCACAGCTGCCCTTGTCCATCAAGTACCCACCTCTGCATATAAACACACATACACACAGGCTTTGCTCTCTGAAAACGCTTGACAGACATTAAATAACGGCCAGCATGTGGCAGCTATCTGAAGCGGTGTTTGGAGGGGGGGGGGGGGGGGGCGGCGGGGGGCATGGCGTTGTGGAAGGGCTGTGGGTCCACGCCATTCCCCCGGCGACTTTAGGATATAACCTCCCCATCGCTTTTACTGATTCTCCCGAGGGGTGGTAGACTACGTTCAACCGAAGAGCCACCTTCTGGTGCCTAGAGAACCTCCCGTCAGCATGCACAGCAGCTCCTCTCACTCAGCGTTGCCCAGGTACTTATACCCAGCCAGACGTCACCGCAATCAAAGTCACGTAACTCTCCATGTCAATTAAATCCCAACCTTAGGTGAAGTGCAGAAAGAAAAGTAATCCTCTTTAAAAACGTTATGGATAATAAGGCCAGAGCCTCATCAGTGACACATCCATCATGACACACCAGCGTGTCACTTTATATGAAAGAAATAGAAGATGATGTAAGTGTACATTGAAGAGGTGTAAATGTGTGAGTTCTGGACGGACCCCCGGGGGCCCCTTATACAGTACGCACATCAGAGAGGGTCCTGGTTTAATCTTCATCATGGGACCCTCCCCACCCACATGTTGAGGTCATACCACACTCCTGTCGCATCACGCTCACCGTCCTCGGCCTTAGAAGGTGTATGTGTGTGTGTGCGTCCGGTTACACCTCTCAGCATGCCTGTCTGAGGATGGGGGGGCGATCACATTTGCTTTAGTGGAGATAAGCCGCGATGCTGCTGATATCTGTGAGGACCCACGGACGCTAATCTGCTGCTGATGTTCAGGCTCATGGCCCATGTCCCTCTTTAGCCTTCTGTTGTCGAGTCGATGCTGGCACGGCAGCGTCTTCCTAAATGTGAGGTGAAGAGATACAAACCGCTGACAGGTGCTCTTATAGCTTGACCTCAGCTATATCCCACAATGTCCCACAGTCCCAAGTGATGTTCACTCATTCCTTGAAGGGGGGCGCCATTTCATAGTATATCGCAGCTGAAATCCATATTGATACCAGCGTGTCCCTCATTAAAATCAGACACGGGGCATTCACGCAGGTGTCCAATTCCCTGGCTTTGTCTCGCACACGCTGATAGGACTGCAGCAAACAGAAAATAGACACAAGCGCCGCGCTGGGCTTGAATATGTTAATGCAGCTCTAATACTGTGTTGCTAGTAAACAGGCTTCGTCCATGTTGACCTTCACAACGGTTTTAACGCCAGCATGTGTCACCAACCCAATACCGTTCCCGCTGAGCCCCTCTGACATGCGAAGCTTCGCTCCAGAATCGTAGGCTCTCAAGGACTGCGTCCTCTACCTGAACCGTGCCCAAGGCTGCCGCCGCCACCCCCGGCGTTGCCGTTGACCTCACCGGCCGTTTAACAGAGGAGGCCGCAGTGTCACTGTCATGCTGCTCCAGGCTGGAACGTTATCCTGACACAACAGGGCTGAGTTCAGCCACGGCGAACAGTTGCAAAACGGTTACCCAGCAAACTAGAGAAAATTTACCTCTAAGCCCGTTGCTACACCGCTTCACACCATTTTGAGGAAACATGTCGTTCAACCCAGAAACCGCGGCAAAGCGGTGCAGAACGTTTTGAGATTGAACTCACCCCAGCGTTCTCTGGGCCAGAGAAGGAGGTGGGCCAGCAGAGGTCAACCAGGCTGGATCATCTTGTGGAGGTGCCCTTGTTTGTAGGTCAAGATCATTCATACAGGAAGTATTAATGTTGCGTTCCAGTTGTGTCGGAAGTTAGAATTTGGCGCTGGGAATGACGTCACACCCGAATTGACCGCATTCCAGTTACCACAAGTCGAAAAACCCATTATAGCCTGATCTTTGTTAGCGATATCAGTTCTAGACAAGTTAGCTATTGTTAGCAACAAGTTAGCCATTTCGCGTATATACGGTGTGAAGCAACACATAGGTGAAAGGTTCCCCCGAGTTTCCGAGGAGGAAATACGACTTCATTGGTTACGGATAACATTTCCACTGGGGGAACTTGGAAAGAGTTCCCTGAGTTCCCGAGGCAACTGGAACGCAGTGTAACAGTGCATAGAACAGTAAACAAGTAATAACAAGTCATTCTTATACAAGGCCGGCTGTAGGATTTCCCGCTTTGGGCCCCCTAAATCCTACAGTGGTCCCTGTATAAGAATGACTCACCTCCCCTTGTTTACTGTTTGCTAATCTGTTGGGGCGGGGGGTTCCTCAGTAACCTGACGCGTCAGATGGTTTGCTTCGCATAAAGGGCAGGCACTTTCAAAAATACTTGACATGGGATTGGATGAACCATCTGTCTATCACCATCTATAACACGCTTCAACTTCAAGTCCTCAACGCTCCTCACTGCCATCACACCTAAACCCGCCCAGCGTAGCTGTTTATATTTCAAATTCCTCAGAATCAACATTGATTGGAAAGTTCATTTTCTGATCTGGCACAAACGGATCTCCATAAAGAGTATCCAGACTGATTTGCGAAAGAAACAGAACGTGAGCTCTGAGATCAGGATTTTGTCGCGAGGCTAGCTCAATACTGCCCCCTTGGAAGACAATGTTGAGGATAATGACCCTTAAATGGTTAATTCAAGTGTAAATGATATTAAACGCAGCTTACCAGGTGTTCTGTGCACGCCAGCACTGTTCTTATAGGACTATGCAGGTGTGGATGTCCTCAAGAGCAGGAATATAGGGCACCATGTCTGTTGTTACCCTGGCATGGTTTAGGGCGAGGTCGGAGTCTGTGTCTAGGGGCTGGTGGGTTAGGGCCAGGTCAGAGTGTCTGTCTAGGGGCTGGTGGGTTAGGGCCAGGTCAGAGTGTCTGTCTAGGGCTGGTAGGTTAGGGCCAGGTCAGAGTGTCTGTCTAGGGGCTGGTGGGTTAGGGCGAGGTCATAGTCTTTCTGTAGGGGCTGGCGAGGTCGGCGAAGGGTTACGTTATTTCACACACTCTATGAATGGGGCAGAGGAGAGGAGATAAATAAAGTAGGTGTTGGTTGGCTCAGAGCCTTTCAACTTTTTGGAATGCCTGCAATTTTTTTTCTCCTCTCGGATTCTGGAAACTGCAAGCACTCAAGTGTTAGAGGCTGGAGTGTTGTGGAACCTGTCAGTAATTCACCGGGCAAGGCCAGCCTCTCAAAGCAAAGCTTATAGTAGGAGGAATTTCCCATCAGTCAATTAGACGTTTAGGAAACAGACAAGGAAAAAAGGAACGTGGGAGGTGTGTGTGTGTGTGTGTGTGTGTGTGTGTGGTGGTGGTGGTGGTGGGAGGGGGGTCGAGACATAAATCCAGGATTTAGTGTCAATTCATCCCAGCAGTGTAAATTCCACAGACAAAACCGGATTAGTGTTTTGTTAAGAATAGGAAGGTCTTGAGTCAATGGAGGAGCACGTCCCAGACAGACCAGAGGCTGCTGGCAGCGTCGGCCTGTTCCTCCCGTCCCATTCCACGGTGTCCAGTGTCTCCTCCTCCTCCTCCTCCTATTCTTTCCACCAGATCTTCCTCCATGTAATTCAAGACCACACAACACAATCTACTGCGGCCCGCACTCAAAACAAAGCATCAGGAGGAGGCCAGAGGATAAGAAAGCGCTTGGATCAGAATCGATTTTCTCCTGTTGCTTAACAAATAATGAGGTTCTGAGTGAGCGTGGTCATGTTTTTTTTTTTTTTTCCACCTCTGCGAGCTGGTTTGTCGGTTTGCGTTTTTCCGTTTGAAAGGCCAGACCGATCATGTTCCTCGATTGTAGTTTGGTTTTCCCTTGTTAAAGAGAAAATAGAACCACAGAGGTTAAATTTAGATTAACAAAGGGTCCGTCTGGAAGCCATGTACACTCACGCATCCATCTCAGCACATTCCGTCTCTCAATATCTCTTTATACTCCTGCAAATAGATGTGTAGCGGACAGAGATCCGGACTCACTTTGAACTCTAGCCGGAAGATCATCGGAGGAAATCACAAAACTGGAAGATCCAATCAGTTATCAAAATGGTTAGAAATATAAATGATCAAATCAGATTAAAGAATAATATGTGGTGCATAAAGAATGAGCGTAAACTCAAAGATACTAAATACATTGTGTGTCTATCTGAGAGACTCAGTTAATGTGCAGACAATGTTAGTTATAATGTGACTGTGGGAACCACACATTCTTGCAAAAGTACGGTATCACACACAAACACATGCGCACGCAAACACACACACACACACTACAGTACATTTCTCAGGCAGTGCCTGAACAATAGAACATCTATTGCTTTCCTCACACCTACCCCACAGTGGAGCACTTGACCTTGTTGGTGGTGAGATGAAGTGCTGCGCCCCCCTGGTCTCTGTGTAGATCACGACACCGTCCTATCCCAGACGCGGCCGTTTGAGCTCTAGATTCCTTCAGCACAGCTGGCAAAATGGCAGAATGCAGTGAGGTCATCATCCCTGTAGTGTGATGGACACGGGTCACTCTGACGCTGATATTCATCTCCCTGACAGAGCTGACCTTCTTCTGTCGGCCCATGACAGAGGTGGAGATGGAAGATATACGATACGGTCGCTCCTCCACATTAACCGGCCCTGACCGGAGGGGCGCGGTGAGAGTAGAGACGCTGGCCCCTGGGTGAGGAGGACGATGGAGAACATAGATGTGATGGAGTGTCAGTCACTTGAGACATTGGACACTAGTTTTAGTATCTGTGTTTTATTTTGAGTAGGTGTTATTTGTATGTATGTATTATGTCGTTTCATTCATCTTCATTTAAACTCAGTCCCAAGCCACACTCAAAAAATATTGGATTTACTTGTTTGTGGACAGTGATTCCACGATTAATAGTTATTTCAACATGAACATGCTGATTTACATGTACATAATTTAATTGTTTTCCACAAACATGATCAAATCAATTTGAATAAATTAGATCAGATCACTCCACTCCAAGTAGGAAATGAGTCCTTACCGTATCTGGGGGTCTTGTTCACGAGTGAGGGGACTATGGAGCGGGAGTTTGGCTGGAGAATCGGAGCAGCAGGAGCGGTTCTGCAATCGCTTTACCACACTGTTGTGACAAAAAGAGAGCTGAGCCAAGAGGTAAAGCTCTCGATCTACCGGTCTATCTTCGTTCCTCTCACCTATGGTCTTGAAGGATGGGTAATGACTGAAAGAACGAGATCAAGGATACAAGCGGCTGAGATGAGTTTTCTCAGGAGGGTGGCTGGTGTCTCCCTTAGAGACCAGGTGATATGTTCAGTCATCCGTGAGAGACTTGGAGTAGAGCCGCTGCTCCTTTGCGTCGAAAGGAGCCAGTTGAGGTGGTTTGGGCATCTAGTGAGGATGTCTCCTGGGCGCCTCACTAGGGAGGTGTTCCAGGCGTGTCCAGCTGGGAGGAGGCCGCGGGGTAGACCCAGGACTAGGTGGCGGGAGTACATCTCCACACTGGCCTGTTGAGCGGCTAAAGATTCCCCAGGCAGAGCTGGTTGTTGCTAGGTAAAGGGATGTCTGGGGCCCCCTGCTGGAACTGCTGCCTCCGCGACCTGACCCCGGATAAGCGGATGACGATGGACGGATGGATGGATAGATCAGATAAACATAATTTACATGATCAAATCATGTTATTCAAACACTGATTATTCATTAAAATCAGCAGACAATGTTAGTGATCTGTTCTTCTGCATGTTTTCCATATTCGGTTCTTTATGGGGGAACCCTTGTGAACATGGGGAGAACATGCAAACTCCACACAGAAAGGCTCGGAGTCCTTGCTGTGAGGCGACAGTACTAGGTACTGCGTGAGCGATTTTGAGGTTCAGTGATTTTGGGGTTCAGTGTCTTGCTCAAGGACACTTCGGCACACTCTTTTACTTTGCCTGCCGAGGTTCAACAATGGATCAACTTGGTCTTCTCTCCTTCACCGATGGCAATGACGTGCATGCACACGTGTGAGAGTTTGGAAGTGCACAATTTTTTAAACAATTAGTTAGTGCCATGATGATGACAATGGCAATGACATTTTTCAGATGAGTAGATTGTTGGAAAATGTCTGCAATCTGCAACCTCCACATAACACCAATCCACTTCCTTATTTTAACTTGCTCTTTTTGCACAAATAAAGCATCTTTAAGTAAAGTTGCTCTCTGCAATGTTTTTAAAGCCTGATGTGCACAAGGCATGGCCAGCTTTGTCCCGTGATGGCAGCGGTCATAAGCTTTGTCACAACAGCTCAGGGTAACATGAGCCTGGGGGATCTGTAACTTGCCTTGTTTACTCCAGGCCTCAGACAGCGTGGCCTAAGATAGCGTGTTTACTTCTTTACTCCAGGCCTAAGATAGCGTGTTTACTTGTTTACTCCAGGCCTAAGACAGAGTTTGAACTTGTTTACTCCAGGCCTAAGACGGCGTGTTTACTTGTTTACTACAGGCCTAAGACAGAAAGTTTACTTGTTTACTCCAGGCCTAAGACAGTGTGTTTACTTGTTTACTCCAGGGGCCTCATTTATCATTGAGGTACGCCTTCTTTTACACGGTCTTTTTCGCGAGTTCAGGCGTACGCCATTTGCCCCCCCCACATTGCGATTTATCAAGCCGTAAGGGCGAAAATTTAGTCGCCTTTCTCCGCGCTTTTGTAGGACACCTCTCAGCTTGTCCTACCGATTTACACGGTGTTCTACGCCCTTCTTGAACACAGGGGGAACTGGCGACGCAGGTGGTGCGTCGGTGAATTACTATGTTTGACGGAGAGAATAAGAGCGACAGTTCATGAACGCACAATCATGTAGGCTAATAGCCCAATTCAGCACAAACATATATCGCAATGCAAGATTAGACGTGTCCTCTAACCGGCTCATTCATGGTTCGATATGGATTTGTTCCCCAAACTGTACCTATGCGCTGTCCCAAACCCTTCCGCGCTATATGTCACACACTTAATGCAGGCACTCCATCAAACGCAAATCATTGACCAATTAGATTGTCAGTAATATGTGATCATGTGGACCTGTTTGCTGTTTGGTAAGCATACAAATGACAGTCCTCCTGTGCGTAATGCGAGCCTAAATGAATCCGGCGCTACTCGGCCTACTGGCTGAGATAGAACTCCAAAGAGGTGACGGCGATGGCGACTGCACCCACATAAGGGCACAATCAGTGAATGAATACGTCTATGTGAATCGCTAAAATGTGCACACTAGAAATACCCAAATCATATGTGACGCCGACATGCTCATCACAAGTGTAGTGGCACGGTGGCCTGGCTCCACGCATGACTCATTCATCCTGGCGCACAGCAGGGTAGGGCTAGACTGAAGGCAGGCGCTGCGCGTGACGGCTGGCTTATTGGTGTGTGCATAGCCAAGATACATATTCTTTGTCTTATTTACTTTAATCTTTATTAGCATTTTCCATCCATACAACGACAATACAATAAAACATAAAAACTTACAATAACAGCTTATGGGTACTTCCATCCATGCAGCTTTTTTTTCTTACTCAAATATGACAATTTTAATATTAGTGGTATCATCACACTTCCTTCTATAATCCATCCATTTTTCCCATCTCCCTTCAAACTTTCCTTCATGCATCCTCAATGCATGCGTGAACCTCTCCCTAACATACATCTCCTCCACAACACCCACCACTGCTCCTTGGTTGGGCGTTCCACCTTATACCAAGCCCTCGTTATTGTCTTTTTACTAGCAACCAATAGTACTTTCACTAGGTATCTGTCCCCTCCTTGTACATCATCCCGTGTTATGTTTGCCAAGATATATATTCAAAGCTGATAAGAAGGTGGAGGCACTGGATGTCGTGGCGCTGGAGGTGGTCAAGGACCACTGCAGACTCCCCCTCCTCTGAGTCCCACCCCACGTCAGAGTCTGGAGAAACAATTTCAATCATTTTCTTTGAGTTTGTCTGTGAACTTGATAATGCATTAAACATTTCATTGTGCAGCCATATTCATTTGATATGTTTTTCTGTTGGCAGTCAAATAAATGCTGTGATTTACCGGGTGATTTAGATGAGTCTTAATTTCCCAGAGGGGAAAATGTTTAATGTGTTCTAACATTATGAAGTGGTCATCTGCGTTATTGTTCCCTGTTTTTGGTCCTAATTTAATCATAGCCTACCACAGAATGTTTGCTTTCCTCACAGACACATGTTACAGTATGTCCGTGTATGCCAAATCCTAGATGCACAAAACGTAGCTAAAGTAGGCTACTAAGCTGTAGGAGCAAACAGACAAAGGTAGGCTATTAATACCTTCCGAAGAGGATTGTCTTCCTCGCGTGGACCTCACCAACTAGCACATGCACCTCCGTCTCCGAAAAGTTCCGCTTTTTCCCTCTTCGTTCCATGTTTCATTGTCCCGCCTGGGTGCTCCACGCTACCTTTTAAGCCGATTCCTTCCGGGAAACCACGTTTGGCCACTCATGGTTTTGACCATATATGGTTGGATTAGGGCGTGGAGGGGGCGGAACACGGGGCGCGTGCGCGTACGCTCTCTTCCCCGCCGGTCGTGCAGAAAAGGGCATACGACATTTTTGATAGATCCGAAAAGCGTGTAAATATTCTCGTCGTACGCTACATTTCGCATTTTCCGCGTTTTCGTCGTACGCCCTCTTTTACACCTGAATTTACACACTCTTTGATAAATGAGGCCCCAGGCCTAAGACAGCGTGTTTACTTGTTTACTCCAGGCCTAAGACAGCGTGTTTACTTGTTTATTCCAGGATCAAAACGTCATGTTTGACTTAGTTTACTCCAGGCCTAAGACAGTGTGTGTTCGACTATTTTTGATATGACCCAAGAAAGGAAGGTTGAAACACGATGTTCACAAAATTAGGCCACTAATTTGCAGGACAGCTGCAAACCCTTGTACTGTACACAAGCGGACAGGTGTCGAGGTCGGGAGGACGACAATCATGGTAGGGGCGGATAGGGGAGGGCACAAGCTCTTTTATGAATGCGCTGTTCTGTTTGCTCTGTTTGACATGGAGGTATGCTTCTCCTGACATATTGCAGTGTTGTTACACTTTTGTACTGTATGTCGATGGACGTATACAGTACGTGCTACAGCAAACAGAATGGCAAATGCATTGCTCCTGTGTAGCTATGCTGACACCTCGTGTTTATGTACTGATGGCTATCATGGCAATGCGGGGAGGCCCTTGAGATGTGTCTGAGAGGGCCGGTGACGCTCTTGACCAGGAGACGTGAACAATAGGCGGAACCAGCTGCTGTGGGAGTCGCGGTGACTGGGAGAAGGCCGTGTTTACAAGCAGAGCAGCCCCCGCTGAACCCTCTGTCCCGTGATGTGCAACGGAGGTCCAGCCTATAGCTCCGGGCCCCCACGGAGGAAGGTCGGTGCTCATTGCGAGGTCCCCGCAGACACGCGGCTCTGCCGACTAACAGTGTGAAACTAACAGCAACTAACTAAGGTCCAACCTGGCTTAGGTGCGAGGCTGGCTTGTTTCTCTTCAGGACTGGTAGGACGAATTGAAATTACATTAAATAATGTCTGATAAATAAAAATGGGTCTAGGTCACCTGGACACATCAGTTCCAATGCTTCCAATGCTAATCCAGCACAATGAGAGCGGGATAGCCAGTTAGCTCATGGGCTGGATTAGCTAGCAGCAGTTTCCATAACATTTATCCACGCATTCGACCTGCTGTCATCAAACCAATTAGCCACAGGACGGAGAGCAAGTGCATGGAAGTATCATTTGAAATTAGATACTGACAATCCCCCCCAGCTCCTTCTTTCTTTGTAAATTGGCTAATTTTATCTTTGCAAAAAAATGTTTCTAATGTTTGTTGGAATTCCACTGTGATTAAACAGTCATCTTGATTGCTCTGTCTAATCATTTCTGCAAGGACAAAACACTGATATAAATCCTGTTGTGAGTCTTTTTTTGTTCATGTCAGTTGCTGATACAAGAATGCATGCCCTTTAAAACAGCCTTCTTGACTGATGTGAGATCTGAAGTGTATCCTTCCTCACAGTGCATGTTACATAACATCCAGCCACATACAGTACACTGCTGTCTGTGGACACAGAGAGGCAGTGGACATTGGAAGGCAATGCCCTGCACAGTCGTGCGTTAGATCCACATAAGCTGGCGAAGATTTTCTCTGGGAACATCCAGCACCAGATGAGGCATGGCCATTCCTCCAGAGCATGCAAAAGCAACCTCGCAGGGGAACGCGGGCTGTCGTTTGTCAGCTGTACACGCTGGAATGCGTTTTGGACAGGTGGAGAGGGGTTCTTGGGAGTCATGGTCCAATGCCAACAGTGTCTGGACACTCCGAAGGCGAGCACAGGGAATCGCTTAAGTTGTGGTCCGACGTGTTATAATTCCAATGCGTTCAAACTGGCACCTGAATAAAAATGTGTTAGTTCCCTAAATAAAACTACATCTCAAAAGGCATGTTAAAGCCTTGCATTACCTATTAAGCCTGGTTCACATACAACAGACAATTTTAGAGTGGGCTGGTTTCAAACCAGTAAAATCCAAGCCCTGTTATAACCTCCTCTACAGTATATCCTCCAACCTGGCACCTACCAAATTACTGCATACAAAACGCAAAATTGCCTTTATAATTCCTCAACGCACAAGTGTTCCAAAGGTTCGCTTAACACATTGGTGTGGGGCTGTATGGTCTTGGTAAACAACAGGCCGATGAAGACAGAACTGTGACTGGTTTGCCCTTGCATGTCTAGGCATCACGCCTGTGCGTGTTTAATGTTTTTCTGCGGTGGCTAAGAGTAGCCTGCTATTCCTACAGGAAGCTGGATCGGGGCCCCTCTCTATCTTTTTCCTGAAGGTAGGAAGCCCCCCCCCCCTCCTCCCAGTATATTTAGATCACAGCTGTCCTTCATGGAAACATCCAAGGCCCCCGGGGCCTTCGGTAAGGAGAGCGGGAGCGGACTTTAAACATGGTGAGGAGGGGGCGTGGCCTAGAGAGAGGTCAGACGGGGCATTCTGATTCACTGTTAGTCTGTATTGTTGTTATTGTCCACGAACAGGCGATACACCTTGAGATCCTATGTACGTGCGTCTGTCTGTCTGTCTGTCTGTCTGTCTGTCTGTCTGTCTGTCTGTCTGTCTGTCTGTCTGTCTGTCTGTCTGTCTCTCTGTCTGTTTCCCTGTCTGTCTGTGTGTCTGTCTGTCTGTCTGTGTCTCTGTCTGTTGGTCTGTGCCTGTCTCTGTCTGTCTGTATTTACTGTGTGCTTTTTATGGTCACGTTCTCGCAAAAGCTGACGGAAAGTTGTCAGATCCATCATCTGTGATCACAAAAGGGGAAATCCGCACTCTCTAATAAGTTTTAACTGCTTTTAATTGCATCATCTGTCCCATCTCTTCCTCCTCCTCCTCTTCCTCCTCCTCCTCCCTCCACTCCCCTCTGGGATTTCCCACAACGCTCACTGGTTCCACACCACTCTGACCTCCAGCACACGCACACTCCGCTCTGTGCTCCAAGAAACAGCTGTCATGTGGCCCGTGCGAGGCAGCTGTGTGGGAGAGAGAGGGTCGACAATAACCTGTCCGCTTTTGGTCCCCCGGTGACCCGTTTCCAGTGTCGTTTTCACATTGGAGAGGAGTTTCCCTGGGACTGTTTCAACCACTGTTGCGGGAAGGACAGGACAGCTGCAGCAAGGAAATTCAAAGCTGCATCTGACAGCGTCTAAAAATAACGTTTTCATCCACTGCTCAAAGTGCTGTTTTTATGATGTAAAGGTTAGCCAGGGCGGAATGCCCCCCTTCCTGTGATTGTTTCAATCATGCTCCTGTTTCCACGGCCGAGCAGAAACTTCACGTTCGGCGCTGTGTGATTTACAGCCTTCCACTGGAGGTTCCCCCACATGTGACTGTAAAAGTTAAGTATATCTCAAAATGCTCACACTGCAAAGAGAGCATAGCCGAGGCATTTTAGAGACAGGCAACCTGGAGTGGACAAAAGCGAGTGGTTGCTGAGCAGTAAAGCAAGCTACAGTACATCTGAGAGATGTTCAACTTCTTTAAACGAAGCACCTGTTGAAGAAGAGAATGCGTGGGAGACGTTTTGTCAATGGAGGGGTTTCCTGATATCCCTTCAGCTCCCAAGTTGCTCCCATGGTCACGGGAGCACAAAGGGAACCTTATTTTCTTGGTGGAACTTGGCCAGCACCATTATGCAGAAATTACAGGTTTAAATTAGAGACAAGAGCACTCAGGATATGAAGGCTGTGATCACAGATGATGCTTTTGACCTCTGAGAAGAGGTCAAACTGGTGAAGCATCACAAAGTCAAATGTCAGCAAGGTCGAACAAGTTCGAAACCACTGCTAAGTTTTTGTTTGGCGCTGCTGTCATGGTGTGGTGAGGCTCATTCGGAGGGTGTCCAGCGACATACGGACAGTGACGATGGTGTAAGTTTCTACCTCAGGTGCCAGAGATCAACGCTCCCTTCCAGCTCATCCTGTTAGCCCACACCTGATACAGCAGCAGGACAGAGAGTTGGTTACACCAAATGCTGCTCACTTTTTCCATTAAGAAGATAATTCTCTCAAAACAGATGTAAAAAGACAGACAGATCTAAACACAGATCTAAAAGTTACTGACATGATTGATGAAAAAGTAATTAAATTGAGACATGAGACAGAGAGAGGGAGAGAGAGAGCACTGCAAATGCTGTTCTCATGTCACACTGAAACAACTGGTTCAGAAACAGTAGATGTTTATTCTTGATATTTCAGTCTGGATACTCTCCATAGAGATCCGTTTGTGCCCGATCAGAAAACAAAATCAGCGTTGGTTCCGAGTAATTTGAAATACAAACAGCTACACTGGGCGGGTTTACTGTATGGCAGCGAGGAGCTGTGGAGTTAGCATGTGATAGATGGTGATAGACAGATTGTTCATCCAATCACCTGCCAAGTATTTTTGAAAGTGCCTGCCCTTTTCCAGTTTCCAACGGAGAGTTCCCAGATGGTTATGTGAAACAAACCATCTGGTGCATCAGGTTAGGTTATGGTTAAAGTGCCAAAAATCATCCAATTCTGTGTCGCCAGATTTGAATCTGTGTCACGCACGTGAGTGGCTGGTGACATTATCTACCACTGTTGTGCACCAAGCAAGAGTAACAATGACCCTGGTTAACTTCTCACATTTCAGCCACATAGGAAGTTGTTAAGATAGGATTTCCAATGAAAGGAGGATGGGGGGGGGGGGGGGCCTCTATGTTCCCCGTGTCAGCGCTGGTGATCACATGCAGACATGGTCCACAAGCTTTCTGGGGCACTCTTCAATCAACAACCAGCCTGCTGTTTGACCTGGGTGGAATCCTGTCCCCTTGTAACTTCAAACCCCGGACAACGCATCCATCTCTCAATAGATTGTGTCTCAACAATTAAGGCTACACAAACATAACCAGGCCAGGTCCAGCCTGGCTTATGTGCGTGGCTGGCTTGTTTCTGTTCAGAACTGGTAGGACGGAAGCTAGTCATGCCACTGAAATAGCTGTGAATTGAAATGACATGAAATAATGTCTGATAAATTAAGATAGGTCTTGTCGCCTGGACACATCAGTTCCAGCACAATAAGAGCGGGATAGCCAGTTAGCTCATGAGCTCACAACAACTAGTAGTAGCTTCCATAACATTAATGGTAGCGGTCAGTGGCTAAAGCAGTTACACTGATGATTCCTGTAACGTTAGCTATTTTGCTGCAATTGGTTCAACTTCTGTTTCTGGACAAAGGTAAGGGATAAACCCAGATAACACAAGGCTAGCAGACCTACAGCGGGTCCCCGATGGACGAGCTGGCGGACTTCCAGCCGAATCCGCTGGCGGACCTCTGGCCGAATCTGCTGGCGGGTTCCTGGCCATTTGCACATCGAATGGCAAGCAGACCTCTGGCGGATTATTTGCGTCAAGGACAGCGGTCCGCTAGTAATCCGAAATGCTCCCGCTATTGCTCCACCACCATTCCACCGGTAGTTTGTTGTCTATATTCTAGGCCCATTGGTCCTAGGCTTATGGATTTCTATTGCTAAATTAACTTACTCAGAAATTTTTTGGGGTAACCCTTCCTTTCATAGTCCCCCAATTACTAAACATTTACCAGGTAAATACATGCAAAGTATAGCCTAATATATAATGGGTAATTACTGAGACACTTGGGCCCAATCTCAAACCACCCCCTAAGCCCTCGCCCTATCCACTCCCCCTCCGTTTGCGCGTTCACGCCGAGCTTCGCCATGTTAAGGGCCGTCCCAAACCAATTAGCGCGGAGTGCGCTTGGAGTGCGAGTGGGCTGTCAACTCCTTAAATAGCAAGCCTGCATCATGGAGGTATAATATAACGGGCCTGCATCAGTGCAAGCTCCCGATAGCCGAAGCAGGAAGTGCACGTGCCAAATAGATGCCGCAGGAAACACCATATAAATAAAGTTCCGTCTTCCTACACTGTCAATTATTTTAGATTATTTTACAGCATTCAAACATTTGTTTTTCTCACACCGATTTCACTGCATCAAACAAAATCGCAGAATATGGTGTCAAAAGATACAACCAAGTGATACAATCACTTTATCCCTAGATCACTTGACTTGTAGCAAACTCTTAAAAGCCTGTATTCATAGCCGACATAAAATAAATCTAAATAGGCCTAGGTCTACGTCAAATGTAGCCTACATCATATATTCCTTCCCATTAGGCTGCGATATGCAAATGGATCGTCACAAAAGAAGGAATGCTGACAAAGAGGCATAGGAGTAAGTTATTAATTGATTTATGTATTTGTCTCGGACAGTGTTATAGTATTAATTTAGTTAGAGTTCATTTGAAAAAACATTTCCGTTTGGACTTTTGACCATTTCTCATCATACATGGATTTAATTATAGTGATTTATATTGTATTATAAATCCTTAACATTTTCCCCATCAATCACCTAAACATGCCATGGTGACGGCCCTGTCCCGGTTGGTTCCGGTGGAGTGGGGAGTCCGTCCCAAATTTGGCTTTCCATTTATATCCCCTCCCCCTCGATTGAGAGTGCCCTCCACAGCTGCGAGTGACACTTCATTTGGAGGGACACTCGGTGGTGAAGTGGGAGTGGGTAGGGGGTGGTTTGGGATTGGGCCCTACTGTAGGTATAATTTAAAAACAGGAGTATTTCAAATGTTCAATTACTGCACATAAATTCAATAACTGACAAAGCACCACCAGGTAACCACATTTTGACATAGCTTCTATAACATCCAGGCCCCCCAGGGGCCTGAACCCCGACCTTATGCATGGGAGTCAGATGCTTTATCCACTACACTAGTGAGGAACTTGACAGTGCGGGATGTCATAGGGTTTTTATTTTAGTGTGCTGGGACCACTGCCTCTTGTGGTGGCACAATCAGTTTGACACAGTTAATTCATCTGCAAAACAGACTACATTTCCTTAAAAAAAATAAAAAATGTTTTGTTCCCATTGGATCTCTCCCGTTCATTTGAAAAAGGGGGCAGAGAGGAGAGGAAGAAAGGTTCTGGCTAAAGTTAAAAATCAAACAGGCTGGTGCTCAACCGGGAAGTGGACCCGTGATCTTCTGCATGGGAGTGGGGTGCTTTATCCACTACACTACCGAGGATCTGGTAAGTACATGGTGTCATAGTGTATTTATTTTGGTGTGCTGGGACTACTGCCTCTTGTGGTGGCAACATAGAACTGCAGGTCAACAATGGGCATGGGAAGGAGGGAGGGAGGGAGGGAGTGACAACCAGACAAATGCTATCTATGGTGCCTTGGCTTACAGCCACGCACAAAAAAATACTTCGAAATTAAAGGGTGCAATATGCCCACAAAACAAAATCTGACACATCTGTGAGACACATTGATTTTTAAATCCAGGCTCTTGCAGCTTTGAATGCTTCTCACATTGAATCCCCCACTGCCAATATTCAGGCTTAAGTCTGGGACTTTCACTGTCTCATTAGGCTCCATTAAGGCCCTGACACACCAAGCCGATAACCGGCCGTCGTGAACAGTCGTGAACGTCTGTGAGCGTCGGGACTGTCGGGGCTTCAAGTTGCTGCAGTGTGTCGCGCACCATTGGCCATGTCGGAGAATTTTCTGGACGAGTCGGGACATTTGAGCATGTGTAATTGGCGTCGGAGTGAGTGGGGCGTCGGAAAAGAGAGATCACTCTGATTGGCTTACAGAAGTCACGGAAGTGACGAAAGCAAAGAAACTGCATTTCAGTGTAGCTTACTATTGCATTTTGTTGTCCCAGTACAGATAACCTCCTTATATGCTACAGTGCAATGTTGAATCTAATGTAATCTAGAACGTTGTGGAAACGACGATTTTTGAGTGACAGTAGCCTACAGCTTATTCCTTGTCCCGTATTTTCTGTACTTCACCGCTCATAGGCTATAAGTGCATTCTATTCATAATCTAAATGTGACTAGAAGAAAATGAGTTAACGCCTTGGTTTCTTTTCAAACACAGCCTTAAGTAACAATCAAATTCACTTTACAATATAGGCTAAAGGGGATAATGCAAACACCTTCAGTTACAATCAGAGGTGTAGTGGTAAATACAGAGGTGGGTAAACTGTTGAGTAGGCTATAGTTTACTACCTTGTTTTCCCTCATTGATTAACAGTTGATCAGATAATAGCTGAGTAAACTCTCAGCCTCATTTCAAGGAGGTGGGTTAACCGAGTTTACTTGGGTTTATCCTCCACTACACCCCTGGTTACAATAAACGGAAGAAAGGAATACAAAGGCGTGATTCAAAATCAAAAGGTTTCAATTTATTAAAATGTTGCTGGAAGGAGCTGCGGAGGGAAGTCAATGGGTTGGAGGTATACAAGAATACACCAGAATACATTTCAGACTTGCTTGTTAGGTACATGCCCAACAGACCACTCAGATCGTCAGGCACTGAACTTTTAACAGTTCCAAAAGCCAGGACCAAGAAACACGGAGATGCAGCTTTTAGTTTCTATGCCCCCAACCTCTGGAACACCCTGCCGGAGTGCCTAAGAAGGGCCAAAACAACGGAGGTCTTCAAGCGAGATCTCAAGACGTACCTTTTCGACCTAGCCTACAATCACTAGCCAGGACCTTGAGACACAGAAAGGCAGCCTCAAACCTACCTGTGAATCCTCTGTATACATTGGTGTATATCCTGCTATGCACTGTATGTATATCAAGTAGTGTACAGAAGCTGGTTACCCTGAAACAGGCTTGTTCTGTTCTGACATCTGTGTTGCTTCAATGGCTCAGCATGCTACTAACCGTTTTCTGCCTCCCCAAGTGCCTCTCTCTCTCCCTCCTACCCTCTAACCAGGTCCAGTGGATGCCCCACTGTCGCCTGCAGACCACCCTGAGTTCGATAGATACTCCCGTGACAGCTGTGGATGTTGTAGTATTTAGTTAACACACACACGTACACAGACATACACCAGCCCACTTCTGGCTTTAGGCCTGGGCCATGGCAAACACACACCAGTATTTGCCATGTCTCTCCTATCATGTTTTTAGCCTCTCTTACTCTGAAAATGTAATTTAATGTCATTTATTGCTTTATAAATGTTCTTAGACAAACATACTCCAGGAGCTTGCTCGATCGCCTTGTTGAGAGGGGTCAGGGAATAATTTTTACAGCTCACTTATCTGGCACCCGGGTGATACTGTTTTTTTGCTTCTCTCTGGAATATGTAGGGGTGGGTCGTATGCCCACCTCCCTTGTTCTCTGTAAAGCGCATTGTGTTGCCTCTGGGTATAAAATGCGCTATACAAATAAAGCTTTGATTGATTGATTGATTGATTGATACAAATGGGAGTTGGCCACACACGACAGATAAACTATATATTCTAAAATACTGGGCTAACCCCCCAGCCGGAATGACGCCTACACCGATAACTAAAACCTAGGGGGACCAGTTGTTTTTTCAGAAAAACAGTTTAGTTTAGTCATCATTCATAAACACTTCCTTATTCCTCCACCACACATGAGCTGGTGTGGCGTTCAATGTGGGTAGCACATAAACAAGAGAAACAATCTAAACACTACTCTAAAAGATGACATTTCCTACATTTTGTCCCACTGAAAAGGCACCACATCACTTTCGGAGACAAAGCAATGCAGATCATCCCTCTGCATCCTTGTGTTGTAGCGCTGGTTCTGCATGGTAGAGAGCCTGTCGCAGGTCAGGGGCTTGACTCCATCTTCTTGGGACACTTCCTGGTGGGGACGGATGCTGATGTGTTTCCCATCCAGAGCACCGAGGCACCTAGTTTCGGAAATTACACTGAGCCTGGAATCCACCTGCTACTTGATGCCACTCTTCCACTGTGTCCAGGCACTGGGAAATGACAATACAATGTGTCATGTTATTTATTTGGACCCTGAGTCAAGATGAAATGAATGAATTGTATAACCCATGAAATGGACAGGCCACTGATTATCCAGGTGCTGTTACACCTCCATTCACATGTATCCTATACGACCGACCTGGTGTGATTGCACCCAATTGTCTCCCAATGCTGCCCACAATATGCCAGGAAGTGCTATTTTAGCATAAAGATGGCCCATCAGCATCTGATTTTAGCATAGAGACCGCCCATCACCATAGCATGCATTGTGAAGGAGTGGACTTGTAGTCGTCCATTGTTGTTCAAATGCCTACAGACTGCACTGTAAACATCAAAGTATCTAAAACAGGTAGGCTATATATTACATAACTTCATGTATTTCACTTTTAAAACCTGGTAGATTGCTGCACAGGTTTCGAGAACAAGGCTGTTGTCCTCTTGGTGTGTTCAAGTGAAACAGGGAACGGGAGGTGACGCAAGGCACAGCAGTTGTCCTCGTCGGCGCTAGTTCTTTGATGTCGGGTCGGTGTGTCTGGGCCTTTAGACAGACCCTCCAGATCTACGTGTAGCCCGTCACTCGCCATTACGGCCTGTCATTCGCGATTCCCCTCTGCTCAGAGACAAACACGCTGTACCGTGGAGCACAGCAGGTCAAGGCTCATCATTTGCTCGAAGAAACAGAGGATCTCACACAAGATCGGTGTACTTCAAGCCTTCACTGACATGCTGTGGCTGTGAGTACTGTTCGTTCTGAAGAGTGTCACCCTGCTATCCAGTGAAGTTCTGAGATGAATGGAAAAGTCTAGTACAACTGCATCACATTAAACGGCTCACAAGGCTGCTTGCAGCCGTGAAGAAGGCCTGCTGGGTGGCTTCCAGAAAAAGACGCATACAGATGCCGGACACTAAAGTTAAAGCTTCAATTTCCCTCAAAAACAGTTTCCACCATATGCCGAAGTAGGGAGTCCGCCTTAGGGGAAAATGTGTCACTACATTTTGGAATTTATCAGTGAGAGGAATACGGTATCAAAAAAATTCATTAAACACTCTACCCTCAGTTATGCAACCACAACAACAACAACTACTGCGCATGTCAGTAGAGTTCAATAGCAAAAGTCCAGTCACACTGTAGGGTGTGTATCTGTGTGTGTGCGTGTGTGTGTGGGTATAGTTGGCTTAATGTTGATCCCCAAGCCATATGATGTAACTCAGACACACTGTGTGTATCCCCCATAGACCCCAGCTCTGTCCCTGGGTGTGTGTGAGAGAAAGGAGGGCTACATGGTAAGGGGCCACAGGCTGCCTGAGACAAACAGATGCATTGATGAAGGGGAAAGAGATCAACCCCCCCCCCCCCGCACACGCTTATCTTCCGGATCATCCTGGCTCCTCGGCCCTCTCCTGTTACCTGTCTGATTGGATGGAGTATCTCTCCAATCCTCCTCTTATTGGGTTTGGCTGGCTTAACCAGTTAGGCTGACAGGGTTAATAACCTCACATCATGTCAGTGTGTTGACTTCATCAGTGGAAACTAACCTTTCAGGACAACACTTGCTGCGAAGAAGACGATTCATCTTCTACAGGTTCACCACAGGGATAATAATGTGGGCACAGTTCCATCTATCTCCGAGTCGCCTGTTGTCAGGCAGAGGTGATAACCACATTTACACTCCCTGATAAGCGCATGGTTACCATGGCGGCAGGTTTAACAGCGTTCAGGTCCCTCCATGACGCTTCTTGCCGAGTAGGGAAGGTGGACCAGCCTCTTCACATCCCAGAGGCCTACAGCAGCCTCTACCTGGGGAAACTCAGAAATCAAGTCTGGGGATCAGTTGTGGCCTGCTGGTTCACGTTCACGACTTGCACTGTGTTCAGTATAGGCAGAAACATATTTTATTGTGGGCCTTCTACTATTTTACTTTTCTTTAACAAAGCCGTTTTTTTTTTTTTTTTTTTTAACCAGGCAAAGCTATTACAATAAGAACAATTTCTTATAACAGCGGCCTGAGGGAAGGGGGGGGGGGGGTAAAAGGTCAATAGTTTGAGTCTACAGTATTATGCTAATGCTACATGTACTGTACAGTATCATTTATCACTGAAGGTAAATCGAGGATGTTTAAAAACCAAACAACTACACATCGGGGGGGGGAGGAGGGGGGGGACTATCCCGACATCATGCACATCAGTGCCTGCCTGCGCTGTTTACCTGTCTCTCTCCACACATCCCCGGTTGCCATGGCGTCCTGAGCAGCGCGGAGCCGGGACTGCGCGGCCGTGGCAACAGCAGTGGCGTCGGGTCAGCTGACAGACGCAAACACGCTGAGCCCCATTAGCCTGTCGGCATCAATCACCTCGCCGCCTGTTATTGTGAGAACTAAGTGGAGTTTTCTCAGGAGGATGTACGCGATGAACCCACAGTCACACTGTGTTCCTGCCCTCTCTCTTTCCTCGGCGGGTCTAGCCCTTACAGAGCAACGCTTGGCCAGAAGAAACTAACCCTGTTGCCTTGGTGCTCTCCGGAATACATGGACTCTAATTGGTTTGGAAAGAGCTGTGGTGGACGCTGTTCCTGGCTGAGGGCGATAATGATATCAAAGAGCGCCCTTATGGTGATTCATCAGCGGTCTGCTTTACAGCACCGCAGCTCTCCACTCCTACATTTGGGTCACCGATGAGCATAAACCAGTCGCTGTTATGAGCAGATGCCTTGATGAGGGCCCTTGAACACTCAAAGGATGCATGAAGTGAAGGGTTATCTGTTTTAGGTTGTGAGTCTGTGCATGTGCCGTCATGTCCAAATGCATCCTATAAACACTGTGTGATAGCTCAAACGTTGCTTACTGAGATGTCTTTGAAGGAGATGATGACGCAAGTACCAAACCCTTACCAGAACAGAACAGAACCTTTGAAAAACATCCAGCTAGATTAAAAAGTAGAAAACATCAACTTCAATGAAAAATGTTTTAAAGGTAAATATTGCAATATTGTAAATATTACATCAAGGATTAATCCTTACATTACATTACATTAGTCATTTCGCAGACGATTTTATCCAAAGTGACTTAAAATAATTGCATTTAACATAGGTATTACTTGCCAGAACTCACAAGTACCTCTCCTTCCTAAACAAGTGATAAGAGCTTAATCTAGTGCTAAAGTCAAAGTGCAAGAGCAGCTTAATACAAATCCAATAGGTGCTTAAGAGGAAGGGTCTGGGTAGACAATGTAAGGTCATAGAGCAGGAATCAGGAGCATGTACTGTAACCGATGCAATAGTGCTGAGAATGACAGTTGGTCGTCCAGGGTCACACCCAGATTCCTCGCAGTCCGAGTTAGTGTCACCACTGTGTCTTCAATGGTGATGGCCAGGTCCCGGTGTGGGCAGCCCTTCCCAGGGAGGAACAGCAGTTCAGTCTTGTCAAGGCTGAGCTTGAGGTGGTGCGTCGCCATCCACTCCGAGATGCCAAGCACACAGCTATGCGTGCATTCCCTTGTGTGTCAGAAGGGGGAAATGACAGGACCAACTGGGTGCCATCAGCATAACAATGGTAGGAGAAGCCATGTGAATGACAGAACCCAGAGATGTAGTGTAGAGGGGAAAGAGAAGAGGACCCAGAACAGATCCTTGTGAAACCCCCATAGTCAAACTAAGTGGTTCTGACACGGATCCTCTCCATGTGACCCGGTAGGAGCGACCCGTCAGGTAGGATGTAAACAGAGAACGTGTAGTGCCAGTGATGCCTTTCTCCTGAAGGGTGGAGAATAGTCCACAGTCTGGAGATTGACAACCCATGTGACTCTTCTAATGCTCCTCAGGTTTAAAATGCAGTTGATGCAGTGCCTCAGTGGACAGAACATAGGTGAACTAACACATTATCAGCACCAAATCAAGTCAAGAAAACTTTATTATCCCCTAGGGGCAATCTGTAGTACAGCAAGCAGTAATAACCAGACAAACAATAAACAATAAATACAATACAAACAACCACATCACCATTGTTTCTTTCTATCAATTAGTCTGCTGTGTTAGCATAATCTGCATGCAGTACAGTAGGGATATTTGGTCTGGCACTCTGGAATGTTGTCACAGCAACTCCAGCACTCCAAACGTATTTCTTTCATTCCACAACATCCTGCTTGACAGACTCACGGACTTGGGACTCGCAAACAATTGTTTGACTTGGTTTAGTAGTTACCTCTCTGACTGTGTACAGTCCGTGAAAACTGAGGACTTGTTATCTGATCCACTGTCTCTGTCTATGGGTCTACCTCAGGGTTCCATTCTTGGCCCTACATTATTTAAGATTTATCTAAATAATGTCGCTCTTGTCACTACCAATTCACACATCCATTTATATGCTGACGACACAATTTTGTATACATCTGGCCCAGTGGCGGCTGGTGACTCAAAAAACTGAGGAGGACAGGAGGAAGAGAGGCGAACCGCCCATGGGGGCCGGGGGGCACGCGCCGGGGGGCACGCCGGGGGGCACGCGGTCAATTTTAGCGTATGAGAACTGAATAACACTTTCTTTAACTACATGCAGCATTTATTTATCATATTCATGATAAAATATTACAAAACAACAATAAAACATTGTAAGCAATAGTTGTTGTAGCCTAATGGATTGTACTCTTCTCTAAAGAGAGAAAAGAATTGATATTGGTGAGGTGCTGGAGACGTTAGGTGATATATGATTTTTTTTTTTGATTAGGTGACACTGAGGTGTGCTGGCTCTCAAACAGTTTGTTGGCAAATAGATTTGACAACTGGACAATGGAATACAATGCACAGCAAATGCAGTATCCAACAGTTCGCTCATGGCAAGCTAGCAATGGTTTTCTGTATCGTAACAAAGCATCTTTCACCCACTTTGCTAAACACACCCTGTTTAAAATGACGGTTCATCCTATTTTAGATTATGGCAACATCATCTATAGGATCACCCCCAAACACTTCCTTAATAAACTGGACGTCATCTACCACTCTACTATCCGCTTTGTCTCCGGTGCTCCTTTCAACACTCCTCACTGTGACCTGTCCTCCCAAGTCCAGTGGCCATCACTTCAAACCAGACGTCAGAAACACTGGTTTCAGTTCATTTACAAATCCATCATTGGCAAAACTCCACCATACCTCTGCTCACCACTGACCATTTCCAGCAGTACACGCTGCCTCCATCGATTGGAACGAGCTACACAAGACGCTAAAACTTGACACCCTCATCTCATTACCCTCCTTCAATAATCTCCTACACGACTTAATTTCTGATCAATGCACCTGTTTTTGAGATAATCTGTCCTGGTCCACAGCACCCTGCCTGTTTGCATTGAGTCTTAAATGCTTTTAATTTTTTTCTGTAATGTTGTGTATGTGTGTTTATTTTTGTACTGATTCTTATTGTTCATTTATGTATGTCTTTTCATTTATTTAGGATTGCATGTGCTCCGACCTGTTTAACTTCTGCCTCTTGGCCAGGTCGTCATTGTAAATGAGAATTTGTTCTCAATTGACTTACCTTGTTAAATAAAGGTTAAATAAAACAAATAAAAAATACAATTCAATCTCTTTTCAACCTCAACTTCTCCCTCACCAAATCTCCCAAGCAAAGGCGTGAAGTTACTGTGGGTTTCGAGCGTGTTGTCGACCCCACACCTTTGCGTGTGTTGCTGAGGTGCTTCGAGGCACCTGCAGGCACACAGCATCCCTCACAAACAACAGCACGTGTTCTCAACTCTCTCACTTTGATAGCATCTCAGTTCCGTATTACAAACTGATTTATTTCTTTCACATACAGTACCTACAGTATACTCTATTCACGGCTCTCCTCCCCCTAGCCCCCTCCGTTCACATCCCTGGGGAGTGTAGACTCTATTCATACCTCTTCTTCTCTCCCTGGCTCCCTCCTCTTCTTCATATCCCTGGAGAGCGGAGCTGATGTCTGCAGTCGTTAGCAGCCTCTCGCTTCAGGCGGCGTGTCCATAGCAACAGCTGGGGCACAGCGGGAGAGAGGCTGGCGGTCTCCCACGTGCGTTAGAGGATTCAGTACATGTGACATGTGTACATGTGACCACCAGGTACTTCTGTCTGTCGTTGAGTGCGGCTTTATGCTTTTGTGCGATACGATGTACTGTAACCAGAGAGGAAGAGAGTTACAGGAGAGTGAACAGAGTGGGTCTGCTGCTCATCTGTCAGGTTAGTTTTAAACTCGATCCCATGGATATAACGGCGTTACTGTATCTCTCTGTTCTGGCTGGTTCACCCTCCATTTTACCCTCTGCCTTATGCTCTGAGGTCAGACGGACGGGTCCGGGTAATGTATCCAGGAAGCGGCTGCGCACACAAAAGGTGAGAGAAGAGAGGTGTGTGCCAGACTCCTGCCACGGCCAGCCAAGCTCACTCCCTGAAACTATTCCATCCGCTCCACAGCTGTTGTTTTTTCTCTGGGACCAGCCCTGCCCCCCCCAATCCCCCCATCTACAAACCAAGTGACCAATAAATACCCACCTTCCTCTCCTCTACGTGTCTGCTGATATCTGAACCCAGCCTTATCCGAACCTTTTGTGGTTTCCTTTTAATGACTCAATGTCATTGCGTATAGCTAATTCTTCCTGATAAAACCACTGTGTTTACAATGCTATAGGAGCCAACGTTTCAGTACTCTGCACTAGCCTCTCTCTCTCTCTCTCTCTCTCTCTCTTTCTCTCTCTCTCTCTCTCTCTCTCTCTCTCTATGTCCGGATGCAAGACACTCTTTCTTACATACTACTGGTTCAACTCCACTTACAAACAAATAAAACAGCTCTAGCTCAGGGCCCTAGGGCAAAAACGCTTCTTCGTATGTGTTGGTTGTTGCTTCCTCTCCCCACAGGCTCGGGGCCGAGGGGTTATCCTTTTACCACCCCAAGCGTGGGTGAGGGGGTCCCCCGGACTATATATCCTGGCACACCTCCAGGAGCCATCCACAACCGTCAGGCCATGCATTCTGTTGGGTGTCCGATATATCAGACAGTCCTGGATGACGTGGTCTGCGGTTTGTTCCTCGGCACCACACTCGTACGCCGCACAGGACGCCAAGCCCCATCTGTGCATCGATGAGCGGAAGCGGGTGGGGCCTCTTAATGAATTCCTAGAGCTACTATGGTAAGAAAGGTTGGAGAGATTCGCCAGATTAATTAATTAATTAATTATTAAAGGAACACACCAACTTTTGGGGAAATAAGCTTATTTCTTTTTTTGCCATCTTCCTTCCATGCAGTAGGACCCGTTAGAGTCATTAGCCTAGGCTAATGTTTCAAATCCACTTCCAGTGATTAAGCTTAGCTAGGCTAACGGCTCTACCGGGTCTCAATGCTGAGAAGAGAAGGGTATGTATTTTCTTATCGGACTCTGGGTAAGATGGCAGATAAGATAATTTCCCCAAAAGTTGGCATGTTCCTTTAATCAATCGTCCACATCCATGGCCGCCCTACGCAGCCTGCATTGCTGAGTGTAGTGAGTTACTGTACAAGCTGTTAGCATGGTTAGCATATTAGCATGCCTCTCTTTGAACTTAAAGGCAACAACAGCATACGGGTGATGGATGTGGGTATTCTAGCAGGAGACCCTGCAGCCCATCCAGTCAGCAAATGTCAGCGCTCGAGGGCATCTGAGGAATCTCTCTGGATGAAGTCCATCTGTCTGTCAGAGAGACAGAGGTCAGCAGACAGGGACACGGCCTCTCCCTCGGCGAGGCCAGTATTATTCCTTTCGGCCGTTGGGAGGGGGGGGGGGGGCAATCCATCATCCCCCAGTACTAGTGTGACAGGTTGGCAGGACAGGTGCATGTCCCAGAGACCTTCCAGGGTCACATAGTCTTGCCTACACCAATGACCCCCCCCCCCACCCCACACACACATCCATCGTGACGCTGCTGTTGGCGTGTAATCGAACACCACCTCTAAACCCTGTGTGGGATATCAAGGGTAATCCCATTTGTCATTGAAAGTGAAATCTGTCGTAACACCCCTGCTAGGAGAGCATGTGGTGGCGGAGCTCATTCTGTGGAGAGTGTGAAAGGGATGGAAGTGACAGGGAAAACATCAAGCACTATGCGAGGACGAGAATTAGTGACCTGCACATGCACGGTGGACTGGCATGTGACCGCCTGGCCACCTGCTCCTGCGGGGTATGGAAAGTCTGACATGGAAAGTCGTCTGTGCTGGAATGCGGCTTCGTCACACCGGACTACTCCGGTGCGCTGTCCAGGGTCTTCCCCGTCAGTTTACTGGACTAGGCCCACGTGAATACCAGACACCCTGCCTTAAGGAAACTATAATAATGTGTTTATTCCACTGATACTCTTACTGCCAGTGTGGGAAAAGGACATATTTTAGAGGGGCGTAATCAATACAAAGCAGCTCATCCAATGTAAAATATGATGGCCTGTTAACTTAGAAACATGCCTTCATCTGACTTGATTCTTGGTGCTCTGCATTTTACTGAATTTCTTCAGTAAATTGTTCTTTCAAACTGTACATTGTTCATTTCAAA
Organism: Borostomias antarcticus; assembly: GCF_949987555.1. Classification (NCBI taxonomy): domain Eukaryota; kingdom Metazoa; phylum Chordata; class Actinopteri; order Stomiiformes; family Stomiidae; genus Borostomias; species Borostomias antarcticus. The sequence continues at coordinate 15,457,541 of NC_140255.1, read as the reverse complement.
TTAGTTTTTAAACACATTTCAAATTAGAAATTGTTCTGAAACGCATTTCAAATTAGTTTACTGAACTTAGTTATCTGTATTCCTGTAAAAATTCTTCTTACAAATAAGTTCCTTTATTAAATTTTTCCTAAGGCAGCGGGTTTCCACACTTTTTTAAGTATCATGTATCTTGAGTACATCAGCACAGTGGATCTGTATCACTGGATGATTGGCCCATCCCTGGCAAAGTTGCCGTAGGTCTATCTGTACTGTATCTGCCATGGCAGCACACTGGCCGACTATTGCACAACTACCGACGAGACAAAAAGCCATTGCTGATGGAAAAAGCCAGGCCTATTGTCCAAAACATTCTTAGCATTCATGTGTCCTCTTTTTGTCCTGGCTAACACCCAGCTCTCCCTGACCCAGCTGTTCAGGACTGTGTGGATCCAGTTTGGTACTGACGGCATCAAACGTGCGGCATTAGGTAACATACTGTACCGTAGCCTAGGCCTAGAAGTCTAGCCTGCTGTGCTTTCGGCTAGGCAAGATTGATCAGCTAAATATTCTTTACTAGTGCAGAGTGCCTGTTCAAAATACACTTGACATGACATAGTTGTTCTGTGCATTGCTACAGTATGCATGCCTGTCAGAGCTCATAGCTGTTCTTTGTGTGCCAGTACCCGTACAACTCATTACAGATTCATTATAAAGGCTTTTGCTGAGCATTACAGTATTATATTTTTCCGAAATGCTCTTAATAAAATGAATTTACTCATACAATAGGTTACAACTCCCCTTCCTCGCAAACTCTGTGGGGCTGCATGTGTATAGAAAGCATTATTCACAACACCAATGGCAAATACCAAATCGACTGAATCAGTTCAAATTCACCATTCAAATCATCACCTCCAGCATACACCACAAAATGAAATGAATGCACCCAATCTATTTTTCTTTCATACCTGTACCACAAACCGAAACAAATGCACCCACGTCGAATGCACCCACGTCGGGGCATGAGTGAAGCATAATTGTTTTCGTGTGTTCGTTCTCATCGACTCATTACTTAGTCCTTCGCCACATACTGTCGGCACTAGCGGCACCAGGATTTTGATTGTGGGTGGGCCTCCAGAAAATTGGATGAGCCAGTTAAAATAAGCAAAACACGGGTTCCCCTTCATCTCCGTTTCAGCGCTTTTCTGCGGCATTGAGGACAGCGACTTGAGATGCTGTATTCCAGCCACGGGAATTTTTAGTACCATCTGTCAGAAAAACTCCTAGCTTTCCCTGATATGTGTGTGGCTGGGAAGGTGTTACGCACACCCCTAATAGGAGAGGCCAAATGTGGTGGAACCCAGAGAACAGAGACAGAGGCCAGGAGATGATATAACAAGGATTTAATAATAAAGTAGCCTATAGCTAAAGAGCAACGTCCGTGATCCAAGGGGGGTAATCGAGGGTAGTCCAGAGGTCAAGCCAGGGAGATCAGTCCAAGAAGGGAAAAAAACAAGGGGGCAAAAAATACGAGGTCCGGGTGGGAACGGGTTCAGGAGACACAGGAGGGAGCGGGTCCAGGAGACACAGGAGAGGGAACGGGTCCAGGAGACACAGGAGAGGGAACGGGTCCAGGAGGCACAGGAGAGGGAACGGGTCCAGGAGACACAGGAGAGGGAACGGGTCCAGGAGGCACAGGGGGTCGGAGGGAGCGTACAGCTTATTACGTTCAAGCGTCGGGTCTCTGTCGGCAGCAGCGTTATATAGGTGGCTGTCCTGATGGTGATTGGAAGCAGCTGGGCTGATGATAATCGCCAACACCTGAGCAGCTAGCAGAGCAGAGACCCGGCCCGCTCAATCCGGCAGGGATGAGGCGCCGGAACGAGGCTGACGGGGGCGTGCCCGACGGGGAGGCATAACAGTACCCCTCCCCTCAGGGGAGGCACCGGACGACGGACCCGGGGCCCCAGGGTTGGCCCGGTAGAAATCGTCCAACAAGGACGGGTCGGCGAGGTAGGACGCCGGCACCCAACTCCGGTCCTCGGGCCCGTAGCCCACCCAGTCCACGAGGTACTGAAATCCGCGACCCCGGCGGCGGACCTCAAGCAGCCTGCGAACTGGCCACACAGGGTCCCCATCAGCCAGGATACGAGGCGGCGGCGGAGCCGGGCTGGGGGGAGACAAAGAGCTGGCGGCCACAGGTTTCAGCTGGGAGACATGGAACACGGGGTGGATCTTGAGAGAGGGAGGAAGAACCAAACGTACCGCCGTGGGGTTGATGATGCGGTCCACCGGATAGGGACCGACGTAACGGGGGTTTAGTTTCCGGGTGGAGGTTCGGGAGGTCTGGAGGGGCAGGTCCCGGGCCAACAGCCAAACCCTCTGACCAGGCTGGTAGTCAGGGGCCGGCACCCTCCGCCGGTTAGCGCTCCGCCGGGCGCGCTCGGTGGCACGGAGCAGCGCAGCCCTGGCGGTCCTCCAGACGTTCCGGCACCGGCGGAGATGGGCCCTGGTGGTTGGGACCGCCACCTCCAGCTCCTGTTGGGGAAACAGAGGGGGTTGGTATCCAAGTGAACACTGAAACGGGGACATACCGGTGGCGGCGCTCTCCATGGAGTTCAGGGAGTACTCCACCCACGGCAGGTACTTCGCCCAGGAGGATGGGTTGTTGGCGGTGACACAGCGGAGGGCGGCTTCCAGAGCCTGGTTGGCACGCTCAGCCTGCCCGTTAGACTGCGGGTGGTATCCGGAGGTGAGGCTGGCGGTAGCCCCAATGCCCCTGCAGAAAGCCTGCCAGACTTTAGAGACAAACTGGGGGCCCCGATCTGAAACCACATCCGAGGGGATCCCGTGGAGGCGGACGACGTGGAGGGTCAGGAGGTCTGCAGTTTCGGCCGCTGTGGGCAGCTTAGGGAGGGGAACAAAGTGGACCGCCTTGGAGAAACGGTCCACGATGGTCAGAATAGTGTCGCACCCCTGGGAGACTGGGAGCCCAGTGACAAAGTCCAGAGCTATATGGGACCACGGTCGACTGGGTACCGGGAGAGGCTGCAGGAGACCTGCAGGAGGCCGATGGGAGGCCTTACTCCGGGCGCAAATGGTGCAGGCGGCAACAAACTCCTTGGTGTCGCCCCTGAGAGTAGGCCACCAGAACCTCCTACCGACGAATTCTGCAGTCCGCCGCTCGCCGGGGTGGCACGCGAAACGACTGGAGTGACCCCACTCCAACACCCTTGCCCGGACAGCTGTGGGAACAAACAGACGGTTACGTGGTCCGGTTCCCGGGTCCGGTTCAGCCCGCTGCGCCTGTTTCACGACTGCCTCGATGCCCCAGGTTACGACACCCACCACCTGGGAAGGGGACAGGATGGTATCCCCACCCTCCGAGACATCCGAATCCTCCCTGGGAAACTGGCGGGAGAGAGCATCAGCTCTGATGTTTTTGGAGCCTGGACGGTAGGTTAGCGTGAAGTTAAACCGGCTAAAAAAGAGAGCCCAGCGGGCTTGTCGGGAGTTGAGCCTTTTGGCTGACCCAAGGTAGGCTAGGTTCTTGTGGTCCGACCACACCAAAAACGGCAGGTTGGCTCCCTCAAGCCAGTGTCTCCACTCCCTCAGGGCCTCGTGAACCGCCAGAAGCTCCTTATTGCCCACGTCGTAGTTCTTAGCCGCAGGTTCGTAGCGCCGGGAGAAGTAGGCGCACGGGTGTATTCTCTGGTCCTCCCCAGACCGCTGAGAGAGGACACCCCCGATACCAGTGTCCGAGGCGTCTACCTCCACAATGAACTGTCTCTCAGGGTCGGGGTGGATCAGCACTGGAGCGGTAGAGAACAGATGCTTGAGTTGGGCGAAGGCAGCCTCAGCAGCAGGGTTCCAGCAGAAAGGCCGCGAGGTGGAAGTAAGCGCGGTGAGTGGCGCTGCGACCTGGCTGAACCCCTTGATGAACCGCCTCACAAAGCCCGCGAACCCCAAGAAGCGCCTCAGTTGGGTCCGGTCCGTGGGTTGTGGCCATTCCACGACGGCTTTGACCTTGGCTGGGTCTGCGCGCATCTGTCCGTCCTCCACCACATTGCCCAGGTAGGTGACAGAGCTGGTGTGGAACACACACTTCTCTCCCTTCACGTACAGCCTGTTCTCTAGGAGTCTTTGCAGGACAAGACGGACGTGCTGGTGGTGCTCCTCCATGGACCGCGAAAAAATAAGGATATCATCTAAATATACCACAACAAAAATGTTTAACATATCTCGTAGGACATCATTAACCAGGGCCTGGAATATGGCAGGAGCATTGGATAGGCCAAAAGGCATTACAAGGTATTCGAAATGGCCAAGGTGAGTATTAAAAGCGGTCTTCCACTCGTCCCCCTCCCTGATACGGACGAGATGGTAGGCATTGCGGAGGTCCAGCTTAGTGAACACCTTGGCATGGGTGAGGGGTTCGAAGGTGGAGCTAATGAGTGGAAGGGGGTATCTGTTCTTAACAGAAATGTCATTGAGAGCCCGGAAATCAATGCAGGGCCTAAGCCCGCCGTCCTTTTTAGACACAAAGAAAAACCCTGCCGCGAGAGGAGAGGAGGAGGGCTTGATTATACCCGAGTTTAGGGACTCCGTGATGTAATTCCTCATTGCCTCTTTCTCCGGGAGTGAGAGGTTGTATAACCGTCCTTTAGGCAGGGTGGCCCCAGGAAGGAGGTCTATAGGGCAGTCATACGGGCGATGGGGTGGCAGAGAGAGCGCCTCGTCTTTACTGAACACCTGGGCCAGGTCGTGGTAGGTGGAGGGAATTCCAGTGAGGTCTGGAGGGGTTAGTCTAGGCTTGGGGTCGCTAGAGGGAGACAGGGCGGAGCGAAGACAGGAGGCGTAGCATGTAGCCCTCCAGCCTAGGATCTGGCCTGAAGCCCAGGAGATGTGGGGTTCATGCTTCTCAAGCCAGGGTCTTCCCAGCACCAGGGGCGTTGTGGGGGCCTGAAGAACAAAAAAACGAATATCTTCAGTGTGATTCCCAGAGAGGGTGAGTGAGATCAGATCAGTGGTGTGAGATATGGTTCCTAGGGAATGACCATCTATGGCCCTGGGCATGATGGGTCGGTCTAGGGGAACTAAAGGGATGCCCGCCTGGCGGGCTAAGTTTTCATCTATAAGACAACCATCTGCCCCTGAGTCTATTAGAGCGCTGACAGAAAGGGTGTCCTTGCCCCAGGATAGGGTAGCAGGGAAAAGGCGGCTAGGAGTGACCTGGAGCTGAGAAAAAGAGGCTTTGCTCACCAGTATGCCCCCTACTAGTGAGCTGAATCTTTTGGCCGGATGGGACACGCACGGATGAAGTGCCCCTCTTTACCGCAGTACAGGCATTGTTGGTTGTTAAGCCTCCGGTCTCGCTCCTCCCGCGAGAGCCGAGAGCGGCCGATCTCCATCGGTTCTCCAGACCCGGATGTAGCCGCGAGAGGAGGCAGCGTGGACTGAGATGGGGGCGGGGTTGTTCCTGCATGACGAGGAGCGGGGCGCGTGACAGCTCGCTGAGCCCGGTCGGTTCGTCGTACCTGGAGGCGTGCATCCATCCTAAGGGCCAGTGTGATTAGTTCGTTTAGGGTTCCGGGATCATCGCGCACCAAAAGGTCTTTGATGGAGTCATTTAATCCCTTATGGAAAATATTGAGGAGAGCTCCGTCATTCCAGGCAGTCTCCGTGGCTAGAGTACGAAACTCGACCATATACTCAGCTACTGAGCGCGAACCCTGGGATATGGCCAGCAAGCGGCTGGCTACGTCCTGCCCGTCCTGGGGGTGGTCGAACACGAACCGGAACTCAGTCAAAAAAAGGGAGTAGTCCGTGGAGTAGGCTATACTGCTCCCGACCGCGGCTATGGCCCAATTGAGAGCCTTGTCGGCTAGTAGTGACATTATAAACGCTATCTTGGCCCCATCGGAGGAGTATTTGGACGGCTGGTGCGTAAACATTAATCCACACTGGGTTAGGAAACCCCGACACTGGTTAAAATCCCCATGAAACGGAGCGGGACTCACTAAACTGGGCTCCGAGCGAGCGACTGGAGGAATGGGCAAAACGGGGTTTGCAGGATCGACCGAGGGATTAGCCATCTGCCCTGGTGTGAATGGTCTGCTGCCAGCGGCGATGACGTCCAGAGAACGCTGGATGGAGGCAAGAGCCCCGGACAAGGCGTCCACCTTTGCCTCGAGGCTGTTTACAGACCCGACGGTGGCTCGGGTGGTGTCCTCCAGAACGGCTATCTGGCTTTGGACCGTGGGGAAGGCTTTCTGGAGCTCGGCCTGCAGACTGGTGAGCTGCGCCGCATGGCTAGTTATCTCTCTGCTTAAATCGACTACCAGAGGGAGGACCCCTGCCCCTGTTCCCGGGGAACCACCTTGGCTCATGTTGGCTTGAACGTACTGTTACGCACACCCCTAATAGGAGAGGCCAAATGTGGTGGAACCCAGAGAACAGAGACAGAGGCCAGGAGATGATATAACAAGGATTTAATAATAAAGTAGCCTATAGCTAAAGAGCAACGTCCGTGATCCAAGGGGGTAATCGAGGGTAGTCCAGAGGTCAAGCCAGGGAGATCAGTCCAAGAAGGGAAAAAAACAAGGGGGCAAAAAATACGAGGTCCGGGTGGGAACGGGTTCAGGAGACACAGGAGGGAGCGGGTCCAGGAGACACAGGAGAGGGAACGGGTCCAGGAGACACAGGAGAGGGAACGGGTCCAGGAGGCACAGGAGAGGGAACGGGTCCAGGAGACACAGGAGAGGGAACGGGTCCAGGAGGCACAGGGGGTCGGAGGGAGCGTACAGCTTATTACGTTCAAGCGTCGGGTCTCTGTCGGCAGCAGCGTTATATAGGTGGCTGTCCTGATGGTGATTGGAAGCAGCTGGGCTGATGATAATCGCCAACACCTGAGCAGCTAGCAGAGCAGAGACCCGGCCCGCTCAATCCGGCAGGGATGAGGCGCCGGAACGAGGCTGACGGGGGCGTGCCCGACGGGGAGGCATAACAGAAGGAACGGAGTTTCAGAGCGCTTGCAGGCTCATCTATCAATGACAGGTCTAGCGGATGTTGTGACAGGTCTTGGGGAACGGCGTTTGTGCTAGCCTGCTGCTGTACCCTGAAGCCTTGGTTTGGAAGCAGAAGTTGCACGGGTGTGTTGCTGCCGCTTGGCAGGTCCCGCGAGAGGGTGTGATCCAAGATGGCAGAATGGAATATAAGAGATGTTTGCATTTTGTTATTATTTATTACGTTTATAACTGTGCCACAGGACAAAATATTACAACTCTCAACACTGCATTGCTTTGGGTCCTGAGCAATACAACCTGCTGAATGTCAACTTCATACTGTACATCTGCCGAGATAATCGTGCTCCAGACAGACAGACAGACACCGAATGTATCATTATAGAGAGATGAAAAACATATTACATTATCTGTTGTAATGTATGCCATTGATTGAACAGTCATAAACAACTTGTGTGTTGTAAGTTTGGCTGTTCAGTATGACCTGTGTGCGCACATTGGGTCACGCAGGAGAGGAAAGCGATGATTACATACACAGATGGTTGCCGTATGAATACGTTTAAGAATATATGTCTATGCCTGACGTTCAACCGAATGGGACAGTACAGAATAAGGAATTGTAGGCTAAGTTCAACACCAGGCGAGATGAGCATGCTTCACTATTTTGCACATCTCAATCATGTCACCTACAGTATGACATTCCTTTAGAGTGTAGTCATGACAATGATGTTGTGGCAGTGATGGATTTGTCAGCAGGTGACTTGGTTGGTCTGTATCTGTAGGCCTCCCCTAAAATGCTGTTAGCCTATTATAAGCACAATGTTGTGTGTTTGTGCCAGGTTTGTTCTCCAAACAACCAAAGATTGTGTTATACTATTAATTTGTCAGCAGGTGACTTGGTTGGTCTATATGTACGCCTCGGATTTACAACCAACAAAGGGAGCAATGCTATCTCTAGTCTCTGTCCCCAAATAACTGTTTGTTAGCCTGTTACATGAAAGACATGGACATGTGACTTGATGAACAAATTGCGTTGATTAAATTTGTTGCAGTGATTAATCATAATGTTGTTGTTTGGCACACAAATGAGATGTTTTCTCATCTGGCATCTGTATCTAGTCCTATAGCAAAATCTTGTTTGGTCTTGGGATGACACACCCTCGCTAGATTCAATTATTCAATCCACGGCACGCCTACTGACTGCCGACATCATCATCCTCCTCGACATTCCTCAGTGGGAGGAATCCAATGTATTCAGCTGTGTTCACAGGCAAATGTGGCCCAAATTAGATTTTTTTGCTCATACAGTATATGACAAAGATCTTTTTTTTTTTCATAACAGTGCAAACAGCACAAATCACATGGAATCTGATTTCTTTCAATTCTGAATTGGGTCACTTCCATATGTGGTCCTAAATCAGATTAAGGTCAGATTTTTCACAGTGCAACCTCAGTCTGCATTCAATTCATGCAACTTTTACATCACGATGAGCGGGTTTGGTGTGGAAGAACTTGACTGGCCTTCACAGAGTCCTGACCTCAACCCGATAGAACACCTTTGGGATGAATTAGAGCAGAGACTGCGAGCCAGGCCTTCTCGTCAACATCAGTGTCTGACCTCACAAAAGCGCTTCTGGAAGAATGGTCAAAAATTCCCATAAACACACTCCTAAACCTTGTGGAAAGCCTTCCCAGAAGAGTTGAGGCTGTTATAGCTGCAAAGGGTGGGCCGACGTCATATTAAACCCTATGGATTAAGAATGGGATGTCATTTAAGTTCGTATGTGTGTAAAGGCAGATGAGCGAATACTTTTGGCAATATAGTGTACTTTCACAGCAAGAATCAGTTGTAGGGCAAGTTACCAAGAGAACTGGTTTCATAATCTTTTAAAATGGATTTAACCTTGTTATGCTCCTTTTCCAGTTAATATAGGTCTCTGTGGTCCCCAAAACATGTCTTTGAATATTGTTGCTGAAAATACCACTCAGCTTAAGCGTTCTAGCATGACTCTCTACCAATCTGATTCAGTCCTGTTCTGGACAAACCTTTTTATCTGCAGTTTTAATGGAATGAGCTGCTGCTCCCCACCGCCACTCTGTCCATGCCACCAGAAGTTCAAACAATGCAAATGTAGCAGGACGTTTCTGAGTGGCTAGTAAACAATATTGATCAAATGTAGCAGGACGTTTCTGAGTGGCTAGTTAACAATATTGATCAAATGTAGCAGGACATTTCTGAGTGGCTAGTTAACAATATTGTTTGACTTGTACTGTTTGTGCAAAAGCACTGAAAAAGTGAGTTTTTCCATAATAAGTCCCCTTAAAAAAAATAATGCAAACAGACAAACCACAAAAAAACAGATCTAAGCAATACATCTAAATTGAGTACTAGGGCTTGCAGTGTGAATATATATTGTCAAGTTAGGAAACTATTATTGTTGTTGGATTACGGTTTAATTTTCTTCAATGTGAATGACATTAACCATAACAATGGTCCACTGACGTAGCACATGTTTCACACAGTGGTTCATCCAGAGTGGTTTCATCAAATACAAATGTTTATCCGCATGCTGTTATTGTGATGCATGCTATTATTGTGCTATTATTGTCATACCCATTTCCACTACAATACATCTGCAAGGGGAAATGATAGATGCAATCGGCAGAATGCAGCCTCAACACGCGTTTGTTGTGTCCGCATGTGTCCTGTTCTAAAAAAAGAAACGAGTGAGTCATGACTGAATTAACCGAAAGGATCTAGCCATGTAATGATGATGATGATGATGACAACGAGGCTGCTTCCTAATTGGCTGTTTACTGTTTATGGTCGTCAGCAGGGAGAGGCAACACGACTCTGTGCTCGGAGCGCAGGCCTCTCGCCGAAGCCCCGGGCTCGCCGCTCTCTCTCGGAAGAAATGTCGTCGCCCGGCGCTTTACCACACTTGACCACATAATTACTTTGTCATTGCACAGCTGCCTTTCATTCATTTCATTATATGCAAAGCTAGCTATAAAGATGCTGTTGTTAGGCCCAGCTCTGATGATGGGTGATGACGCCATCAGCTTTCTTTATCACTTTACGACCACTGAAGACGTGTGTGTGTGTGACGCCCCTCACTCATGGGTGTTGCGTGATCACGTGTGGTCAATAAAGACCCTCGAGGTCCAGAATTATACATCATCCAGGCTATAGCTGCACTGTGGGTTCCTATTATTGGTTGTGCTTGAATTGAGGGATGCTGCATAATTCGGTTGTATTTGATTCAGCAACACGTCCGGGGCTGGTATACTGTACGGGGAAGGTGCCACAGCTTGCAAGTCTTCCAAAATGGGTAACCATCCCACCATGTTCGTCCGCTGGGTCCATGTGCGGTCCGTTCATTCTGTCACGGTGGTTTGCGTATGGCAGCAGGGGTAGGACCCAAATGCAGACCCTCCTCTTCACAGGGAGTAACTGACAACACGTAACATAACACAAACAATGAACGGACCAGGAACGAAGGAACAGGACCAAAATATGACGACAGGCTGACGAGGAATGAGATGCAGGTGGGGCTAAATCAAAAGGACAACCACACAGGAAGGACACACACGAGGGCAGGAGGAGCAGTCTCCAGGAGCACTGCTTACTTGTAGTGACAAGGGCACTAGCAAAATGCAAAACTAGAGAAAAAGTCAGAAAGGATAAAGGGACAGAAATGGTCTGTGGCCACCACCTGCAAAACGATTTCCTTTTTGGGGGTTGTCTTGCTGTTGCTTCCCCTGTCCACCTGTTGCTGCTTTTATTTGCACCAAAGCAGGTGAAATTGATTCACAGTCATTTGCGCTTCCTAACTAGACAGATCGATGTCCTAGAAATTGAATTGACTTGGTGTTATAGTGTGATGAAGTGTTCCCTTACATTTTTTGAGCAGTTTATATATAACCATAGAGATCTATCAGCTGACTATATGGTATAATGGAGCTGTGACATGACAAGAGTGCACAGTCTGTCAAAATGTTTATATTGGACAGCTGTATATGATCGTAAATAACCTCATAACAGGGCTTATAACACTAAATACCAAATCACTCCTTTAAAGAGCATCATGCATCAGACTCCTTATTGTTGCCTATTTTTGGGTGATGCTGTCTCTCTCTCTCTCTCTCTCTCTCTCTCCCTCTCTCTCCTTTCTCAGGGCTAGTTACTTTATTTGAGTATTTCCTGGAGACATGCACCCCCTGTTCCCAGGCGGCCTGCTGTCATGTGGGGCAGTCAGTAGCTAATGACTGTTTCCAGTGGACGGGAGCCCACAGTACTTTGATGGTCACTCCTCACTCTCACACTGGGCCTGAGCCACGGGGATAAAGGGTGATGGTATCTGTGCTGTCAAATCGTTGTATAATGCTCAGATGCTCGGCTAACCCCCAGACATGTACTGGCTGCCCCGCCGTAGAAAAGGCTATGCAAAAAGTGACACCAACGCTATTAATACATCATCTAAACATTGTTCTTCTACAGTCTTTCATGGGCTTTTTGAAAAAGGGCTCGAGGCTTTTGGACTCTCAGCCACTTTTGAAGCCTCAAGCGTTTTGCTGTTTCCAGTAGGCTACCTGCTGCTGGGCTGGCTTTGAAAAGTCTGCGTGTACTAGATTAGTCTGATGGCTCTCATGTTGCTACACATTAGCAAAACAATTTGATAAGACTGCTGCTCTGACCATGAAAGGTACCTTGTCGAGCAAATCTTTTAATATAATGAGAGCTTTTTACAGATCTGTATAATAGCCTTCTTCGTCAACAGTTCAAGATGAGTAGCTGAGTCTATTTCACCCATCTTCAGTAGGGGGAAGGCAGGTTTGAGTAAAGTAACGCCCATTGCGTCAGCTAGTCTTCTAACCCTGGTGGGCGGCTTGCTACATCTCTCTTCGTGGTATGTGTCGGTCATTCCTGCCGACTGTCAGATGCAGAGAGGAAGATTTGCAGGCCACGCTGCTTCTTATTGTTCTCTCGTTTGTCGGTGTGCAGAGGGCAGGCTCTCCTCATGGCCAAGGCCAGCAGCTATAAATGTGAGCAGACCATTTGTCGCTGGTTAAACCCCCTCTGCCGGGCTCAGATTGCCGACCAGCTGCGGTCTCCCCTGGACATAAAACCCCTCTTAACCCCTGTCCCAATCACCGCTGTGCGGTCAAGGTTGGCCCTGCCCTGCATGTCGCAGGCCGGCGACCTCTAATCCTGGCTAATTTTGCCTACCGCGTGGAAGAGGAGACGTTAAACAGGGCATCGAAGAGAAATATTTGTCCGACATACCACGCATGCACACCGTGGTTAGACGATGAGCTGAAGTTAAGATGTCGTGCTATGAGTGGTGTGGGCGTTTGAGTTATGTCACCTCTGATCTCTTCAATTGACTAAAGTAGTAAATAAGAGCTGAAACTAGAGCTCTCTAACTACTAGGAGGAGCTCTAACCTTTGATATGTTGTACTAGTAGGCGCTCTAACCTTTGATATGTTGTACTAGGAGGAGCTCTAAACTTTGATATGTTGTACTAGGAGGAGCTCTAACCTTTGATATGTTGTACGAGAGGAGCTCTAAACTTTGATATGTTGTACTAGAAGGAGCTCTTACCTTTGATATGTTGTACTAGGAAGAGCTCTAACCTTCGATATGTTGTACTAGGAGGAGCTCTAAACTTTGATATGATGTACTAGGAGAAGCTCTAACCACTGATATGCTACTTTTCCCTCACACATGTGCTATGAGCTTTGGATCTTTGACGTGCAACCCGTGGAGGCTGCCAAGCAGCAGAAGCAGAAAACGGAGACATCTCTTTTGGGAAATGATTAATGTGGTCAGCTGAGCATGAGGGTAGAAATAAAGCAGAACTACAGTAGGAGCTGTATGAGTGCCATGGTGTAACATTACTGTAAATGCATCACAATGTTTCTTCGCTTTTGATTTCTGCTCATTTAGATGACAAGCCTTGTCTGATCAAGCACATTGAAGCACATTGCATTGTGTATATCAGGTGCATTCTGCAGACCTGGTGTATGTAGAGTCTGTTAGGGGATTATAAGGTCTCAATTTCACTTGTTTGTCTTAAGGGTAAACCAGGCCAGGTCTTGTTTCTGTTCAGGACTGGTAGGACGGAAGCTAGTCATGCCACTGAAATAGCTGTGAATTGAAATTACATTAAATAATGTCTGATAAATGAAGATAGGTCTTGTCGCCTGGACACATCAGTTCCAATGCTTCCAATGCTAATCCAGCACAATAAGAGCGGGATAGCCAGTTAGCTCATGAGCTCACAACAACTAGCAGCAGCTTCCATAATATTAATGGTAGCGGTCAGTGGCTAAAGCAGTTACACTAATGATTCCTGTAACGTTAGCTATTTTGCTGCATTTGGTTCAACTTCTGTTTCTGGACAAAGGTAAGGGATAAACCCAGATAACACAAAGTTAGCAGACCTACAGCGGGTCCCCGATGGACAAACTGGTGGACCTCCGGCCGAATCTGCTGGCGGGTTCCTGGCCATTTGCACATCGAATGGCAAGCGGACCTCTGGCGGATTATTAGCGTCAGGGACAGCAGTCCGCTAGTAATCCGAAATGATCCCACTATTGCTCCACCACCATTCCACCGGTAGTTTATTGTCTATATCCTAGGACAACCAGGTAACCCCTTTTTTTTTTTTGTTACATAACTTTTATAACATCCAGTGACAAACACAAATGACAAATCACAATGCTCATATTTATTAAAATGCTTTGAATTATATTAATTATAACTGGATCCACTCAGGAATCTGGGAGTGGGACCGAGAACAGGGGGAGCAGAAAACAAAACACAGAGTTGCATACACAGAGAGACATAACAGTAAGCACAAGTCTAGTATATCAATGGGACTTGTAATCGGTCACTTAACTGGTCACCCAGTTTCTGCAATCAGTTTGGCACAGTTAATTCATCTGCAAAACAGACTGTACATTTCCTTAAAAAAAAAAAAAATCATTTTTGATCCCATGGGATTTCTCCCGTCCGCCTGAAAAAAGGGGTCCGAGAGGAAGAAAGGTTGTGGCTAAACAGGCTCATCCTCAACCGAGGATCGATCCCTGATTTCCCACATGGGAGTCGGACGCTTAATCCACTACACTACCGAGGAACTAAGTGCGGGATGTCATAGTGATTTTGTGCCTATGGAATCTCTCCCGTTCTTTGAAAAAAAGGGGTAAGGAGAGTGAAAGGAGGGAGCGAGAGGCATGGAAAGGCCGAAAGTAAACGTAGGAATAAACCCACAGGCTAGCAGAGGGTGTGGGTATTGTTTCCCAAAATCGTCCCCACTGGGGCCTTCGACCCAGATCTCCCAGGTGGGAGTCCGATGCTTTCACCGTGACTCTACTTGTGCAGTGGACATCGGCGGGTTGATTTTGGTGTCCTTCTTTATTTTGGTGTGCTGGGACTACTGCCTCTTGTGGTGCCAACAGAGAAATGCAGGTCAACATCCAACGGAGTAAGGGTGGGAGGGAGGGAGTGACAACCCGACAAACGCTATCTATGGTGCGCTGGCTTGCAGCCACGCAAAAAAACAACCCGCCAATATGTACAACAGCAGGAAAAACCCCTAAATTACCTTTTTTCAACTTGACTTTTCCTAGAGTGACCCCAACTTTCGGAAAAGTGACAGTGACTCTGTTCATATGCCCAAGGGCGTAGGTTTGCGTATGGATGGTCGGGACATGTCCCTACCAACATTTAGGGAGGCCCAAATTGTCCCTACCAACGTTTAAGCAACCTTGTTCGCATTATCTTTGGAGTGCAGATTAGATCATTTAGATGGCCGTCCCATAGTTTGGAAGGATAGAATTGGCCGTACCATTTTGAGTGAGTTAGTTTGCATTATGTTCGGAGTTACATTAGACCGTTAACTCATGTTTGATTGGCTCATTTGGCTGAGATAGATTGTTGCATTTTCGTTGGATCTGAAGATCAGCAGCCTTACAGACAGACGCTGACAGCAAGCCATACAGTTGTGATTCTAACAGCCGTTTAGATACATCCACCACAATGTCGCCTCCCCCTCAAAAGAGGATGAGGGATATCAGGAGCTTTTTCTCCACAACTGTAAGTAACGTTAGCATTAGCTAGCTACTGGTTAACTAAGTATCTAACGTTAGGCATTAGCCACATGAAAACCAGCTAGGTTGGTGCTAGCTAACTTTACCTAAACTAACATCACTTGTCTTTCCATTGTAGCAAATTATCAACTGGTGATATAAGATGGCTAGCTAGCAAACTGTTGGCTTCTATCATCCTGTAACATTAGGGTAGCAGCAGCCATTACATTATTAAACATTAGCGGCCCACCAGAGATTTAATTTAATGGGATATCACTGCATCCTCACAACTAATGACGGTTATAGCGCTGCAGATAAGTTCATATATGGAAGGTATTGTGCATTTTATGACTAAAGCATGAAACTTTCAGCATATGATCTATACACCCCAAGGATTAATTTCAGACGTAGAACCACTTCAGGAGGGACCTTTTACGGCTGTGGGGTTAGGGTTAGTTTGTATCACCACAGCACCACTATATATGCCCCCTGCAGTCAAAATAGACTGAAGCGCCCACCATTTTGATGGCCATTTTGGAAAATGGCTGCAAAACCCGTAAAAGGTCCCTCCTGAAGTGGTTCTACATTTGAAAAGAATCATTGGGATGTATAGATCATATGCTGAACGTTTCATGCTTTAGTCATAAAATGCACAATTGTTTGGTTAACCTGCAGCACTATTAGTGTCAGCATACTAGCCGATGGGCTAGCTAGCTATAGCTTTGTCAAACCCAGTCTGTGCTAGACGTGATGCAATTTTCGCCATATTAAATTCCCATTAACTTATGCTAAAAAGCATCAGTGATATTAAAGTCGGCAGTTTTGATTTAAAAATAAATACATTATTTTAGCCTGACAGGGGTTCTTGTTACAATTATAGGGGAAACTGAGTGCTCATAAGGTAATGTTATCTAGAGGCTAGCCAGCCCGTGAGAGCCGTTAAAGGTATAATATGTTATATGTGGATTATTTCCCCCATCTAGAGTCTAAAGATAAGAACTGCAACAACACAACGTATTGGTTGCCAAAATGCCAGAGAATGCACTGTTTCAGTCATACTGTGATAAGATCTTCACTCCGAGAGGAACATAACGTTAGACTAATCAGTAATCACAATCAAGTATTTCAGAGTGCCATGTAATAAGTTACGTTAGATGCTGTAGTGTGGAGATAACGTTAGGTCTGGCTATGCAGATTCCAAGAAAGATAACGATAGCTAGTTGGCTAGATTACCGGTCTAGTAGAAAAGTAGCCATGTCACCATGCAACTTTATCCCATGAAACTCCATAAACTCCGTCCAACGAGCAAAGGCTGGCCCGATATCTATCCGACTTTTGCTCCTTCTTTGGTCACTGAGCTTTTGAGATTCATATCACACGGTTCGCCGGGGCTCAGGCAGAGAAGCAGGATGACGAAACTCTGCCATTTTACTAAACGTTTAGCTGAAAAGAGGGATCGGAAGTGGACAGAAAAGATGCCGTTTTATAGTCGCGCACACACACTAACCAACATCTATAATGCTGCTCATTCATGGAAGTATAACGTTAGCTGGCTACTGCTAATCTCACAGTGGTGAAGCTAGAATAGTACCTGGCAACCCAGCGCGCAGTACCAACGCTGTAATACTATTGGCTGGTATGATATCAACAGAGTGTCATTGTCGGCCGTCAAAATTTCATAATGTAATAACTTAAGAGAAAATGGTGTTGGAAAAGCAATACTTTTACTCTGCGGCCTTCGCAAAGCCCTATGGATGTATTCATTTTGAAAAAATGTTTATTTTAATCCAGATATAACATATACCTTTACTGTTACTTTTATGAGGGCTCAAGTCTGTTTTTCTGTTTTACAAGCCCGTCCCTGTGTAGCCTGTTTTCTTACAGTTTTTAGCTAACGTAAACTTGCTAACTAGAATCTCATAATTTTTCCTCTCACTATATTGGCCGGAGTGTCTTTTAAATAAAGTAGTGTATGTTGAAGTACATGGGATTTCTTTTTTCCAACTATGGTATCGAATTGGGTATCCAGGATTGTGGAATTTCTCAATTGGTATTGCCTACTAAATGTCTGGTATTTTGTGACTCCCCTAATGGACAGATATATCAATTTATGAGTTGAATGTCAGTCTAAAAATCCAATGAAAATCTCAATTTTTATCAAATCATTTTTATGTATAAAACACAGCAGCAGTCGAGAGAGAGAGAGTGGAGGGACGCAGCAGCAACCGAGAGAGAAAGAGAGAGAAAGAAAGTGGAGGGATGCAGCAGCAACGAAGAGAGAGAGAGAGTGTGGAGGGACGCAGCAGCAACCGAGAAAGAGAGAGAGAGAGAGAGTGGAGGGACGCAGCAGCAACCGAGAGAAAGAGTGGAGGGACGCAGCAGCAGAAGCAACCGTCATAAATATATGCATATTTAAAGGAGAAGGCTCTTTTTCGACAACCTGGACCTTATTTACGGCATACTGTATTATAAGATGTTTGACTCACCAAGATCATATTAAAGAGGCATGTGAAAACCACAACAATCCCTCGCCCTATGGAAGCACAACTAGCGATTCATAAAAATAGATTGATGAAAACAACCGTTTCGCAGCAGAAAATAATTTTTTTAGAAGCTGCATTCTCGGTACCCCGTCCGCTGCCATCACATGGATATACTTGGCTCGCGCTGGATTTTTTAATTTCTTCTACAGGCCTCCAAATTACACCAAAGAGCCTTCTCCTTTCCTCTCCCTCTCCTCGTCCCCAGCAAAAATTGTGTATGCAGACTACACTGTTATATGGTCCCTACCAATGTTGAAATCAAACCTACGCCCTTGCATATGCCCACCTCTGGAGCAGGCCCCTCCAATGTTTGTGGCCTCCTCCTACGTCCTCCTACGCACGGCCGCCGCTGTCGAACCGAGTGACCCACCGTCGAGAGACTTGGACTCGTCTCGGCCCACAGAATCGAACGAGCCGACCCATGAGCGGATCAGCACGGCCCCACACCCCCATTGAAACCCATTCAGTTGGGACTGCCTGACATTCATTCTCTATGGAGGGACTTTGGAGACCCCTAGCTCAGCCGGGGGGGCTAGAGAGACAGGGTCTTCGACAGGGGGGTGCAGGGGGCTGCTACGGAGGCCCCCACGCTATTCCCTTCCTGTTTTTTCAACGTTTTTGTTTTGTATCTGTTATTTTATCTTATTCTTATTCATTGTGTGCTGTAATAAAAACGAGTGGTGTCCACTGATTGAATACAGTCTTTCTGCACTGTGAAGAGGGAAAACCCAGATATTTCACAAAGTTTGTGATTTATGACAGGTTGTTTCTTCATGCAACATAGATTTTAAAATTCTATTAAGCTGCTTTATTTTAAGGCGGATAATTTTTTAACCTTGCTGTAAGACAAAGGGAGTACAGAATGTTGGTACATCATGAGAGTCCCTGGATGTGGGCCTTCCTCCTCCCAGTGCTTTTCACAGACAAGCTAAAGGAACATGCACAGCGAACCCCCAGCCGTCTCCTCTGGCTCGTTCCAATACACAGTTGCCAAATAATGCTACTTATGCATTCTAACCAGGGGATGAAGCCAACTTCTCAGGTATACAAAACACGGGGTATCAAGATGAGACCACCACGTGTACTGTATAATCTGAGTTTTTTTCCTGTACTATTGATGGAAAGTTATCGTGTCCTGTCGGGTGACAAGAGTGCATCACTGGCAGTGACAGTGTTTGGCATGACATCAAAGAGGAGTCGACAAGTATTTGGCAAAGCTTCAAAGTGTGGCTGGAGCGAGAGCAGGGAGTGTTTTGAAGTCCTTTGGACCGCTTGGCCCCTGGAATATTTCACCTTGCAGGTCTGAACAGTTGTGTGCTGCCTTACAGTGTTGTGGGTGAAGCAGTTGTGTGGATGTACAGTAGCATCAGGGTGAGTGCAGCATTTGGTGATCAAGATCAAGGATGAGAATGGGTTTACCGTATTATATTTGAGATTGTACAGTAATAACTAGTGCATTAAAAAAGTGTGTGCCGCTGATGAAGACTGCTTTATAGTCCGAAGTTTCAGGCTGCTTTTTTTATTAACCTGGTTTTTACGGGTACATTTTTTCTCTCTACTGATTCTTGTAGCTTGGGGGTCCCTCTTCAAAATACAAGAGGGTGACCAGGGATATCCCTTGAGCATTTTCATATATTAACCCAGAAGCATTTCATGCAAAATACTCAAATCAAACGCATCAGATTTGCTTTATTCATAAAGTTGGTCATGTAGAATGTATGCGATTCCAAACTAATGAATATTAACCCTTTTAGGCCATGCCAGCAAAACAAACTTTTGATGACAGTACAGGGCGTGCTGTATGAACCTTCCTGTACACCCATTGAGCCTTTGTTCATTAGCATGTAGACATTCTGAGTACATGATACACACTGGCAGGTGCATTAAGGTTAAGGTTACACGGCTGGATAAGAGCAGAGCAAGAATCAATTTCATAATCAATGTCACCATACATAATTGTCTTTACAAATAGAAGATTGCAGTGGACTCAAGACTGGTGAAGTATCTAAAGAAAAAGAAAAAACTATCAAATCCCATTTCTGGGATCCTACTACTGGTATTGATAATTTTCTGCACAATAATGAACTTTAACAAACCTATTCCTGGTCTTCCTCATCATGTTCCTTCAATAAACACTCTGGTCCTCCAATAAAATTTACTTTTAAATGAAATGTATCACTATACAAAACAACATTACACAAAACATTACACAAAAAAACATCGACCCTAACTGTAAAATGCAGTAAATCTGGAACAGGATGTTGGACATGCTGAAAGAGTCAAGCCCCCCCCCCCCCCCAACCCTGTCAGATAACTTCACATAGATCACATGACCTCTTTTTCATAATATCTTTCAGCACTTTATTAATCAAAAGTTAGTTTTGCTGACATGGCCTAAAAGAGTTAATATTCATTAATTTGGAATCACATACATTGTACATGACCTCCTTTATGAATGAAGCAAATTTGATGCATTTGACTTAAAGGTGTCCTATTATGCTAATTTTCAACAATTTAATATTCTTTGGGGTCCCCAAAACATGTCTTTGAGTATTTTTGTTGAAAATACCACTCAGAATAAGCGTTCTAGCATGCCTCTATACCCCTACGTTAACCACGAGATCAGATTCAGCGGATTGAGCGCTTTTTCATATGCAAATGAGCTCAGCTAAGAGCAAGTCGGCAGGCTAGAGAACCAGGGCTGTTGACGGCGTGATGCTACCTAAAATATAGCTGGCTAGCCTGGACCATCCACACTCGATGCCACTGTGACAAATTTCCTTGTCCTCTCCCTGACTAAACATGATAGTGCCCACGTTATCTCCACGGTTGCATGCTGATACCTCTAGCTACATTCGCTAGCTAGACACCACCAGGCTATATGACACCATTCGACTACAAAGAATTCAAGCTAGATTATGTAGGCCGAGGGTAATCCAATGATTTGATCATTTCTAATGACCGCTCGATGAACTAGAAGTCTACCAATTTCATTCCACTAACGTTACTCTAGCATATGATGAGACGAGCATCCGGATTGAGGCAAGGGGAGTTTGTTCATGTTAGCTAGCTAGCGTACTATATGCAAACAAACACAGCATAATTCAGTTTCTGTTGGACAGTTGGTAGTGCTTGATCATTCAGAAAGAGTTTATCTGAAAATTCTGCATTGTACTGACCCAGGTTGGAAAAGCAATCGGGCAAAAAATGACTAGCACACACTGTCAGTGTTCAGCGGTTGCCATCAAAAATCTAATTTATCCACTCAGCTCTTCTGTCATTTGAGCTCTGGAGACGATCTGTTCTTCCATCCAAGAACAGGGCATTTTCCGTGCGAAGACATTATGCTAGCTAGACGGACCTGCAAATAATGTCAGCCTTTATAGCTAAGTAAACAAAAGCAAGTGGTTGGAGATATTCAGATGGGGGCGGGATTATTACTGTATAATAGGTCCCCGACTGTGACGTGATTTGACATGGGAGATTTGAATGGCTTGCTGGGACTGCCTTGTTTTCTAATGTTTTCATTTCGGCTGACCATAACAAAATGACTGGGCTTTTTCACTTCATACTTTGTGTGTTAGTAGGCCCATCAGAGACTCAAATGTATATGCAAAAACAATGAAAGTTAAGTTTTGCAAACGTGGACACCTTTAATATATACAGTATTTTTGATGAAATCTGAAGAATCCCTATTTTTCTAGGATTTTGGGCATAAAGGGGTTAATATCTGAAAATGCTCAAGGGATTCTCCGGGCATCCCCCAGTATTTTTAAGAGGTACCCCCACTTTACACGACAAAACCAGGTTCAACACCATGGCTCCCGGACTATTAGATTGATAGACTTTCATATTTTCACTGAAAAAGAGGGAGCTTTATTTTGATCCTTCAAAGCAGAGCAGACCTACCCATGGTTTAGTCAGACATATCCCTGGTTTAGACAGACCCTGGTTTAGTCAGACCTACCCCTGGTTTAGTCAGACCTACCCCTGGTTTAGACAGACCATGGTTTAGTCAGATCTACTCCTGGTTTAGTCAGACCTACCCCTGGTTTAGACAGACCTATCCCTGGTTTAGTCAGAACCTGGTTTAGACATACTTACCCCTGGTTTATTCAGGCCTACCCCTGGTTTAGTCAGATCTACTCCTGGTTTAGACATACTTACCCCTTGTTAAGTCAGACATACCCCTGGTTTAGTCAGATCTACCCCTGGTTTAGTCAGGCCTACCTCTGGTTAAGTCAGGCCCTAGTTTAGTCAGACCCACCCCTTGTTAAGTCAGACCTAACCCTCCTTTAGTCAAATCTACCCCTGGTATAGTCAGACCTACCCCTGGTTTAGTCAGACCCTGGTTAAATCATGCCTATCCCTGGTTTAGTCACCGACCCCTGCTCTGCTGAGTGGTTTTGTTTTACAGAGCAGGGGTCCGTGTGAAACCGGAAGACTTCACTCCAGCAAAAGACAAAACAGAGGGGGGATCACAGGTCTGGAGGAGAGCTGAGTCTGTCTGAGAGTTAAGTTCCCAGATGGGTCACTACAAGAGGGGTGTTCCGGCGATAGTCTAGGAGCCAGATTGTGTTGTGCTACTGTACACCTCTAAACTCTGCAATGCCCTGTGCTTCTGGTTGCAGCTCTGCAGATCTAAATGTCACAGCAATGTATTATTAAATTATTATAAATTAATTTAATGTATTAACTGTAAGAGTAAGGATTAATTTAATATATTAACAGTTGTGATATTTGATATACGTATATATATATATATATATATATATGTATACCAAATATATATATATATAGTGTATATATATATTTCAGGTTCAAAGATACATAAAGTTAGTTCAACATTTTCTTTTGGAAGTTTGTTCCACTAATAAACAGTACAACCTTTTATTGTTTTCATAAACATGAAGGAGTTGAGTAACACAATAGTGTAAGAGGGGCTCACCTAGCCAGAGTCCGCACTCTGCGGCCCTGGACGCTGCTTAACAATGAGGCACTATTCTTCCTTTCGAACAGGAAGTAGCCTCAATGTGCCTTTCCTGGTAACAACTTTAGATTAATAATTCAAATAAATGGAATATTAAATGGTGTGACCGGATGAGGTTGACTCTTTACTCCTTACTTTCCCACCAGTGGCCCCCATAGTCACACTGCTGATTTCCACGCCTTGATGGGACAACGTGGCGAGTAACTCCTTCTCAGGTCTGGACAGATTAAACCTCAGTGGAATACTGATTTGCAATCCCCCCCATAAAAAACAGTGTGGTGCAATAAACGGCACATGTGTTTAGAAAGCTCCCAATCGTTTTATGTAATATACATATGTTAACACATTCACTCATCTTTCCATTCATATGGAGGAATTAAAGAAAAATTGTAATGGGGAACTGAAACAGCTCTGACTCATCCCCTCTCTCTTCCTGTGCCAGCGCGATGGAAGTGAATCACATCACTACTATTTGCTAGAAGGATAAATCACAAATACATGTGTACACACACACACTCACAGGCACCGCATATGCACACACACACGCGCACGCACGCACACACACACACACACACACACACACACACACACACACACACAGGCACCGCACACACACCCACACACACCCACATACAGTATCACATTCACAGCTCTGATTCCAGCTCCTTCTCAGAAGTTGACATTAGTGTCAGTCTTCCCCAACTGTAAACTGAGGAATTTTCCATGGAGCTGGGTTCAAGTCCAGTTTTTCTCCATCGTCTTCAACAGGAGAGTGGAGATGGGGAGGCGGGAAGGGGGGAGCTGTCTTACAGTCAGCCCCAATAAAAATAGTTCCATTTCCTCCCCTTAAACTACTGTTTTTTCTCAATGTGACATGACAGGGATTACACGATTACATGATGTATTGTTGAAATTCATCAAACTTTTATAAGAACATTTTTTCTGTATTTTTTTGTGTTGAGGCGAATTGGTTGTCTTCATTGTTCATTACGGTATGAAGATTAAGTCAGTAGGTTTGATTGGAAATCAGAGAGAGATGAATGAGTAATGAAGTGTGGAACAATGGACCAGCGCCAGGGAGACAGGCTCAGCAGACTGGGTGAGCGATGATGGATCAGCAGTGAGTGCCATAGCAGGACAAAACAAGAGAAGAGTGTTAATCCCTCCTGCGGAATAACTCAGGAAAGAGGGGCTGCTTTGTCTCACCACTGCACAAGGTAGGGCCTCTGACGCACGTGAACAGGGTCCCTTCAAAACAGGCTGTCCGGGAGATGCCCTCTGGGGCCTTGCCAGCCCTCGTCCCCACATCCCAGAGGGATTGGTAGTGTTTTCACAGACAGACTTTGACATAAATCTACAGTATCACAAACTTTTACTGCCTCCCACCTGCATTTGATCATTCATTGAGGTTTTATTGAAAAAAGAACAATACAATAGCATGTACAATAATAACAACAATAATAACAATAATATTATTAATATAAAAATCTGTACATTCCATTGTTTTGCAGTACAATTGGAAGACTCTTGATACAAAAAGACTGCAGCGTGGTGGGATCTATTTACAAATGTAAAAACTACATAGCCTAAAGGCCTTCTATCGTTTAGAAAAAGAAAAAAAATAGATTAATTTGTCAGATGCAAAATCAGGGTTTGAAATACAGGGTTACAGTACTTTTGGCTTTAGACCATTCTTTTCAATCCATGACTCCCAAGCAAAATTACACCTTTATATGGAAAATTAGAAAATAACATTCATAAGGAGGCATAGAATCCACAGCCCTTAAGTGTAGATGCATGTACAGCAAAGACAGTTGTGAAAATGGAGAAAGATGTTTTACATTTGCTTGTATCCTTATTTAAAGAGCCCTGTGGAGAGTATGTTCTCTTTGGCTGGCTGGATTGTGCATGACCGGATTATACTAAAATAAAAACCATATTTGGACTTTTGATGTTGATTTAGGCATCTAGGGTTAATGACTGTTGTAACACTGTTCTTTTGAGGTTAAGTATTAAAAAACAGTTTTCTTGTCTGTGTACTTTGAGAAGTTTTCAATATCAAAATTCTGGTTAAACTTTACTTGAGCCCAGTGTCGTAAGACTTGCACATCTGTCAAAACGATTGTTCGGGACAGCTGATAATGATTGTCTGGATCAGTTACAGTGCACACTGCTTGTCAGCCAGTTTACTGAACATATTTAAATATTTGATGTCAGTCTTTTGACCGTGATATTAAGGCTTTGAGAGGAGGGGCTCAAGTGAAGTGTTACCAAATGTCTTCATCATAAAATGTATACAATTACTTGAAAACCAAACTCCTTCCTTCTGGTCTATTTAAATTAGAAATGCTTTATGCATACCAGCCTAACAAATGGACACAACAAATACATTAAAACTATGATAATAATACTCTTTGGCTTTTGTTATCAAACCCTATAAAATGCAACAACATAGCAGCACTTTTAAGAACATTCGTATGCTCGATTTATCCCCCCCCCCCCGTATGTTTCAGTTTCATGTCTGCTTCATGTCAATGCTGATAATACTACCCTGCTTCCTACAAGTCAACAGGCATGTTTCCATCAATTTGACCAGCAATTGAACAAGCCTCCATCTCGATAAGACAGGAGGCTGGTAACAGAAAAGGCCTCTTCTCTGATAAACAGACACGTAATTGTTCATGTGATCACCACAGACTACGACTGACATGCTCTAGGTGTGGTTTACAACCTCCGCTCGTTCCTTCCTCATATTCCAAACTTCCATCCATACAAAAAAATATAAGGAGAGCAAAGCTCTCGTTTATCTAAGAAACTGCTTCATTACGCTTCTGCAATGTGTGACATCTTTAGAGAGACCAGCTCATAATCAGCCCATGCAGCCTACAGTACCATGTCTGCTTCAGACGCATATGGACGTAGCAGGAAGAAAAGAGACAAAGGACATGGAGTATGTACTGGCGTCACACTGTGATGCTGAGCACTATCGAGCAAATTTAGGGATTTGTTCACAGATAACCCTGCCTCGTAAAGGAGGTGGTTTTGGTGACCGTGCATGTGTGATAAGTGAGAGTGATGAGACGGAGCCACATGTGCGGTCGCCGTTTCTCACCGTTTGCAAAATGAATGTGCAAATTAGCAAAATGTATATGGTTTACATTGTGAAAGAGCAAGGCTATTCCTCTGTCCGCATATCTCTCCATGTTTCTACAGTTATAGAAGGAAAATGCTGCACCAAGCAGCACTTAAGAAAACAGACTTTATAAAGACAAAACCAACGTCCTTAATAATCCATCTTGTTCTGAATTAGCTGGACAGATGATCAGAGAGACATGCCTGCCATTTTCAAGTCATCTACACAGCCCTTTTACTATATTCTTTAGATATATGACTACAGCCAAGACACTAACAAGATGCGCAAACGTCTTGAGTGGACATTTCCCAGGAGCATTTGAGCTCCTGTGCACATTGGTCATGGTGCTGTGATTTTATCATACTGTATGTAATAGAACCGTTACATACGTGACCCCCCCCCCCCCATCCCCCTCCAACCTAGCCCCCCCTTCTCACAGCAGTACCGTCAGCTTCAACTTGTCCTTTACTCAAGGGCCCAGCTCAGCTCAATGTGCCTTTGATAGCGGAGGTGATTTCAGGGTCTCTCTCTCTCTCTCTCTCTCTCTCTCTCTCTCTCTCGTGCGAGACATCCTGCCACCCAACTCATATCTCCGACTCTCGCCTCAGAGAGCGGGGCTCCAGAGGCACGGTGGCCTGGTTGTGGTCAGTGTCTGAAACGTTGTCTGTCTGGGGGCCGTCAGGGCCGACGCTGCCCCCGTTGCCCTCGTCAGTGTCCTCCTTATTGGCCAGCGCCACCTCGTTCTCGTAGCAGAAGGAGTTGGAGTTGGCCATGATGTATTTTTTCTCTGCGAGGTCCCGGGCGCTGCACAACGGTGTGCTCGGGACCTCGTACGTCTTATGAAAGCGCGAGTAGTCCACCTTGTAGTAGTTCTTCTCCTCGAAGAGCACCGGCTCGAAGCGGTGGCCCCAGAGGATCTCGCCGGCCAGGTAGGAGCTGCGGCACTGCGTGGTCATGGCCGTAGCCTCCACCATGCCCTCCAGGATCACCACGATCTCGAACTCGGCGGTCTCCAGCTCCTGCTTGCTCATGTCGTAGAAGGGGCTCTCCTCATTGATCTCGTGGACCACAGTTATGGGGGAGACCAGGAAGATGCGGTCGACCCCGCTGTCGAAGCCCACGTTGATGTCCATCTGGTCCAGGGGGATGAACTCCCCCTCCGCCGTGGTGCGGGACTTGAGAAGCTGGGCCCGGACATGGGCCTCCACCAGGTGGCTCTTCCTCAGGTTCCCCACGCGCCACATCAGGCAGAGCTTGTTGTCCCTCATGGCCACCGTGGCGTTGTGGCTGAACACCAGCGTCTCGTTCCTCTTCTTGGGCTTAGCCATCTTGGCCATGACCGCGCCGATGATGAAGGCGTCAATGATGCAGCCCACGATACTCTGGAAGACCACCATGAAGACAGCGACGGGACACTCGTCCGTGACGTAGCGATAGCCGTAGCCGATGGTGGTCTGGGTCTCGATAGAGAAGAGGAACGCTGCGGTGAAGCTGCTCACGTTGGAGACGCACTTCTTGTCCCCGTGGAAGATAGCCACCAGCCAGAACACGCAGCCGAAAAACAGCCACGACAGGAGGAAGGCCAGGCAGAAGATGACGAACCACCATCGCCAGCGGATGTCCACACAGGTGGTGAAGATGTCAGCCAGGTAGCGCTGGCCCTTTTCGCTCACGTTGACGAACTGCACGTTGCAGTGGCCGTCCTTCTTCACGAATCGACTCTGTGGCTGGCGCCGCGTGTGCACCTTGCCCTTGCAGTTCCCGTAGCCGTTGGGGACCGCCATGGTGGCAGCCAGCTTCATTCCATCCTCCTCTGACGACACGATGCTGTAGCGGTTGGCCCGCACACTCCCCATCACCTCCGTCTGCGGTGGGAGCTGTGCTGCTTCTGCTTTGGAAAACAGTCTGAGTTTCTGGAAAAAGCGTTGGAGAAACAGTTTTGAAACGCTGGAGGGGACCAAGTCGAGCAGGAAATGGCGGTGGAAATGAGGCGAACGGAGGAGACGCCTCTGGGTCCTTCGCTGGGCCCCTGGCTTGACTGCAACCGAGGAGACGTCCGCAGGGCTGGGGATCGCCGGCTCAGGCCTCTTTCAGCAGGCGGCGGGAGCTCATCAATTATGTATCCTGGAGACAAAAAAGACGGAGAGAACATTTGTAAGGTCTATTTTCTTGAAGAAAATGCACAGTTCACAGTGACACCTTTTAGCTTGTGACCCCTGGAGGCCCTCTTCGTAACATAGTACCACCTGTCCTGAATGATTGCTTCATCACACGTTACTGAGCAGTGTGTGCAGCCTGAGAAAAACAGTGGATAACGGCATGTCCCCCCTGGACCAAAAATATTTTATTCAGTCATGACAAAATAACAGTAAAATGTAACCCTATTCTGTCCTTTCCACACCCACTGAGAGAGGTCACAGAGTAACTGGACCAAGATCCCACTGATGGTCATTTACAAAGCACACTTGTTTTGGTTGCCAGCAGTATGTCGACAAGATAATTTCCCATTGAACTGTGGGTTACGGTGTGTCTGTGGGATCCCATGGACATTTTACTTGGACTTTCCACAGCTTTGGCACTACTGCCGGATCAACCTGATTAAAGCTCACTGATGCTTCTCAGATGGACATGTCTCCAATCCCCCGAAGGATAACCAACGAGGAAGAGAACAGCAGGAATGCAATAGCAGGTAGTTTTATAAGTAACTATATGCCACATGTCTCAGACACACTGAGGATGGTGCAACTCACTGTGTCAGCCACATCAACCAGATTGCATGCACTTATTCTACCCATGCACTGGTGCATCACTGATGTACGTTTCCACGTACCCCGCTGCTAATAATGAGGCCACGAAGATGGAAAATAGCCTCTGTTAGTTAACGCCTCACTGGACCTCCCGGTCACTAAGGGTCTGGAAACGTTTTAGGGCGCCGACAGATTTTCAGCTTATTTAACATTTTAGACGTGTGATTTGTGTCGGGGCGAGAAATATCAGTGATTCCATTCCACTTTTGTCCTCATGTAGGCCTACTCCTGCAGACTTTTGAATAAACGATAACGCAACCCGGCCTAATGACACGCATACAGGTGTGCTCGGTGTACAGAGCTAGAGCACGGCTTCTCCGGTTGAGAGCGTCGTGGCTTGTTGACTCCCGGGGGGTCCTCGGGGGACAGCCTGGCCTCCCGGCAGCGTGTCGCCTGTCCCGGGAGGATCCTCTGCTGAAACACCGCTCATTAAAGCCCTGCGCCTGTTGTAGCCTATTGTACATGTCTCAGATATAGCTGTCCTAGCAACGGACACGGCGAGCTCACACATTATCCTAGGCCTACGACAAATGAAATACAATGTCACTAACTTTTATACAATTAAGAAACTGAAACTTACAGACGGGTTTGGAGACGTCTAGTAAATGACGAGAAGGGGGTGGGAGCGGTTAGGAAAAATATATAGATAGGCCTGCTCTGAAACGTTTAAATGCACAAATAGATACCCCCCTCCCCCCCACCGTAAACACATCTCACGTGTAGCTATGGTTGTAGTCTTTGCACAATTAGTAGGCTATATGCATTAAGCATTTTACTGTACATTATCCGTGGTAGCCTACTCTGCACACGAATAAACCCACTTGATCTAATGTGCTTAATGCGTAGTCAAACCTGTAGCTGTTGCCAGTGTGTAAAGTCAAGTGCAACTATGCCAGCTATACTTTTGCATCCTAACTCGTTGTGGCAGTAATCAGTAATGATATATGAGCAAGTTTTTAATCGATATAAATTGTGATGACTGGTTTCTATGTTTCCTCCCAAGGGCATATTGTTGTCTTGTGTGACTTAAATAGACATAGCCTATATAGGGCAATGTTTCTCATATTTGATTTCAGACAAATAATATTTTGACACTGATGAAAATAACTGTACATATTACTTTTTTCTTGTTTTACAAAGAACAGTTTGTGAAACTGGAAGTTATGGGACCTGGATACTATAGAACAATGAATCCTGTTCTTGAAAAACTACCCTTGGCTATGGTCCTGACCTGAGAGATACATAGACAGACTGTCAATATTTTCATAAAATTACAATGTCCCCGGGGGAGGTTTAGTGCGCACAAACTTGGGCTAACTCACTAAAGATGTAGCCTATAATAATGCGGGTTCGGTCATTGCTGCTGTAGCCCGTTGTTGCTTGACCGAGAGCATAAATGGTTCGCATAAAGATTCGTCTGTACCAAGAGAAAAGGCAGAGCCTGATTTAAGCTGCACTAAAGGGAACAGCAAATGCCAGCGACAAATGTGAACAGGTGCGGGGTTGAGTGAGAATGAGAACCACTGATGCAATATACATGTTTCATTGCCTACGTTTCACTAACATGGTATAGAATTAGGAGGCTATTATTTTGGGATTAAAAATAGAAATAAGTCATTAAAAGGGATCCCATAGTCAGTTGCAACTTTTGGTATTTTCCTCTGCGTGAAACGAGGAATTTTGGACGTCAGCAAGGTATTTGTAATATTCAGATATTGCATGCAATAGTTGCCGATTAACTGTGTGGGTGTCTTTGATGTGTACCAGCTTCTGTGTGTAATGTCATGTTTCCCAAGCATCCGTTCAATGCTGCGCTTTGTGGCACCACGTCTGTCCCATCAAACTAAGCAAAATTGTAGACCTACTACGTCAGATTGTATAGGCTAAATGTCAGTAGATGTCCATGACATATATGCACATTTCCTTATGTGGAAGCCAGAACCGTTACATTTCTAAAAACAAGAGTCATTTTACCTGTTGCTCATTTGGAGACCGGTCGGAATCAGTAAAGTTCAAATATACTCCAGAAGATATTTCCTCTGCTATCCACACGTTCCGATGTGCTTTTACTATTTGGAGAATATGCTTGCTGTTATTACAGGGACAACTAAAACTTCCTCTTGCCTATCACCAAAATCACCGGTCTTGATAATGTGCTTAGCAAATAGTTCCCCAAAGCAATTTAAATAGTGTACCGGCTCGCCCCTCCTTCGACTCTCGACCCAGCCAATCGGGTGTGGAGAGGAAAACTCGCTGATAGACAGCTGATAAACGGCGCTTTATGAAATCGTGGGTTACATTCAGAGACCTTCGACGTCAGACTGTGACAGGGTGTCGAGTCAGTGCTCCTGCACACCACTGCGTATACAGTAGGCATGTGATCAGTGATCAATTCATTTGTCGTTGACCCTTTCAGGAGGACATAGGCTATAGCCTATGTAGCCTATAGGCTACATATAGTATAGCCTATATATCCTTTTTTTTCCTTTGATACATTTTTACTGTGTTGAGAGCTAAAGGAACTACAATGGAATTGCCATTTGTTGATAGTGTTTTACTCTAATTATTTGAGTGATGGCCATGATGATGGCTCGTCATGAGTATGGACTGTTCAAGATCAATCGTTCAAACAATCAATCAATCACCAATCAATCAATCAATCAGTCAATCAAAATATAACTAATTGTGACTATTACAGGCCCACTATACAGTAGCCTACCCTTGATTAGAATATCCATTTTCACCTGCTTACTGCTGTATCTGATGCTCTAACTATCAAGATACATTGACTCATATACAGTATGACTGGCATGTAGATGTGTGTTATTGTCACTGGACAGCATGTGGAAATGTTCTATAGTGTTGACTACTTCAGCACGTCTATACCAATACTGAACACCATGTGCTGTATGCATCAAGCTTACTGTAAGCAGTAGTTTTAGGTCAGGCTCTGTCATGCTCATTTGGATGTCATGATACCATGTCTATTGATGATAATCAATTGTTGTGGCCCATATCCGACCCCCTGTTCGGCACAAATGTGACCCTTTTTTGGAGGGGTGGGGGGGCGGTGTCGGTTAATTTTAGTACGCTCTGTAAATAGCAGCACACATTTAGCCCAAACGTGCTGTGCGAGCTGGCTGTCTTTGTTTGCTTTTCATGCCCAATTTCAAACTGCAGCTCAGTGCTTCTGTGGACCACAAGGTGGAGAGCTGGAGGCTCGGACAGGGCTGTGATTGGCCCCACACGTGTGAGCTCTGACGACACTCCTGAGAGGAGCAGTAGCCTCAGAGCCCTGACCCAGCTGCTTAGCAGAGCCACTCCACTGCTCTGTTCACCTGGACACTAGCAGACAGACTTCACTGATCACTACCTGTAGGATAGATAGATAGATAGATAGATAGATAGATAGATAGATAGATAGATAGATAGATAGATAGATAGATAGATAGATAGATAGATAGATAGATAGATAGATAGATAGATAGATAGATAGATAGATAGATAGATAGATAGATAGATAGATAGATAGATAGATAGATAGATAGATAGATACTTTAAAAAATAGTTAACATGGAGATTATAAACTGAGGCTGGAACACATTGTGCTTCACCATAATTATGAGCAATGGCATGGGCTTTTGATTAGATTAGAAGAAACAACTACATTACTAGCTTTAGTGACAGTAAACATCCCTCCCAATCAAAGCCACTAAGACACGTGTGTAGAGGGGGCGGGCTCTGCTTACCACACACATCAACGTTACGTTGTCTATTATCCAACTGCGTACGGCCAACTTAAAGTATTCAGTCTGTTGGGACAGTTGTAATTTAGTATGAGGTTCCTCGGTGATAGTGACAGGGGGGGGGGGGGGGGTTGAGATGCTACTGGGAATCTCTGTGGGCCAACAGGAAGAGATGCCAGCAGCTGGTTGTACCGACCTTTAACCCTAGTACATATAGAGGGGTTGGTATTCAACCCAGGGTAACATCTGATTAATCAACTTAATTCTGAGAGCATAAAAAGACAACTTTTATGTTTATTCCCTCAAATGAGTCAGTCGATCCCATATTTTATGTAACATCAATCATAGAGAGCAATCATACAATGGAAAAATGTAACATCTGGAAGCTGACACAACGTCACGTGCCTTTTTATGACACTGTCTACAGAGCATACCGCAGGTCAGGACCGGTGAGGGAACTACCGTGTCTACAATTAAAACAGCCGCACCTCTGAATCATCAGGTCGACTGATAATAGGGAATGTGAAAAGGGGTAGGGGATGTTAAAATAATAAATGTACACAATCAACTTATCTACTATAGTTCAATGTTTTAAAAACAAACTGCACAGCAAACAATATAAACTCCAACATTTTGATGTTGTATGTAATGGGATGACTAGTCATTATGGTTTAGTTTAGCAAAACACAGGAAATAACGGTACACAGGGAAGTAACATTTCTTATCACACCTCAAAACCCGAAACAATGTTTTGAACTGAGCTATTCATCACTTTTGAATCTACATGAATTATTTTCAAATTTAGGAGATCAGTAGGCCTGCTTCAACTTATGATACCCTCTAATTGAATGCAACGCTTGTGTAATCAGTACCATTTAACCGGTTTTCTACTGGGAGAAGTCCATTTGCACT
The DNA here is from genome assembly GCF_949987555.1 of Borostomias antarcticus. Lineage (NCBI taxonomy): Eukaryota > Metazoa > Chordata > Actinopteri > Stomiiformes > Stomiidae > Borostomias > Borostomias antarcticus. Next base: position 15,424,317 of record NC_140255.1, on the reverse strand, counting down.
GAGCACATGTAGAAGACACACATTACGTTTCTGTATGGTCAGTAAAAAAAGAAAAGAAGATGACATTGGTTCTCAGGGTATCTATAAGCTGGCCCCCAGTTAAGTTATTTAGAGGGCTCTGAGCATCCTACAGTCGATGGTCCGCCTTAGCTGTTGTGATGGCTAGCTGTCACCTCATCTTCAGCGATGGCGCCGTTCACAAGTTCCACTGTCACGGTGGGGAGTTTGAGATGGTTGTCATGCGGCTGCGGCTGAGGCGATGACCGCCGCGGAGCTCTGGGTGACGGGCGCGGGGAGCCCCGGGACGACGAGCGCGGCGAGCCCCGGGGCGAATGCAGCGGAGTCGCCCGCGGCGAAGGCCGCAACAGTTTCTTCCGTTCGTACTCCTCGCCGCTGACCTCCGGCACCAGGACCTTGGCGGTGTGGTGGAACATGTGATAGTCGACCTTATAGTACCGCCGGTTCACCCTCATCATGTCCTGGAACAGCTGGCCCCAGAGGATTTCGTCGGGCGTGTAGGAGCTGCGTGACTGGTGCAGGATGCCCGTGGAGTCGTCCGTGTAGGTGAAGGACACCACCAGCTCGAAGTCGTCCCGGCGCAGGTCCTCCAGGCTCATGCGGTACAGTGGGCTGCCAGCCTCAATCCGGTGGAAGACGGTGGCGGGCGTGGTCAGGAGGATGTCCCTCTGCTGGATCGCCAGGTCCCGGTAGGTCACGTCCACCTTCCCCGTGGCGTGCACGGTGGAGCGGACCAACTGGGCGCGGGCCGTCCCCTCCACCAGGTGGTGTCTGCGGAAGTCTCCGATGCGCCAGGACAGGCACAGGTAGCCGTCCCGGAGGTTGATGACGGCGCAGTTGCTGAAGCCCAGGGTCTGCGCCCTCTTTCGGGCGGATGCCATCTTGACCACGGCGATGCCGATTACGAAGGTGTCGATGAAGCAGCTGATGACGTCCTGCACGGTGACAAGGATGATGGCCACCATGCAGTTCTCTGACATCCCCCTGAAACCGTAGCCGATGGTGGTCTGCGTCTCCAGGGAGAAGAGGAAGGCGCCCGTGAAGCTGTGCACCGCGTACACGCAAGGTTCGGCGTGGCCTTGCAGATCGCCATGGGCCAGGGCGATGATCCAGTAGAGGATCCCAAAGAAGAGCCAGGAGAGGATGTAGGAGAGGGTGAATATGAGGAACATGACCCTCCAGCGGATCTCCACCAGGGTGGTGAAGATGTCCGTGACGTACAGCAGCCACTCCTCTGGCACGTGGCGGAAGAGGACGTTGCAGCTGCCGTCTTTGCGCACGTAGCGGCGCTTCTTGTGCTGGTAGGCGGGCTCGGTCGTCACACTCACGACGGCGGCGTCGGGACTCACTGTCGTGTACGGCGTGCTCATCCTGGGCAGTCTGCACAGAAGGATGAGAGAATATGAATAATAATGGCTAGCAATTTTGTTGAGTGCTGGACTATAACATACAAGGGTCTAAAACAGCGCATCTACAGTACATCACACTACACTCTGCACACGCTGTCTATACACTCACCACACTCCATTCTGTATATATTGCGTATTTTGCATTTGTGCTTTTCTTCTTATTTGATTATATTGCATTTTGTATTTGCGCTGTCCTGCACCCTATCTAATGTCGTCTCCATCAGTGTATGCGCCGTTAACCTAAACAAATTCCTGTGAATAATCTGATCTTGAACCTTGAATTTTGAATAAAGCACTGCAAATATAACCAAATATCAACTATCCAAAGGGAATGTGTTGAAATGCAAATATGATTAACGGTAAATGGACTGCAATTATATAGCTTTTATCCAAAGCGCTTTACAATGAAGGACTCTCATTCACCCATTCACACACACATACTGTACACACACCAATGGCGGCAGCTGGCATGCAAGGTGCTAGTCTGCTCATTGGGAGCAATTTGGGGTTCAGTGTCTCGCCCAAGGACACTTCGACATGTGGACATGAGGAGCCGGGAGCTGAACCGCCGGCCCTGCGGTCATTGGACGACCTGCTCTACCTCCTGAGCCACAGCCGCCCCGGGGATAAATATCCTGAATGAATTTACTCCAGAGAGGTGGCATGCGCGGGACAACAGTTATGCAACAGCACACTCAGGATACACTCACATTGTTTGTTGCTCAGTCATGCAAACGGATTTTGTGAATTTGGGTTTGGTTTGTGTTAGAGGGACATACGGGCGAGGCTGTGCCATTCCATTTTAATCAAACAATTTTGAGGTTGGCCATGAGCTGTGACTTAAAACATCTGAGAGGGAGAGCTGTGTTGTTTCTGTCTCTGTGACCAATCAAAAGACCTACGATGTGTCTGGAGGGAGGGAAGGTTACAGCGCAGAGACGGGGTTTAAGGGTTCGTCTGTGTTGTGCCACAGTGGATGAAATGTCTTCTGGTCTCACAAAGGGATGGAGAAAAAAAAGGCAGAAAATACTCGCACATGCAGAGGCACACCCTAACACACACACACACACACGCATACACACACATACACACAAACACTAACCACCCCCTTTTTTATGTTGTAGTCACTGCTCTGTGACCCCTGACCTCACCACCATCACTACCTTTGACATCCACTTAGGGAGGTAGCCTACTGGCAGCTGGATCATGAGAGCATGTAACATCCTTCCTATGTGCTGTTTAATATGCTGGAAAATAGTGCCTCTTTTGCTCATACTGTTTCACTTCATCCTTCTGAAAACTCTCCTCTGGCATCTTAGTGTGTTGTTGTCCTAGATGTCCCACATGGGCCTCCGTTCACCTAGAACAGGCGTGACCATTTTCCGCCCCCCAGTTTTCCTATATAGTTATTGTCTGAGGAAATAAATCAACAATGATGTCTGCTATCTATCAAAAAGATGATTTCTGGAAACATCTGACCTCTCTCCACCGTCATCATTCAAGTATCAGAAAGGATAGTTTTATATTGTTGACAGCAGTAACTTTCAGACAAGGCAAATTTACCAGGAATGAGCGAGCCACTATATTGCCTACTTTTTTCCATAGTGGGATCTCTTTGTAATTTCATTCACGTGTTTTTTTAATCATTTTTTCATCATATTTTCTCTCTCCGATTTGGTTCTCTGGTGAACGTTTCCTGCTCTCAAGGTCTATTTTAGGATATCAATCTGGGAATGCTTACCAACTATGATTCCCTTTTTTTCCTGCCTCCGTGCACTGTGTCAATACAGTTTATCATAATGAGGCAGTTGCCTAGAGATTCAAAACCCATCGCAACAGACCGCGCTCGGCCCTCCAGTTTTGTGGTGTTCTCTGCTACCAGGAAGGATCATGTGGTATATTGTGCAGAGGTGTATTTTTCCCTCTGCTGTCTCTGAAGTTCTGTCACTCCAGTGTTCAGTCTGACCAAGGTCGTCTGAGGTGACGTGCGAGGAGGCACTGTTCATATTGGCAGTTCGCACGCCATTAAAACTGACTACTCACTCAATGCAGAGTGCTGATGTTTCCCAGCGATATGGCCCGGACTGGCAGGGAAGACTTCTCTGAAGAGTCCAGAGTGTTGTGAGAGAGCCAGTGAAGGAAGTGCCACGGGACTGAACTGTCTAGGTTAGCGAAGGGGGAATGTGGAAACTGGAGCTGTGTCACGGTGTGTGATCAAGGGCCGAGGACGGACCAATCACAGCCAAACCACTGAGAGCATCCTCTGAGTGCAGTCGCCGCCACGCCCAAAACAAATGGGGTTTCAATCACCGCTGTCTGACAGAGTGAACTGGACTCTGGTCACAAATTGAGCTCTGCCCTGGCAGAAGAGCTTGCTCCTGGTGCCAGAGTCTGGAAGTCTATGAGATCACAGGAGTCACTCACCATAACCACTCCCTACTCAAGATTCAAACATCTTAAATGGAAGCAGGAAACAACAGTATTTTGATTTTGATGGCCTTGCATTATTATATTATTTCTGTATGACAATTCCTAATAAAGTGTGACTATGGATAATACCTTCATATTGCAGAGCTCACCATAATGAGCTTCAAAGACAAAAATATTCTTTACAATGAAACCAGTAGTTGTTCAACTTGAACTCCCCAACCTATGCAGAAATGAATCCTTAGACTGTAGTCAAATAAGGATAGTCTATATAATAGCTGGTCATCATGTTTTAGCTATTATGTGACAACAAGTGCCTGTGACCTGCTGCTAGTACAGTATACAAACTTGGCAAACATTGATGTTATACCGTAATGCCAAGCGCTCACTTAGTGTTTAAGTGATTTGATGTCACTTTTCATATTCAGGGGTTAAATTGGGATTTGTTATGTGGGGGGGGCGCTGAGTTAACGGGGTTTGCAGGCAGTGGCAGCAGTGATGGTGGTGCCTAATACTGCTTCATACATAGCAAATGTCAAGACCTTAATGATCTACCTATCTTTGAAATTAAAGCATTCTTGATTAAATACAGCTACTGGGTTTGGTGACTCAATCGTAGACTAAAAACACTGTACAGTTGATCAAACTCAGCCTATGATAGATTAAGCCATGATCAGATTACCTAAAGCTAATTTAACTAGCTAAAATAACTTATTATTGGAGGTGATGAGCACGCGCGAGGAATCCACTCATGTACAACTGTTGCATGAAGTCGATCTACTGTAGCAGTCAGTAAAATCAACCAAATGTCAAGAGGTGGACATCATTGGATTCCTCCCAGCCTACAGAATCTAGCTATGTGCTTTTGAGCAGTTTAGAGTCGTTTAGTGTCATTATAACAATGGACAAAAATCGCCCATTGACCACCATTTAGTTGTGCAAATACGTTTCCCCATTCATTCTCTATAGCGGCTGTTTCGATATCCGTATCTTGGGTTCTGGGGGGATATAATGAGGGGGGGGGGGGGCGACAACTGAAGTGCATTTTGAGCAGGCATAAAGCTTAAAGCTAAATATCGTATCTACAGTATCTTGATGTCAAGCTGGCTAGCATGGAGCTTCTCAGTTTTCTGAGCCTAAATGTAATTCATTACAGGTGTACTAAATGTAAGTTTGTTTTTTGTGTATGTGTTTGCATTACTGTGGCTGTGTGGTATTTCTGGAGGGAGTGGGATGGGGGTGTTATAATTGCCATTTAAACAAGCAAACGCGCAGAACAAACCACAACAGGCTCATGGGCACTTTGCAATAGTAATTTAGAATTATCTTTTAAATAAACCCTGGTATAGATTTAAAAACACACAAATACAAAAACATTTACTGCAAGTACACAATAGACTTGATTTACTGTAAGAGGATTTTATTACATTGAAAGAATTGTATCACTGTACAAGGTTGCTTCAGAGTCTCTGAGGGGACGGTACACAAACATGGTTCGTCGTATTTTAACACTACTCTTCCTATAATATGTATTTTCTGAACACTACTCTTCCTATAATATGTATTTTCTGAACACTACTCTTCCTATAATATGTATTTTCTGAACACTACTCTTCCTATAATATGGTGAAGTCAGACACAGGCCTACTTGTACTTGTATCTCCAACAAGGAAGATTTGTCAGAAAATGTACAATTTCAGCTTTCATCAGAAATAGCCTTGAGAATCAATAGTTCTCGAGACTAGTGGCCCATAGGGCAAGAGGCTATCTCATGATTCCTGATTAGCGTGAGGCAGCTTGATGTACAAGTACACCCCCTGGACATGACGCAGGGTCTTACCCCCAATCCTACCTTTGATGCTGAGTGCAAAGCAGGGATGCATTGGGTACCATTTTAAATAGTCTTTGGTATGACTCGGCCGGGGATGAAACTCCTAACCTCCCAATCTCAGGGCAGACACTCTAACTACAAGGCCACTGAGCTGGTTCCACTTTCATAAGGAGGGTCATCACTCCCTGGTCAATTTTACAGCTCTCCAACATGTATTTCACTCTTGTAGGGATATTCTATCTCATCTCATGTGGTTGGCTTATTATCTCTTTACATTACATTTCATTACATTACAGTCATTTAGCAGACACTTATATGCAAAGCGACTAACAGTAATTGCATTTAACATAGTAAAGCCAATGTACTACTACTTGCCAGAACTCACAAGTGCATCTCCTTTCTAAAACAAGTGACTAAGAGCATAATCTAGTGCTGAAGGCAAAGTGCAAGAATAGCAATCTAAAATACAATAGGTGCTTAAGAGGGTGGATCGTTGTAGTACTTCTTGAAGAGGTGAGTTTTGAGCCTGCGGCAGAAGATGGGCAGCGACTCTGCTGTCCTGACGTCAGTGGGCAGTTCATTCCACCACTGCGGGGCCAGGACAGAGAAGAGCCGTGACCGTGTCGATCGACCACAGGGGCCTCGGAGTGATGGGGCATCCAGTCGCCCCGAGATAGCAGATCGTAGTGGTCGGGAGGGGGTATAGAGTTTGACCATGGCCTGGAGGTAGCAGGAAGCTGTTCCTTTCATTGCCCTGTAGGCTAGTGCCAGAGTTTAAAACTGGATGCGGAGATCATTATTATTAATTGTGTATCATTTTTCTTATTCTTATTTTATCCATGTGCCTTGAATTTACCCTTCCAACCTGTTCTTGGTCACACTTCAAATTGTAAAACCGACCTATTACCGCAGTCAGACTATTTAATGAAGCATTATAGAGCTTGGTATTTCTTTTTGATATGTGATGATATGTGATTGGGGGGACTAATGGAAGGGAAACATACTTTTCTCTATTGTTGTCTTTTGTATGCATGTATGTGTGTATGCAGGGGTCGTAATTAACTTTTTAACTTACCAGCCAAATGTCTGGTCAATGAAAAATTGTACCCGCCAAACCTTTTTTTTACCAGCCAAAAAATAATATTTATATAAGCCTTTTTGTGTCGCGTATACATACAGTATGCATGTATGTGTGTATCTGTATATAATATGTATTTATGCAAATGTTTTTATGACTCATATTTCTGCATTTTTTTCAATGGGCTCTGCCTCACTGCAAGCATGAATTAATAAAGTCTATTCGATTGAAGAGTACAGTAGGACTGTAGTGTGGGACATTTCTTAATATGTTGATCTCCTCTGAGAAGGGTCTCACTTCACTTATCTATCAGGGCTACAGTAACTACAGTACCAATGCAAATTACTACGTTTCACTACTGTTCCTTGTACACAGACTCATGGGTATTTCCGCAAAGTACACTCTACAATACCAGATATTTATGTCCACATGAACTTTTTCTATGTAGTGTATGAGCTACATAAGCTAATTTAATTATGTTCCCTGTAAAGCCAGAGAAAGATGGCATAAGATTAAAAAAAAAGAAAAAAAAAAGGATAATCAATTCTAACCAATTATGATTAATTCCAGTTGGACAGATCCTATATGCATAAGGTCCAGAGACTTATCTCACAACTTAGGGTGTCAAATAAAGCTTCAGGTCTCTGGAATCCACAGTATTGGTTTTGTTCTCCTGTCCAGTATCTTTAAAAGTGCTTTTCCACACACATTTGGTGTCCACTGAATGTCAAGACACTAAAGGAAAGTTAGCCCTTAAAACCTGTCTGCTCTGCACTCAAATACGTATGGATCATTTGAAATATATAGCCTACTACAATATCAATTACAAAACCCCCACAATTTCACACAAAGTCAAAGTCACAGAGAAACGGTCGTTTGAGATCATCTAACTTCCATAGTTTGACGTATTTCCGACGCAAACAAGCTATGAGGTTGGGACGTAATGTTTAGAAGAATTTGATTGGAACATTGACATTGAAAGAACTTTAGACAGATTCGATAGAAGTATAGCGTTGATTGACAGGTGGATGTCTTGAGATTATTGGCCTAAAATCTAAGGTACCTGTTGTCGTAATTGCACGTGACCTACCATTTTCCATGAAGTAAGAAATTATATACTTTGATATAAGATTACAACAAAAGTAGAATTTTTTAATTTTTTTGGCATACATCGTTGAATAGGTGAACACTATGACCAATTATGTGAACCAAAATGGGACAGAATGGTAAATGGACTGCACTTATATAGCGCTTTTCCACCTTAGCGGCACTCAAAGCGCTTTACAATGGCCTCTCATTCACCCATTCACACACACATTCACACACCAATGGTGGCAGCTGCCATGCAAGGCGCTAACCTGCTCATTGGGAGCAATTTGGGGTTAGGTGTCTTGCTCAAGGACACTTCGACATGTGGACAGTCGGAGCTGGGATTCAATCCACTGACCCTTCGATCATTGAACGACCCACTCTACCAACTGAGCTACAGCCGGTAGAGTGGGAATGCTTTTTTCATTTCTGTGCGACTTTAATATTGCAATAATTTGCTTCAGTTGTGTGGCACAGCTGAAGGAAAACCGCCCCTGATGCCATGTTCTGCCAATAGGAGAAGGTGCTGGTAGCCCTTCAGGTTCTCAATAGGAGAAGGTGCTGGTAGCCCTTCAAGTTCTCAATAGGAGAAGGTGCTGTTAGCCCTTCAGGTTCTCAATAGGAGAAGGTGCTGGTAGCCCTTCAGGTTCTCAGTAGGAGAAGGTGCTGGTAGCCCTTCAGGTTCTCAATAGGAGAAGGTGCTGGTAGCCCTTCAGGTTCTCAATAGGAGAAGGTGCTGGTAGCCCTTCAGGTTCTCAGCGTTGTGATAACCCACTCAGCAGAGCAATACGGTCGCTCCAGAGTCTGTTGCCGGGGCTTACGCCTTGGCCCTGTGTACAAAACAAAGCATCCGACTGAACACCCACTTCCACACATCCCAAAGCCGTCCCGGGCCTCGCAGTACTGACTGAAGTGTAAAGCGCTTTGTATCCTGTGACCATAGAGGAGATTGACTCTGGAAGCAACTTGGGCACTCTGCATATTTCCTGTACTGCTCGGAGCGCTTACAACTCCATTACATGCTCACTTAGTGGAAACAACCTGCTGTCGTCCATTCAGGATTCACTGGGTCAGAACCAGCAGCAGGTGACCTTTCTCTGGGCCCTGCCCCGGGCCCACTGTCACCCTAGCTGACCTTCACGTTTCTCCTTTGGTCAGGAATTCTACCAGGGTAATGGTTTACCACAGCATCAAAGACCTATGTGGACCAGAACACTGTGTTTAGTTTTGCTTAATCACAGATTGCATTAGATTGCTGGAAGAGGCACTTCAATCAGAATGCTGGCCTTCAATGTCCAATGCTACATAAATAATTGATTTAAAGGATAGTAATTGAGTGCATTGCCCAAGCCTCTACTGAATTAGTATATGCTAACCCTTTATGTAGGCTATACTGTTTGTATCCCAATAGCCTATATGCACTGTACAGTATATACAGTAGTAGTTTACATCCCTAATGTAGTAAAATCAGTCTAACATTTGCAAGGCACTAGTCAAGGGTGACGCATAGCTCACTTTAGGATTCCCATAAATTGTTTAAGAACAAACTTGACCTTCAAGGTTGTTTTACCCATAAACCCCTATTCTTGACTGACGCAACTGACTGACGTTTGGAAGATTAATAGACACATATTTATGAAACAGCATTTTTGCTACTCCATCAGCAGTGATGCTGTCATACACGCTCGCTAGACAATGTTCTCTGACTATGAATACAGTGTTGTGTTGTCACGATTGACTAGATTCATCCCAGAGTTACATACTGTAGTGGACATGAATAAATGAATAAATTGAATCTTCTAAATGAATACTTGACCTTCGTCCAGAGTTTAAGCAAACATTTTTTTACATTTTCTGTTCTATGATTTCTACAGTATGATTTATTGACATTTATAACAAGTGTTGATCATTGAGACAACAGATACAGTATTATTAACACTACACTCTTGCACTTTAATTTCTGTTTAATATTCCGTCTTACCACCATTACCACAAACCTTACTTATCACTTATGACAACCTTTATTTTTGTTCCAAAACCATTTGTGAATCACATTAGACTACTGCTACCAAATAACCTAGATTACCGTGTGTTCTGTCCTGAGCCTTACCAGTATAATCCTAGATTCTCAAACCACCCTTTGCCATCCAGCCCTAACCAGCACTAACCTTTGTTTAGACTTGGTGTTCCAGTTGAAAGTACCAATGTTTGTCTAATTTCCTCACTGTTCAGTCAAGCACCTAGTTGTGACCTCAGTTCATACTTACAGTAGAAAGTATTCAAATGTTTGCACCAATTCAGTCTCTTACTTAAGTAGGTTATTTCACAGGGTTAGATGGGATTTCAAAGTCTTCCTTCTCACAAATTTACATTTGACTACAGTCATTAGCTACAATACCGAATTACAACACAGCTACTACGGTACATATGCTTTCCAATGTTACCATAGTTAGAAATTGCATAGCCCATCATTTGACTGCATTTTTCTGACAGATAGAGAGAGGACGGTCAGGTGTATTACCCTACCTGTTCTAGACGTAGCAGGGAAGCGGAGCTGGTGTCGGTCAGTCTAACTGGGTCTCAGGCCGCTCCGCTGCAACAACAGAGGTCCTACCTGCTGGAATGAACCAGCCCACCTGCAGCGGCACAAACTAAAGATTAACACCTCCCCTTAGGCCTGGTGGGAATGACAGAGATTTGTGTGTGTGTGTGTGTGTGTTCGTGCGCGCGTTTGTTGTGCTTTATAATAATGTTAACCCTACCTACTCCATTGTGTTACTGCAAGTATAAATCATTGGATTGTGCTCAGAATCAACACTAGCCACCTCACATGCTCAGTGACCCTGCCTCTGGCCCACATGACATGCTGTCTATACATACAGTCTGCATAAGGGCCAGTTTGTATTGAATCTAGCATTTAAACTCTCTGTATTTACACGATACTGCAGTACCAGCATGTGGCAGCATTTTTAGCTGGTCTTCAATGTCTTTCCAAGTATTTGAATGATTGCAGTACTTCACCATGGCATCGGGAGAGGCTAGCAGCAAGGACGAGAAACTCAATCTCTTTGTCTGGACAGGAAATGAACCAAAGCATCTTTGTTCTATTGTTCAAGGACCCTAACAAAAGCTGGAAATTATAGCTTTTTCCCCTTGCTGACACCTATATTCAGCATGACTGGACAAAGAGAGCTCCCCTTTCCCTGGTGCCTCTCTTTTTCATAAAAGTGGAGTACCTGAAACTCCTTAGAGAGAGAGACGTATTTAAACATCTCTGCTCCTCTATCAGCAGTCTTTCCATGTCTATGAAGTCTCAGAGGGGCGACCTAACTCAGGTTTCAGACATGACAGTCTAGTGACTCCATGTCGCTCCAACTCCATGTCCTCCAATTGTGGAAAAGGTGAGCTTGACGCACAGACCCCCCCCCTCCACACACACACACACACACACACACACGCACACACACACCACACACTACACACACTTTCGCTGTTGTGGGCCCACAGGCTGATCTGGGGCAATGGAAGAGACTGCTAACCTCAGGACAGTCTGACTTTTCCATGCTGGTGTTGATGTTTATATTATAGAAATGTAAGATTTGAACACACACAGTTACTAACTGGAACTGCCTGGCTTAGGGTAGAGCACAGTTAGATGTTTAACACTAGTCAATTTTATTTTTAATTTTTAACTGTAATAATACATTTTAATGAATAACTTTTAATTTATTTGTTTTACGTAATTTTAACTGTGGTCAATTTTGAGTATAACAATTTGTGAATGCTATACATGAATAGTATACACTTGGCCTCTGCCAAGTTCAATAGACAAAACACCACCATAATCACAGGGCTTCCCACGACTGAGGTTATGGTGGGAACAATTCGCTCAGCTGTACTGGCCGATGGTGCTACTGATATATCCATTGCCATTATCAACACATACTGTATACCATCTCACACCATAACATCGGTAATATAATGTAGGATGTCCATTGTAAAATCCACCTCTTTTCTACCTTTCTACCTCAATTTGCTCCGTTCACCTACTGTAGTGAATCCCTAAGTGGTACATGAGAATCAGATATATGTTCACCTACAGTACTGTGAATCCCTAAGTGGTACATGAGAATCAGATATATGTTTCTCTATGGCGAGTGGAAAGGGATATCTCGCTCAGAGGAGGTTCTAGCACGCAAGTAACAACAGGGTCAAACTGTTAATGGTCATCGAAACCAGTCTCACCATGGAGACATAATGACAGCTTTTGTTAACGACCCCCCTTAGAGAAATGCAGAAGACAAATGAAACAGTGAAGCTGTTTGGGGATTGAATGAACCAGGTAACAGCAAGCTGACAAGACGGAGCCAATAACTGCAATATGACACGTCGTCCTGAAAAGATTTGAGAGGAGAAAAGCAAAACATATTGTATTACTCCATGGCTATTTAACAGTTTTATTTCTTTGAATGTGACACAGTAGGAGGCCCTCAGACAGAATTCCGGTGGGTCTGTTCAAGAATGTGTGAGACACTGCCAGGGTCTTGTATATGAACCCAACTGTGTGTGTGTGTGTGTGTGTGTGTGTGTGTGTGTGTGTGTGTGTGTTCGCGCACACTTCTGCAGGTGCGTATGTTAATGTGTTTGTCGAGTGTGTGTGTGTGTGTGTGTGTGTGTGTTTGTGTTTGCGTTGTCTGTGTTTGCGTGCAGTATATCAGTTTACAGGGGTCTTAACATAGCGGACCAATAACATAATCACCTCATTTCCAGGAAAGGAGAAAGAATTTCTCCCTAATAAAGAGAAATTCATGTGCAGACTGTTGGGTGTTGAGCTCTGATGAGGAATCCTGGGGGGCATGTTGGATTTTTTTGGGATTGAGAACACAGAAATTGTCCAACACCCTGGACCCTTTCTAAGATGGTCTTGTTCTCACCTTTCAGGCTACACAATACATGCATTCCATCATCACACACTACAAGCCAAGCCCTTCTTTGCTTCTTATTTTGCTTCTATTGTGCTTCTGTGGCATAATTTTCACTGCAGAAATGGTGATATTGAATTATACTTCAAAACTCCTGGCAATTCTCAAACTTTTTACAAAACATTTTAATGGACCCACAGACCTCTCTTAAAGCCACACATTTATTTTATCCCTTTATGTTTAATCAGAGAATTGGTTCAGAACATGAGGTCCTTGACAAACTGAAGTTCCATAAAATATTTACTAGATTTTTGTTTTTGTTATTCAGGGAGCGCTGTTTTTTTAAAGTGTGAGTTTGTACTGTGTGTGTGTGTGTGTGTGTGTGTGTGTGTGTGTGTGTGTGTGTGTGTGTGCATGTGTGCGTGCGTGTGCGTGCGTGTGTGTATGTTTGAAGGTATTTGGTATCTAATGATTCAGAAAATACCCTCTTTTAATAGCCACAACAAGCAAGCAAACAAACAAACAAACAAACAAACAAACAACAAAGAAGCTTATGGGCCACCCTCACTATCGTGTGCCATGTCTGGACACGTTGTGGTTCACTGCGGGGCAGTGGCTCCTCTCATATGTAAGAGATTATTACCGTTTCAAGGAGGGATGCCCTACATGAAAAGAACCTTGCATGACGATCCAGGGTTTCATGCGTGTTAGTCTGAGATGTGGGGAAAATATCAGTCATGACAAAACAAGCCTCTCCAGCATCAGTACGCACAGCGCTCAGGAACAGAGTGAAGGCTGGTGGAGGTCCGTCAGGCAGGGCGGCGCTGTCCGTGGGGCTCTGCTGGTCCTGCGGCCCATTCAGAAGCTGCTCCCCTGTTTGTGTGGGAGCATCATAAGCATTCTCCTGTCAGGGCCCATGAGGCTCTGATGTGATGCTAATCTAGCACAGCACCACAAGGGGAAACAGAGCTACTCGACCCTGGCTGGGAGAGAGAGGCCTGGCCGCTTGGCCACCACCACATGTTTCCATCGTCTCTCGTGCTCCGCTTTTTTCTTTCTCTCACATCACTCTCTTCTTTTTATTCCATTCTTCCTCGGTGTCTTTCTTAGATACCTACATCACTGCACTCCTCTCTCACACAGAGTTGTGGTTGTGATAGTAACGTTTAAGAAAATAGGAAAGGCGGAATGAAAGAGGATACGTTTTGTAGGAATTTCAACGCATACAGTGCGAATATGAACGTCGCAGCTGTCATTCTACCAAGACACTTTAAACAGTCAAAGTCAAAGCATCCATTAACCTATCTAGCTTTAATCACAGATTAAAACGTTTGTAAAAACTTTATTTTATAGTCCGCCACCCTCAGAGTTTGAATCTATAAACTTTAAGTGCTCACAATTACTTGTGTGCCAACAAAACACAGTTTACTAACTAAGGGCCAACAAAGCACTGTTTCCTAAGTCCATTTGTGTAGCTAAACGGCCATTGGATAAGCCATGTAAACAGCCCCTTCACACTTCCATAAAACACACAGTAGGACCTGTTTTCTCAGTGAGGTCTGTAGAAGGGGTCTTGTGAGGTGATTTCCAATACTTGTTTTTGGCTTCACTCACATCACTCACAGAGTTTGTCAAGTGCTATAGCTTCTAGTTCTCATGTCACGTCATGTGTACAGTACTGTATGTATTGCACAATGCATAGCCTAGAAGCCCTAGCCGCTACAGAAACATAACACCATTTTTAATGGTCTATCTTGATCTGGCCTCAGTGATGTGACTCCAACTGCTCTAAAAATACTGTTAGTGTTCTGTGGCTTGGAGAGTACCAGCTGGGTTTGGTTGGTTTCCTTGACAGGATTCTTCTGGAGAGTGTTCTTCAGAACTTAGCTGTGAATTAGAAATCCTCCAGGAGTTTGTTTTGACTAAAGATTTTTGTTCATAGCCTCTGGTCGGAAAATGATTTCCATGGGTTGAAGTCAGAAAGCCTTGTTTTCATTTATGTGCAGAGTGGATTTATGTGCAGCGATCAGCGAGGAACGCTGTCTTGGTTACATGGCGTGATGAGGCAAGCAGCTCACACACTGCTCACTCACAAGAAACGGTCTTCAAAGATGGAGAGACACAGTCTAGACAAAGACATCAGGAGAGACAGCAGAGAGCCACCCTCTCCATACATGGATGTCTATGCGCTGCTCTGGAGTGACCTGTCTGAGAGTCAGTCCGTGGTATTGACTAGTGCCCCTAGTCACAAAGAGATAATGCTTTTAAGTAAAACATTTTATGCTTCCATCAGGCAAAATTGACGGGAATGGACGATTATCCTCTCTCCCTACAGGAGGAACCCTCTCACTTAACAGCGATGCCATGACAGCTTGAAGAATGAACCTACGTGAGGATGCTGTTCGTGGACTACAGTTCCGCGTTCAACACCATAGTCCCCTCCAGACTCGACAGCAAGCTCTGGGACCTGAGGCTCAACCCCAGCCTGTGTGGCTGGATCCTGGACTTCCTGTCGGGCCACCGCCAGGTGGTGAGGATGGGCTCCAACACCTCCGCCCCTCTGACTCTCAACACTGGGGCCCCTCAGGGCTGCGTCCTGAGCCCTCTCCTCTACTCCCTGTACACCTACGACTGTGTAGCCATGCACAGCTCCACCATGGTGATCAAGTTCGCCTACGACACAACGGTGATAGGCCTGATCACCGACGAGGACGAGTCGTCCTACAGGAGAGAAGTCAACAACCTGTCACAGTGGTGCCAGGTGAACAACCTCTCTCTCAACGTCGACAAGACCAAAGAGCTTGTCGTGGACTACAGGAAGGAAGGAGAGTAGATGGACACCCTCACCATCGATGGGGTCACCGTGGAGAGAGTGAGTGACTTTAAGTTCCTCGGAGTCCACCTCTCCGAGGATCTAACATGGAACATCCACACCGGCCACGTGGTGAGAAAGGCCCAACAACGCCTCTTCCAGCTAATACGGCTGAAGAAGTTTGGCATGGGGCCCAAAATCCTACGGACCTTCTTCAGGGGCATGACTGAGAGCATACTGACCGGGAACATCACCTCATGGTTCGGGAACTGCTCTGCCCTTAACCGCAAAGCGCTGCAGAGGGTAGTGCGGTCAGCGCAGCACATCTGCGGGGGGCATGCCCCTTCTCTCCATCAAGGAACTGTACCACAGTCGGTGCACCAGCAAGGCCCGTAGGATCATCAAAGACCCCAGCCACCCCAATCATGGCCTGTTCCAGCCGCTACCATCTGGCAAACGGTACCGCAGCATCAAGGCCCGGACCAGCAGACTCAGAGACAGTTTCTTCCACCAGGCCACCAGACCACTGAACCGTGGTCTCTAGCCTACTGCCTGTTTGCTGGGTCACCCACACCTGCACTATACAGCACATTTACACTACAATACTATTTACTGCTGCTAGTTACACTTAATTTAAATCATTTAGTTCACATTTGTTATGCTCACTTGTTTATGTTCAGTTATATTTTGTAAATACTGTTTATATTTAGTTTATATTTAAGTCATCTTTATATTGTACTGTACTGTGTGTATTATTTTATTGCTGCTGCAAGGATGCAGTGGCCAAGACACAAGATGTTTACTCCCTGTACCTGTACTCGGATGTAACAATAAAGGAATCTGAATCTGAAAATGCTCCTTACAAAGTTCTTTGCTTATAAATAATGGACACTTACTGTGCTGAGAGTGGGGTGGGGAATTATGAGGCCAAGAGTGCTCGTCCAGTGAGCTGTGCTCCCTGACAACCAGAGATGACTGGCCGGCTGGCCGTGCCTCTCTCCTGGACACTCTGATGGTACATTAAACACCGCCTCGAAAATAACTCACCTAATCATATGTGTAAGACCAAAGTCCTGGTCCGTATCACCTCTGCCCACCCCCCTGACCCCTCCAAGGTACTTCTCCCACACTTATATGCTTGAGTTCGGCCCTCAGATTTCAGGCCTCCTCTGTAACTCATTGGTCAGCCAGTTAAACTTTGCGCTGGCAGCCTGATGCCAGTCACCATCTTGCCTATTCATCATTTTTTCAGAGAGCATTCCTCGGATATTTAAGTCAATATGTATGACAACTCTGAAACAACAAGAGTACATTTAGTGGAAGACTCGAGAGTTCATGTCACGTTTAATGTCCATCAAGACTTATTGTTAAATACCCTATTGAGGGGTATTTAAGAATGAGTCTTGATGGACATTAAATGTGATATAGATAACATTTTTATATAGACAATTTAAAAATAAATCAAAAATCCATAAAGCCTTTAGAAATGTGCTGAATAAAAGTATTGCCCCCACAAAAAGAAACCTATTTATTATGAATTCATCATATAACATTTTTTGACAGGTCTGAAATGAATGATGTGTTTATCTGACTGAGGTGTCCTCTAACAATGCTTGTGAGCCAATACAACAATTTTTCTACACAGTATCTCAGGAGTGATCATCAATACTATTAGTTCACAAGCCTTGTTAGAGTATTTGTTGTTGTTGTCCACATAAACAAGTAATTATATGTTTTCCCCTTGCCAGATCTTCATTTGGTATATGGATGATTTTGGGATCAAACTCTCTTTATGTCATCTGGAGTGCCTCAACCGCTACATATGTTGAAACCATGAATTCTTTGTCATAACCTCAAGATTGTTTATTTAGTCTTTCTCCTATCTTTATCCTTGAATGACATTTGTGTTGCTATCTTTTTTCTGTCAAGGGATTGGTTAAAACACACCTTTTGTTTGAATGTAAATATATGTACTGTATCTAGCCTGAGAAAGACACATTACAGGTCTGTTTTTTCTTTCCCTCCATCTCTTCGTTCTTATTTCACTTATACATAGCTTTGGAAAATTCTCTGGAGTTTATTTGTAGTTTGACACAGTGGAGGAGAGTTTCTCTGTAAGTGTTTCCAGCCAGTTGGTTTTCTGTTCTTTCCACTCCCTTTCTGGTGAAGTCAGCAGCTTTCGGACTGATACCTTTTTGGATAGTTAACTGATGATTCTAGATAAGTGGTTCTTCTAGACTTTTTACCAAGTGATGGGCCTGTTTTATCAAAATGATTACACCTCAGACCACAATCAATCAATCAATCAATCAATCAACAAATCAATCAATCAATCAATCATCTGACTCTTCTCATGGTGTCACTTGACTGAGGTTGTGTAACTGAAGTTATGTAATGGGGCAGGACTAGAAGCAGGTTAAGATAGGACAGGTGAAGAAGATACTATACATTCTGGACCTCAAAATGTCCCTTTAGGTTTGATGGGTGAGAGTCTAATCTGTGACAAAACTGTCGCGGAGACCAATGCACTTTTGATCACAGGTACCAGTAGTCAAACCCACAGAGTTGAGGATCAACATACGAAGATACATTCAGAGACAGGTCCCTTTATACTAGTGAATAAACAAGCGTGACAAGCAACAAGCAATAAACAAGTGTGAGCTCATGCATTGTCTTATCTTGGTGAATTACAGTAGCGTCCCTTTCATATACACTGCTCAAAGAAATTAAGGGAACACTTAAATCATCAATCAACATCACAGATCTCGATGAACGACAAAATCTTTACTGATTTCATTGTGTAATACGTTCAGAACCAAATGACATAAGAACGGTCAATGGAAACCAAAATCATTAACCCATTGAGTGCTGGATCTGATGATTACTGTAAGTGTTCCCTTAATTTTTTGGAGCAATGTAATTCTAGGAGTGCTCACAATGTCCTTCTGCTCATTAAACATATCTGCTGTATTCTGCTCCCACTTCAAACCTTGCTTGGTTAAATTGTTTGGTCGTACTCTGTACTTTCTTGTGACCGTTCACTGTTTGTACTTGCAAACACACAAGCAACTCTTAAAGGAGTAGGAAAGGGGAAAATTATGTTTAGCCCTGTTTTAAGGTTACTTATGATCATATCCAATGGTTCAGATCAAAAAGTTGACAAAACTAGCACTTTTGAGAAAGTCTGATAATTGCTCTACCACCGTTTTGGTCATATAATGGATGTGGGTGGGCACCGTGAAAAATCATTAAAAAAACATGTTAAACTCTCAATTTCAAAGACAAGAAACTCACCGAGGTGTTAGTTGGCGTTCTGACATATAATTCGCCGTAAAGTAATATTCTAGTTCATCTGGAAAGGCTTTTTAAAATATTTAGCATTTCTACAACGGAGAGTTTGGATACTTGATTCTGATTGGCTAGCAGCCGTGGTAAAATACTCTGTAACCCACGGCTGCGACCGCATAACAATTAGTATTAATGCGCCGTCAATCTCATTGACGATGCCATTGATAAAATCAAGCGGTAGGCTATGTTTTGCGTACCAACCACTCACAGCAACCTCGCCTTTTTCGTATCCTATTACAACAATGCACTCATCAGTTCGACTCCAACACTTCCACACCCCTACCAGCAAAAACGAGTGCTCTAGAGAATTGTTTTAATAACTGCACCATGGCTGGAAATATTCAAATAAACGTGAACCACCCGAATTATGCCTTATGGCTTATGTGAACAAGGCCAACCCAAATAGGCGAGATAGCCTATGTTGCATGGCGACCATTTAATTCAGAGCTATAGCCTATCGCGGAAGATTTTGTAAATAGGGGTGCGCATCGAAGACCGGTTCTTGTTGAGAACCGGTTCCCAGTGAATCGATTCCTTGGAATCGTTAGCCAAAATCCTTAACGATTCCACTATCGATTCCTGTCGTTGCTCTGCATGCGCGATGACATCGCATGCACATTGCCTTGTTTTGTTTTATTAGACCGCAGTAGAAGAGGCCAGCAACATGTCGTCTAGGCATAAATGTTCGAAAGTGTGGTTACATTTCACGTGACAAGATGACAACACGGCCACTTGCAATGCTTGCAAAAAATGTATATCATCAAAGGGGGGAAATACTACAAATATTAATATTTATATAGATAAGAGAATCGATCAGGAATCACATCGATAAGCAGAATCGAAAATGGAATCGGAATCGTAAAAATCTTATCAATATCCAAGTGTTAGTTTTGTCAACTTTTTGATCTGAACCATTGTATATGATCATAAGTAACCTTAAAACAGGGCTAAACATGATTTTTCCATTTACAATTATTTTAACTGCTTAGGCCTTTAGGCAAGGGCGTAGGTTTGCGTATGGACGGTCGGGACATGTCCCTACCAACATTTTGGGAGGCCCAAATTGTCCCTACCAACTTTTAAGCAACCTTGTTCGCATTATCTTTGGAGTGCAGTTATATTAGATAATTTAGATTACTTTCCAATAGTTTGCAAAGACAGAATTGACCGTACCATTTTGAGTGAGTTAGTTTGCATTGTTCGGAGTTACATATTAGACCGTTAGCCTACCCCTTTCCTCCACCGTGAATGTGCCATCCCAGTATTATTTTGATATTTTTTAAACTCACGTTTGATTGGCTAATTTGGCTAAGATAGATCATTGCATTTTTTTACATTTTGCTGGATCTGAAGACCAACAGCCTTACAGATAGACGCTGACAGCAAGCCACAGTTGTGATTCTGACAGCCGTTTAGGTACTGTACATCCACCACAATGTCGCCTCCCCCTCCGAAGAGGATGAGGGATATCAGGAGCTTTTTCTCCGCAGCTGTAAATAACGTTAGCGTTAGCTAGGTTAGCTAGCTACTGGTAAACTAAGTAGCTAACGTTAGGCAGTAGCCACATGAAAACCAGCTAGGTTGGTGCTAGCTAATGTTACCTAAACTTACATCACTTGTCTTTCCATTGTGGCAAATGATCAACTGCTGATGCTGTCTAGCTAGCGAACTGTTAAGATGGCTTATATCATACTGTAACATTAGGATTGCAGCAGCCATTACATTATCATACATTAGCTGCCCACCAGAGATTTAATTGAATGGGACATCACGGCGACTGTTAGTGTCAGCAATGAATACTAGCCGATGGGCTATTAGCTAGCTATAGCTTTGTCAAACCCAGCTAGACGTGATGCTAATTTTCACCATATTAAACTTCCATTAACTTATTCAAAAAAATGTCAGTGATATTAAAGTCGTAAGTTGTATTGATTGAATGGAATGGGATGATCAGTGTGACCAATTTAAACTGCGTTGTGTATTTTCCAGGGGTGGATTTGAATCCTGGTCTCCCGCGTGACAGACGTTGTTCCAACCAGCTACATCACCAAACACTACAAAACTCAAAATCCCCACCAACAAAAAAAATTAGGCCACACAAAATAGCACATAGATTTCACATACCATCACCACATAACCACACAGAATACAGGACGTGGTCACACAGAACAGGCCATCACACCACCGCACAACCCCACAGAATGTGGAGCACGTGAAAAACAAAAGACCACACAAAACCCTGCATCAAGATTTTTAAAGATTTTTATTTATTTGTACTTTTGCATAACAGAGTACAACGACAACAGAAAATAAACAGATTGTGCAGGTGAACATCTAGAAAACCCTAAAGGGCTTATAAAATTAATCACCTAAATAAATCATTGGTACATAGTAATTTGTACAAAACCCTGCATCAACACCAAAGGCCAGCGAGAGCCACCTCATGCTAACACTGAAAGAAAAGTCCACAGAACTAAGGGTGTGTGTCCACCGATGCGTCATGAGTCACTTATACAGTAGCCTGAATGTCCACCACCCTTAGGTCTAAACCTGGGGAAGGGGTGAGTCTCATCCTCTGATACCCTCAATTTGGCTGAAGTCCATAATTTGTGTACTCATGCCCATACGATGGTGAGGATCTCTGTTGTTCAGTCCTCCTGGGATCCCGTATCTGATAACTGTCTCTCATGAGAGTCCTGGCAGCTGTGATAGTAGTGTTTTACATGGAAAAACACAAAGCTATTCCGGTAATGCACTATATTTAGGGTGGTAAAATAACCATTTGCAAATATGCAGATGACCCACAAAACAATTCTGGTAATGCTTGATGTACTGTACTGTACAAGTACACCCCCTGGACATGACGCTGGTATGTTGCAGGGACTTACCTCCAATCCAGCCCTTGATGCTGAATGCCAAGCAAGGAGGCATTGGGTACACTTTTGTATATTCTTTGGTAGGCTTGACTGACTCAACACAGGTTGACACATTGACATATGTCTCAGCCGGGGATTGAACCCCAACCTCAGGGCAGACACTCAAATCACCAGGTCACTGAGCTGGTACTTTTTAAGGATGAGTTTACTGGCAATGCGTTGAATTCGGCGGCAGTTTGTTCCAGATTGACATAGCTCTATACATTACTGATTAGCATTCGTTTTTAGGTAATGGTAATGTGAAGCGTTTCATAAAGGCTTGTCTAGTCTCATGACAATGTCTATCAGTTGTGTATTATCTGTGTGTTTGTGTGTTCCCTTGAGGGACAAATGTTTATAATATATTGGACCAGGCTATAGGCCAGTCTCTCTTGGTGAAAGAATTGCACACGCAGGCACTCAACAGTCATGAGTCATGCACCCAGTGAGTTAATGTTACTTTGAGGCAGAGGCAGACATCAAGTATGTGGTTAAATAATGTTTAAACTTTATTTTTTTCTATTATAGTGATACTGATGCGCTTTTAAGAATTCCCAGTGAGCACAAACTGGGATTTCAATGTTGATTTCTAGATGACAACTGAGCGATATGCATTCTGAACATCTAAGACAGGGATGCAAACACCTTTTTGGCTAGTGAGCTACTTTTAAAATGACCAGCTTATACCCCCCCGGGTCAGGTGCAGGATAAAAATACGAAGGAAAAGGATACGCTGGATTAATGGCTCCCAACACAAGCAACGTTTCAACCGCACAGGGTCTTCTTCGGGCAAAATGAGACATCCTTTTCCCCTTTAAAAGGACCAAGATGCAAATGTGCAAATGGCCCTCGGGTGTTGGAACGGCAGGTATGCAACTCTTTTTTTTTTTTGCCACACTTGAGTCCTTTGGACCTCCTGCTGCCTCTCTGGCCCAGGGCGCAGTCCCGGGGTAGGACAACATGGTAGGACAGGACAGGACAGTAGGACAGGGTAGGGTAGAACAGGACAGGGTAGGACAGGGTAGGACAGGACAGTAGGACAGGGTAGGGTAGGACAGGACAGGGTAGAACAGGACAGGGTAGGACAGGGTAGGATAAGACAGGATAGGACAGGGCAGGGTAGGACAGGACAGTAGGACAGGGTAGGGTAGGACAGGACAGGGTAGAACAGGACAGGGTAGGACAGGACAGTAGGACAGGGTAGGACAGGACAGGGTAGGACAGGGTAGGACAGGACAGTAGGACAGAGTAGGGTAGGACAGGGTAGGATAAGACAGGGTAGGACAGGGCATGGTAGGACAGGGTAGGGTAGGACAGGACAGGGTAGGACAGGACAGTAGGGCAGGGTAGGACAGGACAGGGTAGGACAGGGTAGGATAAGACAGGGTAGGACAGGGCATGGTAGGACAGGGTAGGGTAGGACAGGACAGGGTAGGACAGGACAGTAGGGCAGGGTAGGACAGGACAGGGTAGGACAGGGTAGGACAGGACAGTAGGGCAGGGTAGGGTAGGACAGGGTAGGGTAGGACAGGGTAGGACAGGGCACAGTAGGATAAGACAGGGTAGGACAGGGTAGGATAAGACAGGGTAGGACAGGGTAGGATAAGACAGGGTAGGACAGGGTAGGGTAGGTCAGGGTAGGATAAGACAGGGTAGGGCGGGGTAAGATAGGACAGGGCAGGACCGGGTAGGAGAGGAGAGAACAGAACAGGGCAGGAGAGGCTCTGCACCAGGCTAGTGGAGGCCTATTGCACCAGGCTAGTGGAGGCCTATTGCACCAGGCTAGTGGAGGCCTATTGCATCAGGCTAGTGGAGGCCTATTGCACCAGGCTAGTGGAGGCCTATTGCACATGGCTAGTGGAGGCCTATTGCACCAGGCTAGTGGAGGCCTATTGCAGCAGGCTAGTGGAGGCCTATTGCACCAGGCTAGTGGAGGCCTATTGCACCAGGCTAGTGGAGGCCTATTGCACCAGGCTAGTGGAGGCCTATCGCACCAGGCTAGTGGAGGCCTTTTGCACCAGGCTAGTGGAGGCCTATTGCACCAGGCTAGTGGAGGCCTATTGCAGCAGGCTAGTGGAGGCCTATTGCACCAGGCTAGTGGAGGCCTATTGTACCTCAAACAGCGAGATGCTCAGTCATGTCAGCAGTGCAGCGCTTAGAAACATAGCTGAGAAAACACTGCCGTCTTGGAGCCCCTGACGTGTGTGCTGAATCCGCTGACTCGAAAGAGGATGAGGATGTGTGGAGAAGCCATGCCTGTGTGAGTGCAAGGGTGTCCAGGGAAAAGCAATAAAGCCTCCGCTGAAAGGCAGTGAGATTTATGGGTCTTGGAGGGCTGGGATGTTCAGCCACAGAGAGAGAACGAGGAAGAGGAGGGGAGGAGGAGGGGGGACTAGTCTGTCCAGCTGCCATCCCAGTGGACATAATGACTGTAAGAGTGTAGTGCTGCCGCCTCGCTGCCAGTGTGTGGCGGTCTGGCAGGAGTCAGGAGGACCCTGACCTGGGAGGAGCCAGCAGGCAGGGTCAGGGAGGGGTGGAGGGGCAGGCCTGATGCACTGAGCCACTTCTTCAGTCTCACTGTCTTTTTATCTCACACACTCTCCCCCTTTCCGAAACCGCCCTGGTGTCTTCTCCCTCTTCTTCTTCTTCTTCTTCTTCTTCTTCTTCTTCTTCTTCTTCTTCTTCTTCTTGTTTCTTTTACGATCCCTTCTATTTAATTCCATCAGAGGGTTAGGACTCTATCTCTCTCTCTCTCTCTCTCTCTCTCTCTCTCTCTCTATCTTTCTCTCTCTCGCTCTCTACCACCCTCTTTAGGCATATCCATGTCCTGTGAGCTGCTTTGTACAGTATTCAGGAAGCCCTCTCTTTTTCTCCGTTTATCAGTTGAAACTAACAACACGCCACAGGGCTATTTACCGCCAGTCGGGCGCAGAGCCGCCCGTCGGCTACAGTTATGGGCGAAAAGGTGCGGAGCTGGCGAGCTCTGAGGTGAATATGTACGGTGGCCGTGTTTCTCTGTCCTGTACCTGCTTCTGCTCGCGCGCCCACCGGGGGTCCGTGGCTATTTCTGGGTGGGCAGGATGAAAAGGACTGAAATATAGGCTAATGGAACCGGGACGTGTGGGGACTCATGGGTCAGAGCACTAACTGTAATGCTGGTGAATAGACAGAATTACACAGCCGGGGACTAAAAGCCCCTGATTGGCCGCGTACCCTCAATCACTGATACCACCGCATGCTCGGTAGGACCCGCTCGGTTCGCCACAACAGAGGTCAGGGGTCAGCACAGATCCTCTTGTTGGGGAGGGGATTGACTAGAGACCTGACACCATCCGTCCGCTCTCACCGAGATCATCCTGAGGACAGGGACGCCGGCATGGACGCCGGCCCCCCCCCCCTCCGACGTCCATGCCGAGCCCTGCCGGAGTCGTGTGTCGAGGCATCCCAGCCATTACTGACAGTGAAGTCAGCGGTGAAACTCTGACTATGACATAGCTCCAAATATCTAACCGTTTTGGTTTTGTTTTTTTCCTCCTCTCCATTCATTGCATTCATGAAACCCTTGAATAGCTTCCCCCCAACCCCTCAACGATCCAGCCTCTCTGCATTTTCATCTCACTTCATCAGGCGTAATATTCTGTCAGGCTGCCCGAGCAGCACTTTAGTTTAAACCCAGCGACCTCGCCCCGTCTCCGAGCCCGCCTAACGCAACTCTCCCAGACTGTAAGAGTGCCCTCAAACCACATCCCTCAAACCTCAAACAGCCGTCTTTCTCCCGTCCCACAGTACTCTCGGAAGCAGTGCGGCCAGGGGCCCTAATGGTCTCCTTGGCTTTATTAGGACCAGAACGTCATTACTGAGCAGAGCGCGGGCCCCAGTCGGGGGGTTCACTCTGGGGCCCCTGCGTACGTATGTATGTACGTACTGTATGCCCCGGCCCCGACAGCCCTGGCATGCCGCAGACAGTAGCGCAGAACCACATGTTTGTCTAACCCCTCAGTCTGTGCACAGGTAAATAGACAGACAGACAGATTTATCGACCTCAGATGTGTGAATGGTTCCAGTTTCGGCCGGCAAGATTTTTTTTTTTTTACGGTCGCAGGCTTTTTCCAGCAAATATAGTTAAGAAAAGGTCAAGGCTCATATTGTGTCCGATCCCATCGACTCTGTCTTTTACGTCGTGCCTACTCATTAAACTGATTGATAGGCTGCTCAAGGGGTTGCTTTTCAACCAAGAGTTGATTTACCTGTGCAAAAGGAAGTACAGTATATGTATGTGAGCTGCTTTTTTTTCTATGGGAGATTTAGGCGACGCTGTCACCATGTAGGCAATCGGGACGGCCTGTATGGATATTACGGTCAAGGGTCTGTTTGCCTGCTAGTTCTTTTCCGGGGCATTGTAAGAGAGGGTTCTGTAGGTTAAGGAGTGTTTAAGAGCAACACACATGGTTTTCCTAAGCTGTAAATTTTATGGATAATTTCTGATGTGGTTACAGATTTATACCCCCCAACTAAACGCAGCAGCTGCGGATAATTACTTGCTTGCCTGCCACACGTTTCTTTCTCTATCTCTCTCCCTCTCTCTTTCTCTTTCTCTCTCTTTATATCACTCTATCATGCTCTTCCTCTCTCCCTCTCTCCACCTTAGCATTTGATTAGGTGCAGAGAGAGAGAGACAGAGAGAGAGGAGCGGGAGAGAGAGAGGAGTAGGAGAGAGAGAAAGAGAGAGGAGCGGGAGAGAGAGAGGAGTAGGAGAGAGAGAGGTAGAGAGAGAGTGGAGTAGGAGAGTGAGATAGAGACAGAGAGGTAGAGAGAGAGAGGAGCAGGAGAGAGACAGAGAGAGGGAGAGAGAGGAGCGGGAGAGAGATAGAGATAGACGAGTGGGACAGACAAAGTCTGAGAAAGAGTGACAGGAGCAGGGAGAGAGAGGGAGAAAGAGAAAGAGAGAGAGAGTGTTGAGCTTCGACACAGCCCACAGTGTTCAGCACCTCTGAGTGGGGGTGACCTCTGACCTGTGATCCGGGGTGAGGTCAACACTCCGGGCTGTGCCCGCATTTGTCACCTCTGCACCATCAATCAAGCCTCCCGGGTTTATAAAACAGTCAGCCTGGGAGCCTGTGGCGCTTGGCCTGCTCTCTGGGGTGAGGTCCCAGTGTGCACTCATGCCCGTAACTCAACTCCCGCCAAACCAGCTCATTAGGGGGAACAATTCTCTTTAAGCATTGTGTGTGTGTGGTGTGTGTGTGTGCGTGTGTGCGTGTGTGTGTGTGTGTGTGTGTGTGTGTGTGTGTGCGTGCGTGTGCGTGTGGGTGTGTGTGGGTGTGTGGGTGTACTAATGGGGAGGGGGGGGGGGGGCGATTTTCATGTTTTTCTGGAAGTTGTGTCATCACAAGTGCAGAATGCATTATATTATTACAATATCTCTCAGACTCCAACTACCTGTAATATTTTCCATCTCTTAACATTTTCCATGACATTTTCCCACAATCCTTTGATTACTCCCACACATTATATCATTTAATTGTCCAGTCTTTGCTAGCACAATATTTATTAATATCACACGATATTCTGAATGAGTGCCCCTATGTTTAGTGTGCTTATTAAATAAACTTTATAAAAATGATGGCATACCTTTTGCACGCATCAGCAACACCTCATTGTAATCTCAGACTAAGACTAAAATACGAGATGCCTGGAACAAGTTCTTTTATTTAAAAAAAAATGCATCTAGCAAAACCATTTAGAAACATTTGCTTTGCTGTGGGATCCACTGTCCAAATCATTCAATGTGTTGATATTAGATATAAACACTGTGAAACAAAGTGCTCGTTAGCATGCTTTGGGCCATGTGGTCCGGCCGTGGAGCACACTTCGGTCCAGGAGGATTTCATCCACAGCCCACAGGAGATGGGCTGGTCCAGGCAACAGTGATTTATCCACCTCCTTTCCCACTGACCACGTTGTGTTAGTAGGAAGTGTTTACCATGCTTCTATATGGTCCATCATCAGTATTACACTAATGTGTTGTCTCCGGGATTGGATGCTATCCTGATCACCAGCAGAACCACGCCGGACCAAGCTCTCTCTCTCTCTCTTCTCTCTCTCTCTCTCTCTCTCTCTCTCTCTCTCTCTCTCTCTCTCTCTCTCTTCTACCCCTCTCTATCCCCCCCCCAGAGCTTCAAGTGGAAGGACCTGTGGCTAGTGTCCAAGATGCTCTCCAAACCCTACCTTTCTCCAACACAATTCATCATCTCTTTTGTAAGGTCTTCACGGGACGTTAAGTCCAGCACAGTCTACTTTTGAGGGAGTTCCAGTGCTTGTCTTATTAATCCTTGGCCACGAAGGCCAAAAACAGCTCATAGCAAGAGTAGAGTTCGCTTCTCCTGTCCTTGTTCTGAATGAATAATTTACTGCTATGGCTTTGAACTTGCAACCGAACAGTAAATCTTACCCACTAGAACAAAGCTCTGGGTTAGGTCTAAGCGTTTGTCTCATTAGGAAGGGCTTATCTGGTCGTGCTTCTTGTCAAGACGCAGACACATTGCTTGGTGGAAGGATACTGTCCGAGAGGGCATTGTAATTGAATCCTTGCCTTCCGTTCTGGCATAACAGTAATTGTTGACTGATTCTAGATATTTCATTGTGTAAATCAATTCAGCTCTCTTTCTCTCTCACTCAAGACTGGAGTCAATTATTGGGCCCAATCGGGTTGGTTTTGATTGTTGAACAAGCAAATGAGACGTGACATGGAAAAACATATCCCTCTTTATATGAACCTGAAACTCCTTTAAGTGTGAGTCTGCCCGCTCGTTTGAGTTGATGCATTCTTAAGGAAATCAATACAAGCCTTTTTTATTCTCATGAAAGCCGTTTTCTTTTACTTTCTTCGTTGTTATGTATTTCTTGGCGTGGGGTAAGCGCTGAGCAGCAAAATGTTTCATCGATGAAGTCACCAGACAAATTAAAGAAAACCAAAAAGAATAATGAAACGATTTCTTGTTATAGTTGAGGTCCGAAAGGTCGTTTAGGTGTGTTGACCTGTTGGAATATTGATGAAGTGACTTGCCACGTGAGATGTTCCAAAGAATGTGGACTGATGCTGGGCAATGGGCTTTCCATTGTTTCAAGAAGTATAACTAGGCATCTAGTGTGCAGTTCTATAATTAGACAGAGGTTTCTGACGAGTAAGGACCTGACGGGGCCCTAGAGGTGGTGGTAGTGTGTGTGTGTGTGTGTGTGTGTGTGTGTGTGTGTGTGTGTGTGTGTGTATGCATTTATGCATGTGTATGTGGGTGTGTATGCGTGTGGGTATGTGTGTGTGGGTTCGGCTCTGAGTCTCTCCCCCCTAGCCTGCCAGCCTGGCCTCCCTGCCTGAGAGCAGCAGGCGTCTGGACCGGGCTTTTATGGTCTGCAGGCCCGGCCCGGCCCGGTGTGGTCCCGGTCAGAACACCAACCCTCCCCCCAACCTGCAGGTCCTGTAAAAGCACTCAGCCATCACTGCCAGACACAGTCAGGTAGCGCGGGTGGGAGGGATGGTTGGGGGTGACATCACTGTGTTGGCCCTCGGAGCGCTTGTTCAGGATGGACACGCCTCACCTGATCACCTCACCCGACGGACGGAGGATACCGGACTCACCGGCCTCGCTGAACTCATTCACTCTTCCACTCTGGCACCGCGGACCATGCTACTAAATGCAGAGCTACGGTCACTACCATATTCATTTACCGTATTCATTTACCGTATTCATTGCCAGGGCTTCTGGCAGTCGGTGGCCGGGAAGCTCCTACCTAGCCTGGAGGACGCGGGCCAGCGTTCCTGCGGATGCGGGGAGGGAAACGGCGCAGCCACCGAGCGATCAAACGGCGTTCTTTCTTTTTTTTCTCTCTCTCTCTCTCTTTCTATTTTGTCTGACAGAGAGAAGTCAGGTTGAGTGCATCTCCCCCCCTCTCTCTCTTTCTCCCCCGCTCTCTCTCTCTCTCTCTCTCTCTCTCTCTCCCCCCCTCTCTCTCGCTGTCCCTCCCTCCTTCTCTCCCCCCCCCTCCATCCCTCTCTCTCTCCCCCTCTCTCTCGCTCTCCCCCCCCACTGGGAGCTGTCCAGCTTGAACAACTCTTGTGGTTTTCTGCTCGCATGAAGTGGAGCTGGTCCACATTCTGGTGGCCGGACATAACGAGCGGCTGGCCGGGGACAGGGGTGTGGGGCGGGGAGGCTGAGGTGAGGAAGGGAGCAAGAGGAGAGGAGAGGAAAGAGAAAGAGAGAGAGAGGTTGGGGCGGCTATGAACGAGGAGAAAAAAGAGGGAGGACACCGGGGTTAGAGACAGACCACACACCCGTCAGGTCAGGAGCAGAGGAGGAGCAGACGGGATGGAGGGAATGTGAGAGCGTGGTAGAAGAGATGAAGGAGAGAGAGAGAGCTCGGCGTAGCTGGGTGAGCAGGGGTACGGGAGGGCCTGTCAGACTAGCGTAGCTGGGTGAGCAGGGGTACGGGAGGGCCTGTCAGGCTAGCGTAGCTGGGTGAGCAGGGGTACGGGAGGGCCTGTCAGGCTAGCGTAGCTGGGTGAGCAGGGGTACGGAGGTTGCGTGTTAGCCGGCGGTGGGGGTGTTTATATTGTCCTCCCGCCCAGACGTGGTCCTGGACGTCTGTCCGGAGCGGATCCTAACCCCTCCACCTTGCCACCGCCGCGGGCCCCGCTCCCCCACGCTCCCCCACGCTCCCCCACGCTCCTCCACGCTCCCCCACGCTCCCCCCTGCCAAGAGAGGCCTGGAATGCGCATAGTTTCCACTCGCTCTTTCACTCTTTTACTACAAAAATAATTAAAGGAGATGTTTTTCAGGGGCTGCGCAGTGGTTCCGATGTCCTCCTCCAGACGCCCTCTCTCTGATCCCAGCGGGTTGCTAACCCACGGGTCAGACCTCCGGCTCCGGTCACTCACTGTAGAGGAGAAACTAAACAGCGTTGTGACCCACTGTTGCAATAGAGGTCACTCTGTGGTACTTAGACTGCTTACGGTCCTGAAAGACAGCCTCATAGTTTGGGTGTGACTACTAATGGTTCAATAGGACGGTGGATGGATCTGCTCACCTGGGTATCACACGGCAAAACGGGTTTGTTTTTGTCAGTTATTTGTTTATTAGTTTTTGATTTTAGGCCACGGCCAGCTGTTTTATAACTACCGTTATGTCACTCCTTCTGCGTACTGTGCAGATGTCACAGCATAGGGGGATGCGTCTGCTGAGTGTCCTGGCCTACTTAAAGAACCAATTACTCGGCGAGACAGACCCCGCTTGCACAGTCGCTCGCTCGCAAATACCTGCGCTCATTGGGAATACGTTAGGAAGCAACGTGTTCATTCTTTCCAAACAGGGGTGATGCACTCGTCTGGTATGGGGCTCTGTGTCGGGTGGGCGGCCTCCGACGGGGACCAGCGAGCGCCAAGAGGCTCTGCAGCTAGTTAGCGTACATCTGCTGCTCCGGCGGACATGAGACGGACCCTCGCGGGCCACGGAGCTGCCGGTCAAGACATTGAGAAATGAACTGCAGCAACCCTCTGACGCGAAGGCACACGCAGGCAGGCAGGCAGGTGTGCATACGTGGGAGGGCCTCTGCGTGTCTGGGTCCTCCTGGCTTTGTAAACTAACGTCAGGCGGAGGAGGCAAGGCGTGTTGCTGCCATGTGTTTCCTCCACAGCCAGGGTGGACGTCTGGACCAGTCGCATCAGTGTTTAACTGAGATAACCTGGCCCTGCTGGCTCTCAGGGAGAGAGGAGAGGGGAGAGGAAGTCTTTGCTGATGAGAGACTTGGCAGTGCGCGTTTTCTCACCTTGTGTTTAACAGGGAAGTTCTGTTCATCATGCCTGTGCTCTTGTGAGGGTCGGCTCTAGGGTTTATGGGCTTTGCCCTGCTCTGCTCTGCTCTGCTCTGCTCTGCTCTATTGTACTCTGCTTGGCTCTGCTCTACTCTACTCTACTCTACTCTAATCTGTTCTGCTCTACTGTATTCTACTCTACTCTGTCTCTGCTCTACTCTACTCTACTCTACTCTACTCTACTCTACTCTACTCTACTCTACCCTACCCTACTCTACTCTACTCTACTCTACTCTACTCTACTCTGTCTCTGCTCTGCTCTGCTCTACTCTACTCTACTCTACTCTACTCTGCTCTACTCTACTCTACCCTACCCTACCCTACCCTACCCTACTCTACTCTACTCTACTCTACTCTACTCTACTCTACTTTGTTTCTACTCTACTCTGTCTCTACTCTGTTCTACTCTACCGAGATCTGCTCTGTTCTGCTTTACTTGACCCTACTCTACTGTACTCCAATCTGCTATACTCTACTCTGTCTCTACTGTACTCTACTCAACTCTACTCTAATCTGCTCTACTTTTCTTTGTCTCTTCCCTACTGTACTCTGCTATACTCTACTCTAC
>NC_140255.1:15332035-15387035 GCF_949987555.1 Borostomias antarcticus | reverse complement strand
CCACATACAGAAAATTACATACAGGGACACAAATACTAACAGTGAGGTTAATATATAGTCACACGCACGCGCACACGCACACACACACACATACATACGCACGCGCGCACACACTCACACACACACAAACACACTATGAATTGACAAGTTTGTGTCAGTGTGTGTGTGCGAAGCAGTGGGAGCAGCCTGGGAACTCAGGCCTCACCCAGAGGAATGTGGCTTCAATTAGGCCCTGTTGAGGTACTGTAGTCCACAGCCCTGAATCAGTCTGCAGAGAGAGAGAGGGAGAGGGAGAGAGAGAGAGGGAGAGAGAGAGAGAGGGAAAGAGAGAGAGAGAGAGAGACGCCTCCTGACTGCTCAGCCCCACCTCCTTCTCTCCTGTATACAGAGTCAATAAGGCGCTGAGTGGATCTGCACCAGCGGTGGGTCACATTGTGGCAGAACGGCCCGGCTGAACAGAGGGCTCCTATCAGTAGGCACCGGCTCCAGCCCGGGGGCTGGGACCACAGCTTCCTGACGGAGGGAGCCCATTTTCCTCACAGCCACCCGAGCAGTTGAAGTGTACCCAGACACGAAGGAGCGCTATGAAAAGAAAATGAACTTATCCCGCTTCCCGCCCCCCCAATTGCTCACGAGAAGAAACGCACTAATTTGCAAAAGTGATACCACTGGCAGGAGATGGGAAGAATTTTTTTTTTTTTTTAAAGAAGAAAAAAAAAAGACAGAATTGCCAGGAGATTTGTCTTCCAAAAATCACACTCCATTTACATTTCCTCTATCCAAACATCAACACTGGACGACAGGCCAATGAGCTCCCAATGGCAACAGCCCTGGTGTGGATACGGAGACCTCTGCATGACCGCGCTCGGGGCCTGTCTGCATGCAAAGGACTCAGTCTCTCACCTCCGCTAATCCCTCACAGCTGAAAGCAGTCACTACCACACCTCGGACACCACTCATGCACACACACACACATACATGTACACACGCACACACACAAAAAAAACTGAAATCAAGTGTCCTGCCAGTGCTAAAAATAACATCTAACGGATTAAATCAAGTGATACAATCAGGAGAGTCACTGTCTAACCCTCTCCCTCGTCCATGACTCCATCCTTCCTTCTTCAATAGCTGCAATTCAAACAAACACCGGTGTGTGAACTTGACTTCAACAGTGCATTTTTCAGCACTCCTTTCATGTCTTCCATCTTTTTCCTTTTTCCGTCATCCCAAATCTCACTTGCCCAACTAATTTCACCACTTTTTTCCCCGACTGAATATCTGGCCTGCGACAAGGTCAGTCTCCGTTAGTCCAGAGAGCTGTTAGGGAGATGCGCTGGAAAGAAGCAGTCGGGTGGGGGTTGTTAGGTGAATAGCGGGGCTGATTATGTTGTTGCCTGGATAAGATGAAACAAACAGACCTACGGAAAAATAAAAAAAAGTTCTCTGTTCCCTGAAAAAAAATAACATTTGTTTTTACTCCCAACACCCAAGAGAGTATTCTGTGACAAAGGTGTAAAAAGTTAAATTTCCTGATTTCAAGAATGTTTGGAAAAGAGAATAATGGCAAAAGAACGATTTTTCCATTCGCCTATCACACCTGATTTATTTGAGATATTCCTGGAAGGTCTTGCCATCGCTCCTGTCTGTACCTACCCAGGCGAAGGCCAGGCGGCGAGCTCTGCTCTCCCTTAATCACAGACCACGCAAACGCTTCTGAAGGCTCTGTGGCCGCACGAGTGGATTTCCAGATATTAACACAACCACGAGAGGAAACATTTATGATTAAAAATAATAATAAAATTTACAGAGAGAGAAAAAAACTGCCAAATGAGACCCAGCTGGAATGTCAGTGGCATGGTCCGCTGAGCTGCTGTGCAGACAGTGACCCAGCTAGCAGGGAATGTTCCCACAACATTGGCTAACATTCCCTACAAGTTCTGCTAATGTTTTAAAGAAAATGTTTTCATCTAATCCTCAAAGAACATTTTAAGGATGTTTACCATTTAAAATAATGTCCCTATAATGTTAAAAGTTAACAAAGGATGAATGTTTTAGGTGCAACATCATGAGGATGTTTTGGGGATGTTGTTAAGGTACTGTAACAGATTATAGAATGTTCTTCTATAAAACATTACTACAATGGTACATGATAACAAAGGAAGAACATTCTCAAAGCAACATTTTGAAAATGTTTTCAGGATATTTTAAGGTCTCAAATTACAGGATATTTTTTTATAAAGCGTTCCCACAATGTTATACTGTATGATAACAAAGGAAGAACATTCTCAAAGCAACATTCGGAAAATGTTATCAAAATGTTATTGATGTCTCAGATTACAGTTCATTTTTCTACAACATCCTGTCATGTGATATGTTAACAAAGGTAGAACATTTTGTCTGCAACATTCTGAGGATGTTTTGGGGACATTGTATCACATTAGTAAAGTTTTGACTTGAGCTTCCGTAACCATAGTAACTCACTCACTCCTGCCTGCATGCACATGTCATGTCACACAGCTTTTCTGATTACATGCATTGGCGCATATAAACACCACAATGTATTAGATCACCTCCCATGTAAACAGTTGCCCCGAAATCTTCAATCGGACTGAATTCAATCAGATTGAAAAAAAGTGTGCATGTAATCGCAGCTACTGTTACATGATAACAAAGGAAGAACAAAAAATTTATAGATTTTTTTTCAAAGCCAACTTTAAAATAGTATCATTCTTGGAACATTAAAAGCATTTAGCTGAAAACATTTTAAGAATGTTGGGGTAGGGTTTTCAGTAAACATTTTGAGGTTATAAGCTAATATTTTGGAATGGTTTTAAGAGCATGTTATCCTGAAACATTCTGGGAAGAAACAAAAAAACTGAAGCTGAAAATGTTTTTAGAACATTAGGGCATAATGTTCTAGCAATGTTCTGTCACTTTCACATTTTAAGAAGGTTATTGGTGCCATGGGCTCAGAATAGTGTTGGGGCAGTGTGACCTACAGTAATTACACACTGGTATAGGATTGGGGCCGCGGCGTGTATTTGCGCACAGGTGTAGGATATTGCGTAATTATGATTGAGGCTGTGCCGCGTATTTGCACACAGGTGTAGAATACTATTAAGATGGCGAGGGAAGGATACCTGAGGCGGGGTTGGGGAAAGCAAGGCTGGTTCGTTGGACTGGAGAGACAGCAGATGGTCATCCCGCGACGGACATTTTGTTTAGTTTGTTTTTGTTTGGAGATTGTTTCTTTTGTGTGCGAGAAGTTGCTGATCCATCCAACTGCGGTCGACCAAAGCCGAGCATGTTTTTAGAGAACGTTATCGTAGAACATTCTGAGAACTTAATGAAAACTTCCAAAAACATTTTCAAGAACATGAGGGTGTAATGTTCTAGCAATGTTTTCACTCAGCATTTTAAGAAGGTTATCACAAAACATTTAAGAATGTTTTTAGAGAATGTTATCCTACAACATTCTGGGAAAACCTTTTCAAGAACATTAGGGCATAATGTTATTGTAATGTTGTCACTTAACATTTTAGGAAGGTTACCGCCAATCATTTTTAGAATGCTTTTAGAGAATGTTATCCTAGAACATTCTAGGAACTTAAAGAAAACTTCTCGCTGAAAACATTATAAGAACATTCTAGGTAGCATTGTTAGAAAATGTTTAGAAAAAAAAATTGCTAGCTGGGGAGGTAGGCGGATGAGGAGACGCAGGAGAAGGACGTCGTATTGTTGCTGTAGCCGCCTCAATCTTTCACTCTGTCTCTCTGTCTCTGTTTCTCTCTCTCTCTCGCTCTCTCTCTCTCTCCCTCCCCCTGCTCCAGAGATGATGCTTTCTGGGGACGTTCCATAAATATCCCATGAATTAGATCAGATTTGATTCTGTTTGATTTGTCAACATGGCTCCCTCCGCGCCCGCCAGTCAGTGTGTTACTAAGCGCCAGCACGTCGTTGATGATGATGAACTCTGACGTTCAGGGGTCAGCCAGCGGGTCACAGACCAGTCTCTCCAGCAAGGTCGTGACCCGCTGCCATGCACTTTTTGTTTGAAGGAGATTTTTGGGGATCTGAGTAATGTGTCGTTCTAATCCTCTTCAGGTGATATCAATCTGTTCAGTCACACCAAATGGGAGTTTTGGAGAACAGAGGAGTCTCTTTGAAGACATGTCCCGATGTGACTTGAGACGTGCCTGAGAAACGGAACGCCAGATGATCAGGATGAAAAATAAATATAAAATCGAGTACTTCCCAGAATGTGTTGTCATTGCTTAATATCTACAATCCTTAAAGTGGTGGATCTTTAAAACGACAGTATCTGCTGGTTTTTTGCTGTACTTCTGTCCTGGTTCTTCCTCTTGTGTTCTGCTTTTTGGTCTCCTCTGTTGTCTATCTTTGAAGAAAAGGCCAGGATGTGGCACAGTAGCCTGTGATTACACCTGCTGTAGAGGATGCCCAGCCATAATGTGTGTCTCTGCAAGACTTGCTGTCTCTCCCAGGGTTAACGGAGGCCTAGTCTCGCGATACCAGACTTTCCAAATCTCCGGCCTCTGAAAATCTGGAGACATCGCCATTGAAAATCTTCACTAGAACAGCGCAGAAAACCGGCGCTACCGATCAGAACCACTGCCTACAGCTATAGGGTGAAAGACCCGCCCTACCAGAAATGATGCCCTCCAAACAAACTGGAGTGGAGAATCAAAACAAAACAAAACCCCATTAAGAAGGGCCGCTCTATTGATGTCGGATTGGTTCATCAATGCAGGTTTTTTTCAATCTTTCAAATGATTTTCAATCACTTTTAGCAGCGAAATCTAGGCGAATGTCTTCAGTTTCTAGTTGAGCGGGGGCCCCCCCACTGACTCAGACTGAATAAGTACGCTGGGTGCACATCCCCAGGACTGGCTTAATCTGGTTCAGACTGAGTATGCTGGGACCACATCCCTAGGACTGGCTTAATCTGGTTCAGACTGAGTATGCTGGGACCACATCCCTAGGACTGGCCTAGCCTGCCCCCCCCCCCTTCCTCCACACACACCCCTCCTTCCCTTCTGGTTCATATCAACACTGCAGTGATTAGAGATTTTTTACTTCCATTGGACCTCACCCCTAATATACCATAAAATCCCTGCCTTGTGGTTAACTCACGGAAAATACTGGTCATATGTCGCTCTTCCCAATCCCCTGCTTTCTCCCAGCCTCCCAAGCAGCGCGCTCCGGCGTCAACCCCCCCTTCCTCCCCAACCCCCCCACCGTCCCGTCCCCTGATCTTCAGCGACATGTTTGGCACGACGTGCCCACCCACTCCCCACCCCACTCCTCAGATCAAAACCGGCCTGTTTAATAACATTTCCTTTGTTCATTTCCATGGTTATGCTTTGTGTTATTCCACAACAAAACAATTTTTATGAGGCGGTTGACAATGTAGAGTTAAGTCCCGGCTCTCTGAACCCAGAGGTCCTCCATGATGTCGGCTTCTTCCAGGTGCACCCTGGGAGGAGATGGGACATTGCTGTCCTGGGCTGGGTCATGTGACTTGATTTACTGTTATTTCCAACAGTGTGCATAACAGGCAATATTGAATGGTTTCCTTGTTTCCACCAATGTCATCTCTTTAGTGGCGATATAGCAAGAGATCAGATCAGATGGAGGGTTCTCTTTGCAGAAGAGAACTTAGTACTGAGTTGTGTTGTGGTGTGTTGTGTTTCTTTGTATTTCTTTACATTTCATGATGCATCGTGGGTTTCAAAGTCACAAAATATAATTCGCTGAACAGCAACACCTTATTGTAGTACAAGAAGGAAATGTGTCGTACTTTCCTCCGGGGTGTTGGTTTCTTTGTTGATTTCCCGCCAGCCCACTCCAGGGAGGGAGGGTTCGGTCGTATCAGTTGGCTGGTTCAGCCCCTGTGAGCAGGAAATCATGGGAAAAAAGAGTGTGGCTTGCCTATCAGGGATCTGATTGGTGCAACTCAAGAGTTGCACCCTGGGAATCTGTGAGCGGCCCATTGTCCTGATCGATGACCGGGGTTCCTGAACAACATGACCTCATTCTAGGACAAGGGAGGAGACCTCTTCCCAGGGGTGGGGTGTTTCGGACGGACTGGCGTTTTTGTTTGCGAGGGCACCAATCAGCAGAGCCACTGTGATTAACCGGGCCATTGTAGAGGTCGCCGATGACACAGCGCCCTGTGTGAGTGCATGTATTGGTCGGGGGGGTGCCTGTCACCACCTTTCACAGACATTTCCTCATGACTTAACATTCCCCCCTGAAACTTCTCATGACGTGATGGAACCTGTCTGGGGCGTGCACTAACACACTCACACACACACACACACACACACACACACACACAAACAGATAAGCACAGTCAAGACCTCATTGATCCAGAAACAACATCAATAAACAGTAGCAGCCTATCAGAAGAGCAGACGCGTCGCATCGTGGTTCATCTGAGACCAGACACCAGGTGGAGGGGTCAATCGGCGTGGTCAATGTGGTCAATGATGAGCACTATCTCTCCCACCCCAGGGCCTGGACGATCAGTCTGGTGCTCTCTCTCTCTGCCGGGGTTCAACCTGTTCTGTTACTCACTGATTTCTCAAAAGGGGACAGAACTCACGTGTCTGTCAGCCAGAGCACATAGACAAACATGTCCTTGGCTGGTGAGGTGTGTGGGAGGGATATCAACTCTAGTCTTGTTCTAGATCATTGACCCACCATAATAAGTGTCCAGCAGTCCATCGTTGGATGTGACCTGTGTAATATATTCCTCTCCTCATTCACATTCTTCTGTTGTGTGTATGAGTCTATGTGTAATCATTCAGAACATAGCACTCACAGTACAATCATCATAATTTCATTTTAATGACATTTAATGGAATTATACAACATGAACTCAAAATGGACACATTGCTTTGACAACTACATCAATGAGAATTTGACTGATTTACAACATTCTACTTGTTGCCATTTGTGAAAAGCAAACAAGTGAGGTGATTTCCAAAAGGATTATTGTACACACGCCCAAAACATACAAAATAAACAAGACCAAACAAATGCGAGCGTGAATATGCGTGACTTACACACGCTCAACATCTGGGGTGGGGATTAAACGTTCTTCCTTCACTTGCTCAAGGTGCTGTTTTCAATAAATTCGGAAGGAAAAGATTTGACTGCATTGAACCGGCCCCCCTCCCTTGTATCAAAAACATGATTCATGTTGTCCATATGCACACTAAACAACGCACGGCGGCAGCCTAGTGGAAAAACCTGCCCTCGTTTTCCACACTGACAAAAGGAAATTGATTCATGACCTTTAATAAGGCTGGGGAAGGAAGGAGAGAAGGGCAGTACGAAGGAGAGCAATAACACTAAATAAACACAGCGATTGTCTCTCTCAACAGTGTGATACAGTGTGTGATTATGTAAGGGATCAGGCTGCCGGGTGGAGAGAGAGAGAGAGAGAGAGAGAGAGAGCCATGGTAAGCGAGGAGGATTTCGCCCCGACTATAGCTCTCCGTTTCCAGGATATCCGGACGCCTTTCCACCCCGCCTCAGAAGGATGCTTCCAGCGGTGGTCAGTGGGTCAGGATTTATCCCTAGACTCCCACAATGTCAGGTCAACTCTCTGCTATTAGGATTGATCTACGGTACCTTGCATCCTTTGGCTTTTTTATGTGGACTATCCCTTAAAGGTGCAGTATGTGGTTTGGCTCAGAAGCACTTTTTGTCATATTTTTTGCAATTCTCATTACATCCCGAGAGTAATCAATAAATAAAAGTGCTCCGACACTAAATTGAAATAAATCCATAATTTGTGGAAGTTGCAGGACTGTATTAAGTGCATGCAACCATTTTGAGTTGTCAACTTGAAATGACTGGATGGCTTACATGCCTGTCAGCCTACAGTACCTAGCTGCCTAGCACTGTTTTTCCCCCAATTTGCTTTCCCCCCAGTTTCGTAAGTTGCATTTTTGCAAGAATTTTGCTAAGTCTAACCGGAAATCACAAACTGCATACTGCACCTTTGAGGAGTTTAAGAATCCATAATGAGCACGCAAACACACGGCCTATGTTAAGGTGATGGAGACAAAGTTCTCCCCGGGCTAAGTGTATGCTGCAGAGAGCAGGGGCACTGGCTCCACCTCTCGTCCATCACTACGGGTAGAGAGTGAGTGAGAGGAAAGCAGAGCCTGTTTGGTGTCAGACCGGGGGTGTAGGGGACGGGCGGATGTGGAAAATGCTTAAACACCGTGACTGAGTAGTGCGCTTCAGGTGGACACCCACCCCCGTAGCCTCTTAATTCCACTGGTGATTTAAAAAAAAAAAAAAAGATCCCGTACAATCTCCTCCTTAGAGTCGCTGAGTGTCTGACTCAGCTACCGTGAGACAAGCACTTCAGACTCTGTCGTCATGAATCATACACTGTGTTTGATTGGCATTTCAATATGATAATACAATACTGTTTTATGTTCGTAGATTCTTGTATGCTTCAGTTGTATGTTAACACACTACCTATAACTGCAAGCTAAATGTACAGCTACCGACTGGTGTTAACAATAACTGTTTTATTTTAAACACAGTATATTTTCAGGTCATTAGGTCTGTTGCTGTGCCGTCTGTTGTGTATTGAGCCAGCGTTATTTCTAAACATGTAGGCCTACCTGCTATTATGGGCTGTTGGGATTGTTCTCTGGAGGTGGTTTGAATGGTGTTGACCTCTGAGTTGTGCAGTTTAATTGTGCAGGTTAAATCCTCGGGACCAGGGTTTCCAACTCTCCAGTTTCTATCCTTGTGTTAGCTTCATCCTCCCGTGTGTTCAGTAACAACCTTGGATTAACTAACACATGTGTACAGTAACTAACACGGAGGTAGACGCTAACCATGAATATACTGAATTCCTCAGCAAAACCACAGACATGCACTTGATCTTTGATCTGATTTCAAGTAAACGCAAAGTGAGCAGTGATTCATGTTGTCCTTTATGTGTGTCAAAGTAACACTGGGTGGTCTATTCATGTGGATAAAAACGGGCTTCGTTGGAGTTGGATTCAGGCAGTTTTGACTCTGCAGCACAGTGTAAGTGTCTGGAGGTAAACTGTGTCATCTCCCAGACAGGTGCAGGGTGTCTTTGTCCCATATGTGACTTCAGATGTCCGCAGGGCAACATGGGCCAGTAGGATGGACCCAGCAGGACCGGGAATGGACTCGGGGCTCAGCTGTGAGGGCCGTGGCCCCCGCGGTCAGGGGGAGGTGAACGGGGAAGAAGGCCAGTGCCAGGGGCCTCATCGTCCACAGCCCCGTCCCCCCTCTCCTCAGGGGCCTCTCCTCAGGGTCTGTCCAGCCTCAGGGTAGGCAACTGTATCAACACTCCCCAGGACCCGGTGTGGTCCCGCTCACCCGGGGACCTTGTGACCAGTTACCGGAGCCGGCTGTGCACATCCAGCAAACACAGAGAAAAACAGCAGACGTTGAATAACCATTGTCCCTTGGGGGCAGCTTTTAGGGGCTGGACATGGGGTTCATAGTCAGTTAAACCGATTGGAAGGAATGTCTGACATTTTGGCTGGGGTACTTTGGTCTGAGTTGAGCAATGTTGGTGTTACTATTAAGCAATATAGGTGATCACAAAAGTCTTTGGAAACATTAAGCATTATTCTTCAGGTGTTAAAGGTTTTTGCATGGCTTTGTTTGGTGTACATTTCTGTCAGTAGGGAAAACAACATCAGTTTCTCAGCCTCTGAAAAGGAAGGGAGACAGTGTATTACCCAGGGTTGTGGGACGCTGTGGCCCCTAGTGGGAAGTGACCTGACCTGGCCTCGTTGCAGGCATAGTAGTCTCTCTTCAGACTCAAATATTACGTTGATTCGCTGCACTCCGCATGCTAGTAATAGAGTCTGTGTCACTTCGCCATGCCAGCTGGTTTTCTGGGGTTTAGGGGGTTTAGGGGTCAAACTAGAAAGAGGGACAGGTCGTAGCAGCAATGAGAGAGTGGTCTGAAAAACGAGTGACAGGTCATAGCAGCAATGATAGTGATTTGAAAAATGGGCGATGGCGAAAGCCACTACTGATTGCTTCCGCCAGGATTTCAGCGGCACCAATCGCTTGCTGGGATACGAAAACAAGTTTTTAGCATGAAGTGTCCCAGACCCACAGAGCAGCAGGCAGTAAGGTAGCTAGCGTAGCTTACGCAGCGTATCAGCGTGAGAACTGTCACGGTTCTGGCGTTGAGACTCCAGGCAGAGGGGCGCCAGGGCTCCAGGTCTGCTGGTACCCTGCGAGACCGAACAGAGCCCACTATTCCACAACGTCACTCTCCCACACCGCCTCGCCGTTCCAGCCCACCGCGCAAGCTTTTATTTCAGCTTTAACGTGAGCATTAAGCGATGCAAGCATAGAAACTATAAAAGTAGTGGACTTGGATCAACTTAATGAAATACTGTGATACAGTACCTTCTGTTATTTTTGGATGCACTTCTCCGCAATAGCATGAAAAGGCTATAACTCCTCATGGTACAGGTAGTTTTCCTACAGGTTTTATGTGTTCTCAGTGACATGTAAACGTGCATAGAGACCTGAATGCTTTTCACCAGTTTCCATGAGACCCGACTGGCAGAAAGTATGCCTTTGTTTTTAATGAGTAGGATATTTAGATTTCTAGGTGAGGTTATTTCTTTACCTGTACAAGCGTAGGGCTTCAGGGAGCTACAGCACACTCTCCCACTGGAGAAACCTGTGTGTGTGGGTGTGTGTGTATGTGTGTGTGTGTGTGTGTGTGTGTGTGCATGCGTGCATGTGTGAAATGTTGCAAGGTGACTGCACAGCGTTGCTTAGAGTGATTTTGACTTGTATCAGTTGTGGTATTGTATTTTTAGAGTGAATTTGACTCGTATCAGTCCTGGTATTGTATTTTAAGAGTGATTTGACTCGTCTCAGTTGTGGAGTTGTATTTTGAGACGTTTAGCGCGGCATTGACATTGTTTGTGGACACAGAGTGCTCCTTGGTTGCACCGCCTGTCAGTCAAGGGAGGACTTGTCACCTGTCACTACTGACAATGCAATAACAACACTCTTGACCTATTTTGCAGACATACACAGGACAGACAGACGACCATAACAGACAGCACGTTTGTCGTGGCAACAGAAAGGGGAACCTACAGTACAGCATTGACACCGTCATGTACTCATAAAAAAACAAATCTGTGAGCATGCTTTCGTTCCATCCACTAACCCCCTTGAAACCACCAGGAACAGCGTTAATCAGATGTGTTGGTCCAGGGCTGAAACTAAACCCTGCACACCTTGCAACTCCTCTCCAGTTCTGGTGTGAGCCGCCCGGGGTCTGAGGGTGTCTCTGTGTGATATTGATTTCCTAGCTGAGCGGTTCTACTCACCGAGCCACCAGGTGATCCTGTCCAGCCGCAGGCCTCTGTCAGCACCAGTAGCCCCTACGTTTGAAGGCCTCAGACCTCCAGAGGAACCAGACTCGGAGGCCATCCTGACCCCAGGATATGTAGCAGGAACCAGGGAGGGGGGGTTCGGCAGGCCTTGGTTCCTGTGCTTCAGCTCTGCTAATGGTCTGCACAGCTGCGAGGTGAGGAGGAAATGTATTGAACAACATAATCACACAGGCCAGAAACTTTCTCT
Organism: Borostomias antarcticus; assembly: GCF_949987555.1. Lineage (NCBI taxonomy): Eukaryota > Metazoa > Chordata > Actinopteri > Stomiiformes > Stomiidae > Borostomias > Borostomias antarcticus. The sequence continues at coordinate 15,375,380 of NC_140255.1, read as the reverse complement.
TTCTCACTACCAAACAGCTTCTTTTTTAATTTATTTTTGAACTCATCTCATCAGACGTACTGTCTTTTCAATATGTTTTTATTCTGTCTGCCATTCCTCCCTCATTGCTGTGGCTTATGGCTATGTCCAAAGTGATGCAGCGAAATCTGGACTAAGGTTTCTGGCCCCCGCGGTGTAGTGGAGGGAAACGTAGGCTGCTTGGTGCCCTAGAAGAACGCCATGAACTCCACTGAGGTAAGCTTTGGGCACAGGATCTCTTTTATCATGGTTGGCCTGAATTGATCCAGTCAAATGAATTATTCAGTGAATAAAATACAGATTTGAAAAGCAAGTTCTCTGAGAAAACATTATTAACAACAATAATATTAAGATCTCAACTCGGTTCTTTTGGCAGAGGAACATTGTTATTTTGTAATACAGTATTTATGGCGTGCAGAAGAGATGCTTCGGTTTGGTTTGAATTTTTTTGTTTTTTACTGCTCTGACTTTGATGTTTCCGCATACACAGAGACAGCATAGTATTGATGTCTGCCACAACTGAATACCAATCACATTTTTTGACACCCTCAGGAAAAGTAAGAAATATGTAATTTTGTCAATGGGACCCGGTCTCTGGTTTCAAGTTAAGAGCTCAATAGAATATTTGTGCTGGCGCTAGCATGCCCCCCACAGTGCACTCACACTGGCTGGGAGATCTCTGGCTTCAGTGCTCTCTCTCTCTCTCTCTCTCTCTCTCTCTCTCTCTCACACACACACACACACACACAACAGCCGGACTTTTAACCTGTCCTGTCTCTGCAGGCCTTGGCTTCCTGCAGTCTACGACAGTGCTTCGGAGTAGCCAGAGGAAGGAAAGACAACTTCTGAGAAGAAAATCGTTAAATATTACTATGCAATCAATTCATACTATAAAATTATGTTCTGCATTTGTTTATGATTATTCCTATTACGGATAATATGAGAGGCCTTAAATAAGGGCTGAGAAGAAGCCCTTCACATTCACTTCTGTTGAGTTATGGGAAACCAAGGCCCAGTGTCGTTAGTGAACAGGAAACAGCCTTAGTGCCCTTTCCTGTCCATATTCTCAGCCTTTATTAGCCATTTGGTTATGTCATGTTGAGTTCACGTCTCAGCATAAAGGTAACTAAAGATAGACCTACTGTTAGAGCCCAGGACTGGAGACTGGACCCAACAGGAAGAGTGAAAGACTGAAGGATCAGCCTGAGATTCAGGGTAAAAAAACAGGTGAATCTCAGCCCTGTTTAGTAAACAGTCCAGTCTTCCAGCCTTCCTGTTGCTCCATCTGTTTGAGGGTAAATACCACCATGTGGTGTCTTGGAATGAATAGAAAAGAAATGACAAAACACTTTTTGCCTCCGGTACGAGACTACCGTTATAACAAGCTTAATTTAGAGCTCCCATCACCAGGTATGAGTGCGTTCCTCAATATTTTTTAATTTTTTTCTTCTGTAACCGGACATTGTCATCACACCTCAACATGGAGTGTTGCAACAAGTACACACAGAGACACACAGAGAGAACCTGATGTTCAGCACAGGCTCTGGAATCACAGTGAGCACACTCTTCCATGCGAAGAGACCTAATGTCGATAGCACATGCTTGTGCGTTGTTGTTTTTTAACAGGAACAGATTACTTCATTTTCCATGCTGCTCATCCCTGTATCATATTATCCAATTAATTCAACTGATTATGAAGTCCTGCACAGTTTCATGTACTTAATCACCCCGCCTAAGAAACGTCTGATTCCACTTTGTCGTCTTGAAGATGGGTGGTGCTGCGTCTATCAGGTAGATTAACTCTGCGGAACTCCAAAAGCTATCGCTTACGCACCTTCCCAGGCGCGTCGGTGAGGGGGACGGAGTTCTAGCGACAATGGACAACAAACATGACACACGCCCTCGCGCTGTAACTGGTTTTGCGTGCGCAGGAAAGAGTATGCGTTTCATTAGCGTGATTCGCTCATCGTGCTTCTTACATTTTCCTTAGAGCAGAGGAAGAAGGCAGCGTGCGGATTTGGGATAAGGACGCCGAATTAATCTTCACGGGAAGTTGGTTCGGAGTTGAACCCTGGCGACCTCCCGGAGACTCTGGATCAAGTTAGCTCTACCGTTCAGATACGAGGCCGAACCACGGGGCCCCGGAGAGAGCGCCTGCCAGGGCTCCCATCCAGCCCTCTGCGGCCCTGATGGGGAGGTGCAGATCCGCTGTTTCACCTGATCAGAAGAGACCTGCTCTTGGGGAAGAATCATGGAAACTATGGGCCATGGAAATTCAAATATGCAGATAAGAATCGTTCTCTGAATGAATCCATATGGTTTTGCCCTTTGAAATTCAGAGCTCCCTCGGAGAGAAGGACACAAGCAATTCAAAAAACACCTGTGCTAACGATGATCCATATTGTAGTACTAACATTAACTAATAAAATAAAATTAAAAAAAACTCTGGTTCCTCCTTTGAACTGCAGTGGAAACTCTGTGGAAACAACTTTCATTATACATTCATGAGCCTTAGTAATCCCTGCACCATCACACTCCTTGCCTGGGACTTAAGCTGCGCCCTCACGGTCGACCCTCTCTATATTGTCCTGGATGTCCGCCTGTCACGGCTTCCTCCAGCACTGAGGTCGCTGTTGAAAAGCTGGGCGGTGGGTAATGGTGAACAGATTATACAGGGGAGCGATAGACTAAGCACAATTAGGGGGTTGCATTCCTCCCGTTTCTATAAATACAACAGCCTTTCCTCTCTGTGGTCTGCTGCCAAGGCCAGTCCCGAACGACGCTCGGAGGGCCGTCCGGCGCGTCGGCCTGTGGTGGACGTACACAGGGTTTACAGAGTTAACGTAGGCCATCAAGGGCCAATGCAGCAATAGGTGCAGCTGGACTGAGAGTGAACGTTTACCAGTTTCAGTTCAACAACAAGTGAGTGTTCTGTATGGCATTCTCATCACTGAAAAGTAAAATACAGGTACAGGAATATTCTCTCTCTCTCTCTCTCTCCCTCCCTCTCCCTCCCTCTCCCCCCCCTCTCCCTCTCTCTGCCCCCTCTCTCATTTCCTCTCTCTCTCCCCTTCTCTCTCTCCTTCCTTCTCTCTCCCCCTCTCTCTTTCTCTCCCTCTCTCTCTCCCCCCCTCTCTCGCTCTCTCTCTTTCTCTCCTTCTCTCTCTCTCCTGATCAATGATATACAGTATTGTAGATGTTCGCAGGGTAAAGGGGAACTTGTGACTAAGTAAGAACGCTACAAATCAACTTAATGGACCCCTGGAAGCGGCCTGACTGGCTACTTGGGAGAATAAAAATGCATGCACATGTAGATTCACCTGCTTCATGTTACATTGGCACATTCACACACAAACACAGAAACACACACACACACGCACAGAACTCACATATGAAAAACGTGTGTGCATGCATCCCTCAATCAAAAAACAATTTGTGTTCTATAAGCAATTATAAACCGTTCTCCTGCTCAAGCAAATATGTTTCCTGTGATGGTGAACACTTGCTCCCTGTGTTAGAGATGAGATGATAATGGCGAGATGTGTAGAGCGATGGAGTGTTCCAGTCCGCTGACAGATGGGGTTCACGCATGCTACTTTGACGTCAGAGGAGACTAGGAGCTGGCCTTTATTGATGTTTTACAGGTCCTGTGGTTTCAAACCGTGAGGAGAAGGCTGTACAGTTGACACGAAGTCTCATAGCGAATGATTATTGATCCTCATTTCCTGGTAATGGTCTCTGCAGCCTTGCTGAACCTTCAGGAGAACATTTGTATGTGTCTTAACCCTTGTGCTGTCTTTAGGGTCAAAAATGATCTGACACTATGTTTGACAGCATAGAAACCTCCCTAATTGATCTTTATAGGGGGTCAAGCATCGCAGGTGTGATGGCACCCTATTGTTATATGGTAGTTTACTTTATTTATAGTGCACAGTGCCCGTGGACCTGTAGTAGTTACTCTGCATGTTCTATCTATCTATCTATCTATCTATCTATCTATCTATCTATCTATCTATCTATCTATCTGTCTGTCTGTCTGTCTGTCTGTCTGTCTGTCTGTCTATCTATCTGTCTGTCTGTCTGTCTGCCTGTCTGTCTGTCCATCCATCTATCTAAAACAGACAAATGAATGGAGGTGAATGGGTGGCTGTGTTCGGGTGGCTCTGTGGTGCCCCCCTCGGGTCAGAGCTGGCTCTGTGGTGCTCTCGGTGCACTCCGGGCTCTCTCCCTGCACACCCCAGTCCAAACCCTGTGTCTATAGCACCCCCACACGGGGAGCTGGCTTCGCTCAAAGTTTTGTTTTGGCTTTGTGTGCGTGCACATGTAGTATAGATTATTCTGCAATGGAAGTATATGGCAGCACCTATAATCAACGGGTCGTTTTTTTTTTTTTACAAAACTTTCCACAATGGTAGAGGCTCATGCCAAGAGGCCATGGTGCAAATTTTGTATTGATTGGCCCAAGGGAGGTGCTATAGCAAAAGGTTGAAAACAAACTTTGAACAGGCATATGACCTTTGACCTAGAGTCATGATATGTTGCACTTTTCTTTCTTTCTTTCTTCCTTTATTTATTCAGGGAGGGCTAATTGAGAGCACGCTCTATTTTCCAAAGAGGCCCTGATTCTTACTTTCCTCATGGGGGACAAATTTGCCTCAAGAAACCATAATGTCAGCCATGATGGATTTTGAAATCTTGAAACGAACTGGGCATAAAGAAGGCACTACCATATACTACCATGTCAGAGCATTTACAGATATACTAAACAAGGAAATTACAGACATTTGAAATTTGAACATTTCTGGCAGGAAGTTACAGTAATATAGCGCTTTAAAATTCATCATCTCATGAATGCTTTACCTGATTCAGTCACTATCGCACATGTGTACTCTTGGGTGTTCTCTCCACCATGCGTGATAGGACAAGTCATTTTGTTTAAAATTTTGTGATTTGTGGCGTGACAATTTTAACATGTTATGACATGTACTGCAGTGCCCATTCAAAACATGCACACAGCACCCTCTGGCTGCTAGGTGTTATATATATACAAGCTAAAATGCGTTCGTTGTGCTTGATGCTTGGCCCCCGGTATTGCTGCTTATATTTTCAACTTGAAATTTGATTACTTTTCCTAGAGTGACCCCAACATTAGAACAAGTGAAAATGACCCTTTGTTCATATGCCCCCCTCTGGAGCAGGCCCCTCCAATGTTTGTGGCCTCCTCCTACGCCCTCCTACACACGGCCGCCGCTGTCGAACCGAGTGACCCACCGTCGAGAGACTTGGACTCGTCTCGGCCCACAGAATCGAACGAGCCGACCCATGAGCGGATCAGCACAAACCCACACCCCCATTGAAACCCATTCAGTTGGGACTGCCTGACATTCATTCTCTATGGAGGGACTTTGGAGACCCCTAGCTCAGCCGGGGGGGCTAGAGAGACAGGGTCTTTGACAGGGGGGTGCAGGGGGCTGCTCCGGAGGCCCCCCCTCCCTTCCTGTTTTTTCAACGTTTTTGTTTTGTATCTGTTATTTTATCTTTTTCTTATTCATTGTGTGCTGTAATAAAAACGAGTGGTGTCCACTGATTGGATACAGTCTTTCTGCACTGTGAAGAGGGAAAACAATGACAGGTTGTTTCTTCATGCAAAATACATTTGGGGTTTAACATTCAATTAAAGTGGTAGTGTGTTATTGTAGACATTTAGCCCTATTTGTGGTCTCTCTACCATCACCCTGAAACATAGAGATTATGCAAATAAGCCATGCCAAACATGTACAAATATTCAGATTGGGATACATTTCACAGGAGAGCATAGTGAGACTAGAAAGTTTACACCCTGTGCCTCCCGTCTTGGAAAAGGACATTCATCATAGTTTTTCCAACACATTTACGTATGCCCCATTGACTTCCATTGTAGCCCAGTGAGAGCTTGCATAAAAACTGCAGCTAGCTCAATACTGGAACGATCAGTGAAATTATGGTCTCTATGTTTCAGGCTCATGGTAGACACACCACAAATAGGGCTACATTTCCAAAATAGCACACTACCCCTTTAAGCAGCTTTATTTTTAGGGGTTTAATGAAGGCTGGTCTTTTTTTTTTACCCTCAATACATACAGAGTATAGAATGTTGGGACATCACAAAAGAGCTCCACCCCCCATGCTGTTCACACTGTTGTTCTCTATGGACCCTGGTTGTGATCAATGCTAAAGGTATGGTGGGGAGCATTTACAGTAGCATGACATTAGCATGGGAATGCAGCTCCTAAAACAAGGAATGCCTAGGGGATAGCTTCGTCTCTTCATTTACAACATCACCACCACCAGTTTCCCAACCTAAACACACACACATGCACGCACGCGCGCGCACATACACACACACACACACACACACACACACACACACACACACACACACACACACACACACACACACACACATACACACACACACACACACACACACACACACACACACACACACACACAGAACATCACCTTCCAGCCGAAGTCATCAGAGCTCTGGGTGATTTGGGGCAGGCTGTAAATGCAATGCCTTGATTTGGGTGCAATTACAGCGTCCAATCCTTTTTTGCTATACCCCCTTAGAGCTTTGTGTGTGTGTATGTGTGTGTGTGCGCATGCGTGTACTGTGTGTATGTGTGTGTGTACTGTGTGTGTGTGTGTGTGTATGTGTGTGTGTGTGCATGCGTGTCTGTGTACTGTGTGTGTGTGTGTGTGTGTGTGTGCGTGCACTGTGTGTGTGTGTGTTAGAGAGAGAGGGGGTCTTTCAGGAACTGAAGAGACTGGAGGAAGGTAGTTAATGACTGAAACGAGCCTGTCGTGCGAGTGAGCCTTTCCAGGTCCCTGACGACATGTGTACAGGTGTGCTCTCACATCGCTGTGGCTAAGCAAAATGGATGATCTGCAGTGTGGCTTTTCTGGGGGTATTTGGCTGGAAAAATCCCTCCAAGTTAGAAACATTGTTGTGCAACATGGCCAGGGTTTGGGAGATTTGCCAAAGGACCGCCTACAACACCCACAACCCCCCTGGCCATGGCATCCGAAGTTCAAAGGACAGAAACTGCTGGAAGCGGAGGTCCCCAATCACCTTGATTGGGGAGAAAATGGGTTCGTCTGAGCCTGGTGCAGCTGCGGAGGATAGGAGACACGGTCTCCTCATGGCAACCTTATTTCAGGCCAAACCTGCTGTGTGTCTGCCTGGGACAGGAGCTAGGGTTAGGGTTAGGGTTGGACTAACCTGCTGTGTGTCTGCCTGGGACAGGAGCATGGGTTAGGGTTAGGGTTGGACTAACCTGCTGTGTGTCTGCCTGGGGACAGGATCTAGGGTTAGGGTTAGGGTTGGACTAACCTGCTGTGTGTCTGCCTGGGGACAGGAGCTAGGGTTAGGGTTGGACTAACCTGCTGTGTGTCTGCCTGGGACAGGAGCTAGGGTTAGGGTTAGGGTTGGACTAACCTGCTGTGTGTCTGCCTGGGACAGGAGCTAGGGTTAGGGTTAGGGTTGGACTAACCTGCTGTGTGTCTGCCTGGGACAGGAGCTAGGGTTAGGGTTAGGGTTGGACTAACCTGCTGTGTGTCTGCCTGGGACAGGAGCTAGGGTTAGGGTTAGGGTTGGACTAACCCTGCATATATGGAACACCCACTCCCACTACGATACCCCATACATACATTGTGGTGGTTATTTCTGGTTAAAAGATTGACAGATGGGGATGCATTGATAGATTTACTTTGGGCAGAGTTGGAACAGTGCTAACACACTGCTGTATTTCCTGGTGTGTGTGTGTGTGTGTGGGGGGGGGGGGGGCAGCCACAGAGCCCTGACACCGGCTGGGCCAGGATGAGGCTGGGGGCTGGGAGTCTGGGGGGAGCGTTGGGAGGCCTTACTGCTACTGCTGCTTTTATGAGGCCCTGCTGCTGCTTTGCTTCTAGTCTGGAAGAATCGTTTTAGGGTATTGTTACAGTGTGTGTGTGTGTGTGTGTGTGTGTGTGTGTGTTCTCATATGTTCCAAGTAGGAACAGCGTATCACCTTCGTAGACTTAAAGACTGTATAGATTTATTTCACGTGGATCAGCGGACGTGTAACGCCTGATGTTTTTACACCGTGGGTCCGACAGTCGGCCGCTCTCGGAGGCCTTACGTGAAGGAGGGGGGGGGGGGGTGATAGTGTTATTGTAGATGTTAAGTAACCCATGATTGACCCCTTGATCAGCGGCAGCACGGTGACACGGCGGTGGGTAGAGGTCCCGGAGAGGGCTGTCAAGTGCGGAAGGAAAATGTGATGTCATGAAAGCATTCCTATGAGGCAGGACAGAACGTTTGCGGTCGGACATGTTTTTCAGTAGTTACGGAAGCCCGAGTCGCGTGTGCCTGCCTACTTCGTGAACGCTATATTGCAGATTTTTTCATATTCAGTTTCAATGTTTTTGTTTTCGGGGCCTTTGTTGACGTTGTCGTTGCCTTTTCTTTCCAACCCGCTGCAGATCCTTGCGGTTTTCGCATGACGAAAGTCTGCCGCGCAGCCCTTTCCGGAACAGAGCGAACAGACTCGGCCAATAGGTCCTTGAGTTTCCACCGCATAACAACAATGTTTCAATTTGTCTAATCGGGGGTATTTAGGCTAAGTAAACTATCACTCTTCGGGATTTCATCTGTAGCCATGGCCCAGTCATGCCGGCCTCTTATTCAAACCATTTGTGTGCGGTCGGGAGTGGGAGTGGGCTGGGGTGTGTGTGTGTGGGGGGGGGGGGGGGGGAGGGGTATTGGATAGCCCTGGGAGAAAGTCTGGGATGTGGAGAGTGAGAGGTATTGGCAAGGAGAACTAAACCACACGCAGCTTGCGTGATTGTGGTTCTGCTGCAGCTCCTCTGCCCCCCTCCCTTCCCTTCCCCTACCAGCCCTCTGAAGCACCTGCACGCACGGCCGCTTGACCCCTGTGACCTTTGACCCTCCTCCCCCCCCCCGAGCACATGTCCTCTCAGCTGACTGATGGTGACCACGGTGAGAGCCAAACCGCACGCCGTGACGGTGCGAACGGCCGCCAGCGATCGCCCACACTACCTTCTATTTGTGAGGTCACTCACCTACTCCGGCTCCTCCATCTCTTGTTTCCCCATCGATTTTAGGATCATAACTGGTCTCATAAAAACCTAGGGAGGAACGTGAGAGCCAAAAGCCAGACCCAGCCAGCCGGGTTTTTAATGGTACAGGTTTATAATGAAACACTCCTTGAGCCCTTCTCCCAAAGCGCTGACGTGATCCACTGGACACACGCGCATATTAAAAGTGCACGCTATTTATAAAGTGTGTGACTATCTGAGAGGCTGGCTGGCGGGGAGCTGGGGAGGATGTTGGGGCTCGTGTGTGAACGCGCTCCAAGTGCGAGCGTTTACCAAGGGGCTTATCTGTCTTGGTTACTCTGTGTAGTATTTTGTCGCAGGTTTTTTGACCCCCCCCCCCATTTTAGTAGATGAGCGAGGACTCTGTGTTGTTGTAGAGAGCAGATGTTTTGAGGTCATTGCTTTTCGAACTGCCTCTCTGCAAGTGTTGATACTTGCGGGCTGGAGTCGTGCTTAATGAAGGAGTCATGATGTGTGGGTTGTGGTCCAGAGTGGAGGAAAAGAAACCAAAGGGGCCGGTGCCATTCATGCTTCCAGCCCGGCCAGTCCACACAAACCCTGGTGATTAAACACAGCACCCCGGCCCGCCTGTGGAGGTCCAGTCCACACACAACATTATTTAATCAGCCCGGCAACTTAGCAATCCACAACTCCTCAGAATCCATGGGTTAGAGGTGAACTATGACTTCAGTTCTTAATTGTGAGCGGTGAGTCAGCCGTTAAAACCTTAACTATGAAAAAAAGAGAGATACATGTTTTGGTTTTGTTTTGTTTTGTTAACTGTACTGTACTGTAGGTTACTTAGCACTATCATACATTTGAATTCACATGAATCTCAATATGTAGGTTTTGATTAGCCAAATAGAACAGCCATACATTCAAGCGCCGCCATAACTTAAGACTACTCAGATACAATCATTGCACAATCCACAGTTACAGTCCATTGCCACCACCTGCCCAGTCCATGCGGGGCCTTAATGGTTTCAGCTGATTAGGGTCCGCATATTCCCATGTGCGTCTGCGGTAATGTGTGGTGTCTGTTACCTCTCACACATTAGCAATGCGTGCCCTGCGGCGTACACACTACATGATGTCATTTCCTCCTTGGGGTGGGAAGGTGGGGGGCATTTGCTCTCTTCCTGGTTGAAACAGGTGGGCTGTGCTGCCAGTGTGGTCTACCCTCAGAGCTCCAGAGGGAGTGGTCAGTTTGGTCCATCTGCCTCAGATCTGGACAGGAAGTGGAAGAAGAAAAAGGCGAGTTGAAAAGTAAGAACTTCTCATCTTAAAACAATTTTGATCGTCTCATATCTCTCACATAATCAAGCCGTGCACAGCTGTTACCAGCACTGGGGTGTGCACTGTACACACACATCAAACCCAGCCTCCGCAGAGACCACACGGAGTTTATCACCAGTGGCAATATTGACACATCGGACACATGAGCACAATGACTTTTTCCATTAACAGTGTCAGTGCTATTATTAGCCTTCTCGCCACTTTCCCTTTATTAACGTTTCTAAAAACGCAATGACAGATGGCGGCGATCTGGAAAGCCTGACTGACTCCACCTGTGGCTGCTGAGGAGGCTGAGGGCCAGAGGGGGCGCAGGTGAGTCGTAGATCATTGTGTCCCATCGGAGGCTCACACACTCCAGGTCCCCCGTCGACCGTGGGTCTGCTGCCCCCTGCTGGCTCTGCGTGCTCCACGTGTCATGAGTAACAATCAGCCCCAGTAACTGAGGGTTTTCATCAGCCACTGACAACTGACAGATAATTAATTGTGTAGGTAGCACGGATAGCACACTAAACCTAAAAGTAGAATATGTAAATATGACTTTGTTTATTATTTTACGGATGTGGCGACCATACCTAACCTGAGCGGACACAGCGGTTTTGCTTTCTTCATTTTACAATTTAACCTAATAGATTTTGACGGTCTATAAACTCTTCGAGCTCCTTTGTGAAGATCCTGGAAGCGTCTGTGATCTGGGGATGATTCCCGGAGGAACTGCAATGTCGTGCTACAACTTCCTCCTGGATACCCTGGGATATAAAAAGACGAGGGGGCGTAGAATTTAGTCCCGTGAGTGTGAGTGTGAGTGTGAGTGTGCTTGGGAGTGCAGCTGTATGTGTGCGTGCGCGCGAGAGTGTGCGCGTCTGTATACGTGTGTGCGTGTGCGTCTCTGGACGCGTGTATGTAGGTTAATGTGCCCTTGTGTGTATATTTAGTGGTGGAAAAACGTGAGTCAGAGAGTGGGGATAGAGGGGCTCAGACGGTGGAATGCCTGCCCGGTAGGGGGGTCTCTCTGGGGGAAGTGTGATAAGCCAGTGGGGCCACGGGGAACTGAGCACTGGAGCTCAGCCAGGGATATATAGGATAGTGGAGGGATCTGCGGCCAGGTGGATGGCTACTCTGTGGTCTCTAGTTAGATTACTAGAGGAGGTCAAGGCTGGGGGGGAGCTGGCAGCCACGTACGGCCCAAGACATAAACACAACTAAACAACACTTGATTGATAGATAGACAGACAGACAGACATACAGACAGACAGACAGACAGACAGACAGACAGACAGACAGACAGACAGACAGACAGACAGACAGACGCCTAGTCAGAATAGAGGGAAAGATGAACAGGGCAAAGTACAGAAAGATCCTTGATGAAAACCTGCTTCAGCTCAGGACCTCAAACTGGGGCGAAGGTTCACCTGCCAACAGGACAACGACCATGAGAAACAAGATCTTTTTTCACTCCAAGTGGGCTGTCATGTGCCTTTTACTCAGGAGAGGCTTCCGTCTGGCCACTCTATCATAAAGGCCTGATTGGTGGAGTACTACAGAGATGGTTGTTCTTCTGGAAGGTTCTCCCATCTACGAATGAAGGAGACCACTGTGTTCTTCAGGACCTTCAACGCTGCAGAATTTGTTTTATACGCTTCCCCAAATCTGTGCCTCGATACAATCCTGTCTTAGGTCTACAGACAATTCCTTTAACGTCATGGCTTGGTTTATGCATTGCCAACTGTGGGACCTTATATCGACAGCTGTGTTCCTTTCTGAATCATGTCCAATCAGTTTAATTTACTGTACCACAGGTGGACTCCAATCAAGTTGTAGAAACATCTCAAGGATGAAACAGGATGCACCGGAGCTCAATTTTGAGTGTCATAGCAAAGGGAGTGAATACTTACGTAAATACGTATGTACATTTTAGTTTTTAGTTTTAATTTACATTTGCAAACATGTCTAATTTTTTTTTAAATCACTTATGGGTATTGTGTGTAGATTGATGAGGAAAAAACAATTTAATCAATTTTGGAATAAGGCTGTAACATGACAAAATGTGGAAAAAATAAAGGTGTGTGAGTACTTTCTCGATGCACTTCATGTCTGTATATGAGTTACTATAAATAACCCCCAAATTTCCAGTTTATTTCTGCCGATTTTCTGTTTATTTCTGCCAATTCCCCTTAATTACCATGGAAAGTTTCCAACTTTTAATATTCCTGGAATTTTGCAACCCTAGAGTAGTTCAATTATAGTTACTAGAAAGAAAAAAAGAATCGGAATCGGCCCAAATCGGAATCGGCAGGTCAGACTTAAACCCAAAAAATTGGATTCAGCCAAATTACTATAATCAAATGGTGGCTGTATGTACTATGTATATACTATGTATGTTAATTCTATGATGTATGGATGGATGTAGCCTATATATCCAACCCATATCCCTTGTTCTATTTTAAGCTTATTCACTATATGTATATTCTGCATTTCCAACCTTTGTTGTAATTTCCCACTGAAACCCCCAAATTTCCTCCCACGGGGATAAAGCTCATCATATCTATCTACAATGGGCTCACACACTGTACTATACACGGCTACTGCTGGCCTCCCAAGAAGAATAAAGACTCCGAAGCCCATGTTTGAATATACAAAAATATTTAAATTATAGTTGTATGGACAATCACATGAAGTGTACAGGCATATAGTGTGAGTATACTGTTTAAGATCCATCACTATTCAGACTTCCCCACACCCATCAGCAGAGGGCAGTCCAGCTATTTTGTCCACAGTGGGAACCTGAGAAGGACGCTGTCTATAGAATGATATAGGAGTGTTTCCATGGGTCTTTCGCAAAATGCTTCACAACTCTCAGAGTCGGACTAACAAAGAAAGGGAAGGAGACAAACATTGCCTAATAACTTCATCATTATTACAATAGTAGCGGTGTCACTCAATCATTAGGTCTATCAGGAAAAACGCGTCACCAGTAGATGGAACTGTTATATTACTCAACCATATGACACAAAATGTAAAATGTAAAAATTGTGGACAGAGGAGAGAATGAGAAATGGGTTAATGAGAATTCGAGAGGTTGGACGTTGCTGACATCTATTTGAATTCAATTCTATAATTTAAGGAGAGAGATGGCGAGAGAAGAGGGAAAGAGATGTGAGGCGAGAGGGGGAGGGATACACTTACTGGTTCAAGTGGAGAGACGTGCGAAGGGCGCTGTGTATGTTAATCAGCCTGGGGAGCAATGCGTCTGGAGTGCTTGATCAGATCTGACATTAGGCTATCATCATGAGATGGAAAAGGTGGTGCGTGTTCTTTTGGATCGTTTTTTCTTAAATAAAAGGTATAATAAAATATGCGAACATGAATAACTCTCTACTGAACCACTCTGCAACGACCTGGAAGCCCGAGTCAGTGATCATATCTGTGATATTTTCACTTATATTCTTGGTCGGCACCGTGGGCAACTGCCTGGTTCTTGCCGTTCTCCTTCGTAACGGACAGATGAAGACAACAAACTTGTTCATCCTGAACCTAGGAATAGCAGACTTGTGTTTCATCGTGTTCTGTGTGCCTTTTCAAGCCACAATCTACACCATGGACGAGTGGGTCTTTGGTCCCTTCGTGTGCAAGGTGGTGCACTTCATCATCTACCTGACCATGTACGCCAGCATCTTCACGCTCGCGGCTGTGTCTCTGGACAGGTGCGTCTCGCTGTTTTTTGTTTTTGTTTTTTTTGTCCCATGTTCTTCAACTTGAATATTAAAAAGTCGCTTATTCTGTAGATAGATTGTAAGACTTAAACGTTAAAAATAAGTATATTTCAATAGTTTACAGTATGTATTATTGAGTCCCACTCGTAAAGTAGCTCATCCCATCTGAATGGAATTAATGGAGCAGGAAAACAATTTAATTTAGCTGTAAATTATGGGTAAAACAAATTACAGCATATATGTGGTATAGCCTACTAATTAAATCTGAAAAGTGGCCTTGTGTGTGCACCATGCATTAGTCAAGAGTTTTGTCATAGGTGGCATGAGTTTGTCCCTCTGTGTCCTGCCTGTGCCAATACATGTACCGAACACCAAACCGCCTTGTCTTGGCACGATAGGTATCTGGCCATCCGCTACCCACTCCACTCCAGGGAGACGAGGACGCCCAGGAATGCCCTGAAGTCCATCTGCCTGGTGTGGGGCCTGTCCCTGGTCTGCTCTGGGCCCTACCTCAGCTACTACCGGCAGCTGGAGCTGGACAGCACCGCGGTCTGCATCCCCGTCTGGGAGCTGCGGCGGCGCCGGGCCATGGACATCTGCACCTTCGTGTTTGGCTACCTCCTCCCGGTCCTGGTGCTCGGCCTAACCTACGCCCGCACCGTCCGCCACCTCTGGACCACCGTGGACCCCTTGAAGGACATGTTTGAGTCCAGGCGGGCCAAGCGCAAGGTCACCAAGATGATCATCATCGTGGCGGCACTGTTCTGCCTGTGCTGGCTGCCCCATCACCTGGTCATCCTCTGCATGTGGTTCGGCCACTTCCCCCTCAACCACGCCACCTACATCCTCCGCATCCTCTCCCACCTGGTGGCCTATGCCAACTCTTGCCTCAACCCCATCGTTTACGCCCTCATCTCCAAACACTTCCGCAAAGGCTTCCGGAAGGTGTTTGGCTGCGAGTTCAGGAAGAGGGTGGTCAACAAGGTGCACGCGATTCAGGCAGTGCACACCGTCAGCTCCAACGATACATCTAATCAGAGCCAGCCTCCGAGCAGGTCGGTCAAGGACAAGGACTGGAAGAAGACGGATTCACACGACAGCAGCCAGAGAGAGAGCCTCCTGAACACCTTTGACTTGTCATCCTCTCATGCCTGTGTCTGATACATTCACTGGGCTTAATCGAGAATAGTGACACAAGCTCTGAAATGGTGTGATATTAAGTAAACAAATAAGCAAAACTTAAATCAAGTTGTCATAGTCCATTTATCTTGACTGTTTTGTGTAAGGTAACATTTTGCTGTAAATAGAATAATAGCCTAATGTATTGGCTTTATTCGAAAAGTAAAACCTTTTTAACTTGCTTGGCATATTCAGTAAATTATATAATTCAGTGTGAGCAAGGTACTAGACGAAGGAACCTTATGTCAACAGAGTTAAGCCAGGATCGCTGTTACTGGACTGGAAATGAGTTTGAAAGTCACCAGCCCAACCATCATGCAATGTGCCACTGTCAAACTATGTACTCTTGAATAACTTGTGTATTCTCCAATGCTGGACCAGCCGTTGCCTCGGGTTGATGTGCAGCACGATCTTGTGCCATCAGTGGGAAAAAAGCAAACATTGCAGGCTCATTTAACGTGATGTGGACTCTGGTGCTTCAGCGTTGCGTATGTGACAGTGTTATTTTTGACAGCCATCGAGTGGCAAGGTTGGGCTTACTCACATGACTAGGTATTGGCAGCAATGTCATGAGATTCAGTGAATTGTATTGTGAAACAGTTAGTCAATATGAATTTTACTTCCGTTTGCATTGAAACGTGTAAAATATGCTGTATCCTTGCAGTCATTGGTCAGTTGTGTATCCTTGCAGTCATTGGTCATTGTTGTGTACACAGTGCCTTGTGTATAGTAAACATGTTGTCCCCTACCCATGATGCATGATCCTTTGTGGTA
This sequence comes from Borostomias antarcticus, assembly GCF_949987555.1. Taxonomy (NCBI): domain Eukaryota; kingdom Metazoa; phylum Chordata; class Actinopteri; order Stomiiformes; family Stomiidae; genus Borostomias; species Borostomias antarcticus. The sequence continues at coordinate 15,359,262 of NC_140255.1, read as the reverse complement.
ATGAAGGAGTGGAAACATATTTTCCTCATGAATATATAAATTAATTATAAAAATGTTTTAAATGTTCATTTTATGTGAATATCATTACTCCAGCCAGCCAGCTAGCGTCAAAATCACTAGGACAACAGAATGAATGAACGCATCAATATGAACATGAACACGTCGTGGCACGTTCATTCATTCTGTTGTCCTAGTGATTTTGACGCTAGCTGGCTGGCTGGAGTAAGACGGCTACGTTAGCTAGCATAATTTATAACTGATCATCACCCACTAAACCAATATATTATACAATATGCAACAAAACAACTACTCGTCCTCTCTCTTTATATGCATGTTATCCTATCACCACCACAGATAAACTCAATATATATCTTCATTATTTTCGCTATTATTGCCACCAAGTGTCACATTAGACTAGCCAAGAGCTTGGCTATGCATCGTAACGTGCACAGTTACGTCTGATGTTCCGTAATTGCACTGGCCGCTAACAAAACAAATTTCACCAACTTGAGCAAATCACAAACTTTGCTTTATTAGACTGACATGCTCATAGGGTCAAAAGGTCAATTATATATAAATACATTTATCTTTATACAGGAGAGCAGTGAGAGTCTCGGGGGAGGAGCCAGGAGGCCCAGGACATGGAGATGAGCGTTAGGGGTTGGTTGTGGCGCCAGAGGGTGTGGTCTCAAGCTGAAGTGTCAAACAGCCTCTCGATCATGTCCTCCACCTGCTCTGGGCGATACTTGTGGTACTTCTCAGGGTTCTTGGTGAACGAGATGTTGCTGTATCTGTGAGAGAATGAACAGAGACAGAGAGAAAGAACAACTTTAAGGAGGGGTGGCAGGGTTTGGTTGGAAAACCCTTAAAATCCAGCCTATATCTCCGCTGTTTCAACACCGATCTTGACGTTCCTTGGCAAGTCAACTCACGGTGTCAATATCCCCCCACATACTACAATACATTGTTATACAAATCTGTAGCTAGTGTTCATGTTACACACCCTAAAATTAGCATTTTGGTTAGCGTCAATTCTACAACCTGGACTGCTATGATGATATCAAAGGATTAACTGGCAAATATTTTTTTTCTAGGTGTAGTTTTAATGTTAGTCAACAGCATTCTAAAAAACTGTACAAAGATTCAAAGCACTGAAGTAATTTGCTAACTTCCTTCCATCCTTCCTTCCATCCTTCCCTTCCTTCCTTCCTTCCTTCTTTCTTTCTTTCCTTCCTTCCTTCCATCCTTCCTTCCTCCTTTCTTTCCTTCCTTCCTCCTTTCTTTCCTTCCTTCCATCCATCCTTCCTTCCTTCCCTTCCTTCTTTCTTCCTTTCCTTCGATCCTTCATTCCTTTCCTTTCCTTCCTTCCTTCCATCCTTCCTTCCATCCTTCCTTCCTTCCCTTACTTCTATCCTTCCTTCCTTCTTTCTTTCTTTCCTTCCTTCCTTCCTTCCATCCTTCCTTCCTTTCCTTATTTTTCTTCCTTCCATCCTTCCTTCCATCCTTCCTTCCATCCTTCCTTCCTTCCCTTCCTTCCTTCTTTCTTTCTTTCTTTCTTTCTTTCTTTCTTTCTTTCTTTCTTTCTTTCTTTCTTTCCTTCCTTCCTTCCTTCCATCCTTCCTTCCCTATCTTCTTTCTTTCCTTCCTTCCTTCCATCCTTCCTTCCTTCCTTCCATCCTTTCTTCCATCCTTCCTTCCATCCTTCCCTTCCTTCCATCCTTCCTTCCTTCCTTCCTTCCTTCCATCCATCCTTCCTTCCTTCCCTTCCTTCCATCCTTCTTTCCTTCCTTCCTTTCATCCTTCCTTCCTCCTTTCTTTCCTTCCTTCCTTCCATCCATCCTTCCATCCATCCTTCCTTCCTTCCCTTCCTTCTTTCTTCCTTTCCTTCGATCCTTCATTCCTTTCCTTCCATCCTTCCTTCCCTTACTTCCATCCTTCCTTCTTTCTTTCTTTCTTTCCTTCCTTCCTTCCTTCCTTCCTTCCTTCCTTCCTTCCTTCCATCCTTCCTTCCTTTCCTTTCCTTTCCTTTCCTTCCTTTCCTTCCTTCCATCCTTCCTTCCATCCTTCCTTCCATCCTTCCTTCCTTCCTTCCCTTCCTTCCTTCCTTCTTTCTTTCCTTCCTTCCTTCCATCCTTCCTTCCTTCCTTTCCTTCCTTCCTTCCATCTTTCCTTCCTTCCATCCTTCCTTTCCTTCCTTCCTTCTTTCCTTCCTTCCTTCCTTCCATCCTTTCTTCCTTCCTTCCATCCTTCCATCCTTCCTTCCATTCCTTCCTTCCTTCCTTCCTTCTTGCTTTCTTTCTTTCTTTACTTGCTTTCCTTCCTTCCATCCTTCCCTTCCTTCTTTCTTTCTTTCTTTCCTTCCTTCCCTTCCTTCCTTTCTTCCTTCCATCGTTCCTTCCTTCCATCCCTTCCTTCCATCCTTCTTTCCTTCCATCCTTCCTTCCATCCTTCCGTCCTTCTTTCTTTCCTTCCTTCCTTCCATCCTTCCTTCCTTCCATCCATCCTTCCTTTCTTTCCTTCCTTCCTTCCATCCTTCTTTCTTTCCTTCCTTCCTTCCATCCTTCCTTCCTCCTTTCTTTCCTTCCTTCCATCCTTCCTTCCTTCCATCCTTCCTTCCCTTCCTTCTTTCTTTCTTTCTTTCTTTCTTTCTTTCCTTCGATCCTTCATTCATTTCCTTTTCTTCCTTCCTTCCATCCTTCCTTCCTTCCTTCCCTTACTTCCATCCTTCCTTCCTTCTTTCCTTCCTTTCATCCTTCCTTCCTTCCTTTCCTTCCTTTCCTTCCTTCCTTCCATCCTTCCTTCCTTCCATTCATCCTTCCTTCCCTTCCTTCCATCCTTCTTTCTTTCCTTCCTTCCTTCCATCCTTCCTTCCTCCTTTCTTTCCTTCCTTCCATCCTTCCTTCCCTTCCTTCTTTCTTTCTTTCTTTCCTTCGATCCTTCATTCATTTCCTTTTCTTCCTTCCTTCCATCCTTCCATCCTTCCTTCCTTCCTTCCCTTACTTCCATCCTTCCTTCCTTCTTTCTTTCCTTCCTTTCATCCTTCCTTCCTTCCTTTCCTTCCTTTCCTTCCTTCCATCCTTCCTTCCTTTCCTTTCTTCCTTCCATCCTTCCTTCCTTCCTTCCATCCTCCCTTCCATCCTTCCTTCCCTCCCGTCATTCCATCCTTCCTTCTTTCTTTCTTTCCTTCCTTCTTTCTCTTTCATCCATCTATCCATTTTTCTTTCTTTCTTTCTTTCATCCATCCTGCTTTCTTTCTTTCTTCCATCCATCTATCCTTCTTTCTTTCATCCATCCATCTTTCTTTCTTTCATCCATCCATCCTTTCTTTCTTTCATCCATCCATCCATCCGTCCATCCATCTTTCATCCATCCATCCTTCTTTCATCCATCCATCCATCCATCCATCCTTTCTTTCTTTCTTTCTTTCATCCATCCTTCTTTCTTACTTTCTTTCATCCATCCATCCATCTTTCATCCATCCATCCTTCTTTCTTTCTTTCTTTCTTTCTTTCATCCATCCATCTTTCATCCATCCATCCATCCATCTTTCTTTCTTTCATCCATCCATCTTTCTTTCTTTCTTTCTTTCTTTCTTTCTTTCTTTCTTTCTTTCTTTCTTTCTTTCTTTCTTTCTTTCTTTCTTTCATCCATCCATCCATCCATCCATCCATCCATTCATCCATCCATCCATCCATCCATCCATCCATCCATCCATCCATCCATCCATCCATCCATCCATCTTCCTTTCATCCATCCATCCATCTTTCTTTCTTTCTTTCTTTCCTTCCTTATATTCAAAGAAATATTCAGAATGACACTCTTTTTCAGGCTGCAAACTCATATTTTTATATTTTCCTGGACGTCACTGCACTGCCCGCGACCTACTCTGATCTGAGGGGGCGGAGTCTCACCCCCACGCCACTATCCACGCCACGGCCCCACAACTCAGCCCCTGAGTGGGCTAGAGACACATGGTCTTCACCGGTGCGGGCGGGTAGGTGGCCCGGAGAAGGGTACACTGTCCTCGACCAGCTCTGACCTGAGGGGGCGGAGTCTCACCACCACGCCACTATCTACGCCACGGGCCCCACAACTCAGCCCCTGATTGGGCTAGAGACACATGGTCTTCACCGGTGCAGGCGGGTAGGTGGTCCGGAGAGGGGTACACTGTCCTCGACCAGCTCTGACCTGAGGGGGCGGAGTCTCACCACCATGCAACTGTCCACGCCACAGACCCCACAACTCAGCCCCTGAGTGGGCTAGAGACGCACGGTCTTCGCCGGTGGGTGCATGGAGATTACCTGGTCCATAGTAGTTTTAGCAGTAGCTGTTACATACAGCTGCAGCAGCTAGCCCACCTCACATTTTCTCCAGGAAATGTACTTTCTAGTTTAAAGATGTCCTTTTGCTCTTTCGTCGGTGGAGAGGTCTTCAAAGACCACTTCGACAAAGGTTAGTGTGTCGTGCGATTAAGGGAACGTAGTAGCAAGGTAGTTAGCTACAAACTAACGTTAATAATACTTGGCTAACTTTAGCTAAACGGCAGTTGGAGAACATCAGCTAGCAAATGTATACTTGCGAACATGTTCTTAAAGCAACAGTGTTCTAATTAAAACGGTACAAAACTAATTACTCATTCCTGCATACAACCAGTAGGCTAATTTAACTCAAAATAACAGCCTCTGTCAAAAGTATAACTTACGCCATCATTAAAATCCTAGTATTTTTGTTTTAATGCTTTTAATTTGTCCTGCCTTTTGTTTTAAATGTCTATAATGTCTTGCTTTTTGTTTTAATGCTTTTAATGTCTCATGTAAAGCACCTTGAATTGCCCTGTGGCTGAAATGTGCTATATAAATAAACTTGCCTTGCCTTGCCTAGTAGTAGTAGTAGTAGTAGTAGTAGTAGTAGGCTAGTAGTAGTAGTAGGCTAGTAGTAGTAGTAGTAGAAGTAGTAGTAGTAGTAGTAGTAGTAGTAGTAGTAGGCTAGTAGTAGTAGTAGTAGTAGTAGTAGTAGTAGTAGTAGTGGTAGTAGTAGTAGTAGTAGTAGTAGTAGTAGTAGTAGGCTACTATCACTTTACATCTGCTGAAGCAAATTGCAAAACTAGTACAGAACATATGAAATCAATGTAGAAATGTACTCACTAAATTATTCAGATACTATGTCAATTAAATACCACTTCCACCATGTGTGCATGGTGCATTTTTCAGTTGTATTAATATTATTATTATTGTATTAATTCCATGATCCCACAGCACTTTACCTTTAGGGACAAACTTCAGGGAGCTGATGAATATTCAGAATCGCGAGAGTCCATTGGCTGGGCCGTCGTTCACAAACTCGTGACCCAGTCCCCTCTCCCTCCCCCAGGTCTGTATGCGTGTGCTCAGTGTGGACACCAGCTGTTCCACAGCAGGTCCAAGTACGAACACTCCTCTCCCTGGCCCGCCTTCACCGAGACCATCCATGAAGACAGTGTGTCCAAGCATGAGGAGAGACCTGGAGCATTCAAGGTGAGCTGACGCCCTGGGTGAAAAGAGCCACCAGCCACATCTGTTGATTGGGGGCGGCTGTAGCTCAGTTGGTAGAGCGGGTCGTTCAATGATCGAAGGGTCAGCGGTTCGAATCCCAGCTCTGACTGTCCACATGTCGAAGTGTCCTTGAGCAAGACGCCTAACCTCAAATTGCTCCCAATGAGCAGGTTAGCACCTTGCATGGCAGCTGCCGCCATTGGTGTGTGAATGTGTGTGTGAATGGGTGAATGAGAGGCCATTGTAAAGCGCTTTGAGTGCCGCTAAGGTGGAAAAGCGCTATATAAGTGCAGTCCGTTTACCATTAATAAGTGCTTGTCCTCATAGGGATATCAGATGGACCTATGAAGCCTATGTTGTGAAATAAATGCATGTCACAATGTGTCTGTGGTGCAGTGATATAAAACCTGTGTTTCAGGTTCGCTGTGGGAAGTGTAATAACGGACTGGGTCACGAGTTTGTGAACGACAGCCCAGCCAATGGACTCTCACGCTTCTGAATATTCAGCAGCTCCCTGAAGTTTGTCCCTAAAGGTACAGTGCTGTGGGATCATGGAATTAAACAACTGAAAAATGCATGAAACATTAAATAACTTAACCTACGTTTTATTGACAGTTTTGAAAAATCAACCGGTTTAAAGTTGTGTTATGTTACAGGCTACTGTTGACGTGGTTGAGATTAGTGATGGTTGTCTTCTCTTCGTTGCTCTGGTCAGATAAGGTGGACGGACAGTAAGGTGAGCTGTGAGGAGCAGTAGCAGTAGCGCTGTAGCAGGAGTGTGGGGGACGGGCTGGACAGCTGCAGGTGGGGACGGTCTGGACAGCTGCAGGTGGGGACAGAGGATGAAGTGTCCTGGTCTAAAGCCCAGAGCGGGACCTCCGGGACACCGATGGACAATGACCTCACTGGACAGCAAGGACAGAGAAACTCTCTGGTGTAGTAGTAGTATTAGTAATAAATAATAATAATACATATCATAATACTACTACTTGTTATTATTATTATTATTATTATTAATAATTAATTAATTAACACGTATTATTATTATTATTAATAATAATAATAATAATAATAATTAATCAACACTTATTATTATTAATAATAATAATAATAAGTGTTATTATTATTATCGTTATTATTATTAATAATAATTTGAATTATGAAGCTGATCTAATGTAATAGCTTTGTTCTGCAGTGAGCACAACATTAACTCAGATAAGCACAAAAAAGAGTTGCACAGTAGATCTCAACACTTGCTTTAGTATACAATCATTAGGCACGTTTACATGGAGCCTAATAATCCAATTATAATAGGTTTAAAAGCCTAAACCGAATAAAATTTTGAACAGCTCTGATCACATGCGTTGGCGCATAAAAACACCACCTCCTTTGTAAACAATTGCCCCCGAAATCTTCAATCGGATTGAATTAAATCAGATTGAAAAAAACGCGTGCACGTTAACACAGCTATTGTTTCTCTTCTAGCTCGACATTCTCGTTTTAAAGGGGATAATTCGTCCACAGTGTTTGCTCATAATGTTTATGGTGTCACTTTAACTTAATTTATGCAGGGATTTCTGAAATATGTACATCAACTACTGCTGTACCATTGTATGCACATTAATGCTGATGTCATATGTCAATCATCACAAAGTGATATGCAAAGAAACTGCAATAAAAATGATGTAGATGTATTAGAATACAAGTTGCTCTATTGTATTTTTGGCAAGTATTGGGAGTACTAAATTGTTGCTCTGTGTCCTTTAATGGTGCCCGTTGTCTTTTCAGAAATGAACCAGACTTGGTACTTGTTAGACAACTCATTTTTGTGATAGTCCTGATGAACTGTACATCCCCCCTCCGCCAGGAAGGTGTCAGCATTACATCACTATGGCGGCAACAAAGATGCAACACATGATTTGCAGAGTCTTACAAAAATATTTAACAAATAATTTATTAACCATGGAAAAACCTCAATGCATGTAGTTTTAATCAAATAATTTATTTTCCTAAAATAATTGTGTTCCTCCAGGACACAGGAGGCTATTCTACCTAACACAGGTAGACTGAGGAGACAGCCATACAAAGCATAAACCCTGGGTAGAGGGGCTCAGTGAATGTGGTGTGGAATGTGTGCAGGTGGGTCAGTGTGTCAGAGGTGATGCTGGAGAAGGACAGAGTGCCGGCCGGCCAGTCCAGATACACTCCCACTCTATGAGAGGGGAAGTAGAGGTCAGGTATGACCGTTCTCTTATTATTGTGCCAGGCAGTGTAACTGTTATCATCACAGACCAGACTCCAGGACTTGTCATTGTATCCAAGCACAGTCATTACCTGTGATATACTGTAATAACCAATACCTTTTAATTGCATGGCCTTTTGTTTCGCTTTTGTCTTTTAATAATAACTATTTTAATCACTGATATTTTAATTAACTACTTTCAAATAAATGCTTACATGTTAGACCAAACCAACAATATGTTGGGCCTATATGCCGTCTCTATAGATAAATCTAAACTAGAAGAGCCCACTCCACTTACACATTCAACGACAAATGCATCATGGGTAAGGAACCGGTGATGACAGGTTATCTGTGCACTTGTTAGACCGACCAGACAGACAACATTCATGTCATGTACTTGAACTGAAAGAACGTCATCAAAAAACAGTGTAGAGCAACTGGCGTTGTTCTTCTGTTGTTATTCTTGGGAGAAAAAAAATGACAAGATGTTACTTGTTTAATACCATGCCTCGGTTGATTGACTGGAAATATTCTTCTTTGATTTGAAATATTTAACATCGACCTTTTGCTGAAACAAATAACTGTAAGTAACTAAATCCTCAATTTTTCAGCACAAGTACACCACAAGCGTTGCAAACATTGTTACTACTGTGGGCGTTTTTTGTGGGGACAAGTTAAACATGTTTTCAAGATAAACTGATAAGCTTTAGTCATTGAAAGCATTGTGAACATTACTGAACAGCTAGAGCAAGATCACACATTGAGGTAAGAGCATTAATTTGTACATAATGGACAACATTATTGTAACTTGTGACTTGTAACATGTAACTTATAACTTGTATCACACATGTCAAGCGCCTTTCTGACAGCTCACCAATCAGGATGATTCACACTACACATATGTCACATGTCACATATTATATGACATGAAACACAAACAATACAACAACATACACATAAAAGAGTACTAATCCATCTGCCATAATTCTGTTGATGGCTATTAATTTATAGTAGTCCCTATTACTAATTTAGTCGACGTTAAAGATGATAAGTTTGATAACGGATGAGTCAACGTCGGCTAGAATGTATGATTCCCATTGTTAAGGTTCAAGTACTTTTGCCCCTGTTTTAACCTGATTTTATAAATAACCAATGGGGATGCTCAGATTAACATATAATTTGACTAGTTTTAGTTTGCATAACCATGTCTACAACAACATCATATTTGTATTTCCTCCACAGTGGAATTGGCCAGCTCAGACATGGAGAGAGATGAAGAGGCCCCTGCCTTGAAACTGAGGCAAGGCAATTTGTCTTGCCATTTGTTAAGCTGGGGGGGGGGGGCAATTGTTATTGTTGTGCTTGTGCAATTTGTTGACAGGTGGGGGGGGGGGGTGCAGGCTACTCCTGAATGATCCAATTTTAATGCTAAAAACTGACACACACACACACAGGGACAGACACGTCACGTAGAGAAGCACTTCAGACATTTTCACATTAGTCATTTACCAGACATTTTTTATCCAAAGCGACTTACAATAAGTGCACTCAACATAGGTAGTCAAGTGCACTACTACTCCCTAGAACTCATAGGCTGCACCACTTCAACATCTGGCATGTTTACACAGGCATTCTGGCCTCAACTCACATTAATTACCAAAAAGTTATAATATAACACTCTAGGAAATAAGACAGAGGTCATTCTAGTTGGTTTCCAGGGAGGCTATTATATGTTAATTGTTAGTGTAAATTGGGGTGGCAGATAGCCCAGTGGTTAAAGCATCAAGACTGGGCCAGCCCACTTGACGGCCATTGCCTACCTTGAGCAAGGCACTTAACCCAAACACTGCTGAAATGTTTATTTAACTGCTACATTGTTTAGTAAAGTGATAATCTTACATTATCATAATTTTAATAAAATAAGAGACTTTGTATTGTCTTGTATTTTTTATTGTCTTTTGTCTGGCTGCCGCAAAACCAGTTGCCAGGGGACAGATGAAGTCGAAGTTGGAAACGTGTGCCTGTCGTGTGGAAGCACATTACAACAGGCGAGACCAGTCTCACCTTCTCCAAGCGGTTTGTCATTGAAGAGTGACAAATCTATGGATCACCCCCTTTACTTCAGTAACTCTACAGTACTACAGGGGTAAGAGTGTCATATTTGTTTAATTGTGGGGGTGAAAAGTGTTTGCCAGTGAAATTTCTGTTAAAGTTAAGGAGGATGCTAATCTTGGAATCGAGGCATTCTGTGTACCTAATAAACATGTTTACCATGGTACTAAATGTATTTTGTGTTATCATGTCTTGCTAAAGTTGCATTTCGATCCACAGAGATGAAGAAGTAGAAAAATTCGGGGCCGATTTTTCAAGCGTTCCCTTACACACAGAGATTTTCAAGGTAGGTTCTAATGGTTAACTCAGATCTAAATGTTCAATATTTCACTGATCAAATGACTGTTATGGCGTGCAGCGTGCATACAGCGCACCCTCTCCTTCCTGCAGTGCACTTCTGGTGGCCCACATGACCGGTGTCATGAGAGGGCTGCACATTTAACCTTTACCTTGTATGTACTGTAGTTCAGCCGATTGACTTTGTTACTGTTCCAAATGAATACTTGGATCAATAGTTGGATAGCCAACTAGCTTTCTATCTATGTGTAATAATATCTGCGCAAAACAAGGCTTGGTAGGTTCTGTAGGCCGAGAGGATGGTGGGTCATCTTGACATTTGGTCTCTTTTACTGACCGGTAGACCTATGAGATGACTAATGCAATGGGCTTTTACAACCTAAACACAGTTGTGGGATAACCAACTGAATGGGAGTCAGAGGGGCGTATATTCTCCATGCTTATAATGAGAAAAAATCAGCTTGTGTTTGTTGGATTCTGTGGGCTGAGACGAATCCAACGATGTCTCCGTCTTGACATTTGCTCAATGTCCCTCACCGTTAGTTCGCCAAATAGAGTGGGATACGCTCCCATCTGCATGGGAGTAGCTTACTTATAGTCCTTACAATTCACAACATACAGTAGACCAGATGTCAACAACTGTATATGATGACGACATGCACCATGGAAGTAGTACACAGGTTTGCTGTGCACTTGTTTCATCTTGCTAAATTATGTATTTTTCCATTGGATATGTATACAGTATACTGAAAAATGTTATGTGTGTCAGATGGCTGGAGACAAGATCATGAATTTGGTTAAAGAAGAGTTGGAGAAATTTGAGCAGATTTCAAAACCAGAAATGAAAAGTGAAGATGAGGAGCCGATCAGTGGTGCCAGAGAGTGGATTCTGAAGATCACACTATACGTCTTGAGGAAAATGAACCAGGAAAAGATCGCTGAAACACTAGAGAACAGTAAGATAATTCTGCTTTAAATGTACATTGTATCACTCGCAACCTCTCTCTGGGTCAATTGAGTACATTTATCGTTGTGATCCAATGTATGCACAATGTTACACACTAACTTAAATCATCTGTGGATTCCTAGGACTTTTGGGCAAACTTGTGGTATGTCAGCAAAATCTCAAATCCAGGTTGAGGTCAATGACTGAAAGTGTGGATGTAGGAGCAGTAGAGCAAGGGATCCAAACACCGCTGAGTGAGATCTACACAGACCTCTACATCACAGAAGGTGAAAGTGGAGAGGTCAATACTGAACATGAAGTGAGGAAAATTGAGGTAGCATCAAAGAAAAGAGTGAAACAAGACAAACCAATCAAATGCAGTGAGATCTTTAAATCCTCAACTCATCAAAGCAAAGATATCAGGACAGTGCTTACAATGGGAGTGGCCGGCATAGGAAAAACGGTTTCTGTGCAGAACTTCCTTCTGGACTGGACTCGGAAAAAAGCAAATCGAAACATCCAGCTCGTTCTCTCCCTTCCTTTTAGAGAGATCAATTTGATGGCAGGGAAAATGTACACCTTGGTGGAATTTCTTCATCATGTGTGTCCTGAAACCAAAGACTCAGGACTTTCAGACTTTGAAAGATACAAAGTTCTGCTGGTCCTTGATGGTCTCGATGAATGCCGACTTCCTCTAGACTTCAGAAACGAGAAGAGCTGCTGCGCTGTCACCGAGTCAACCTCAGTTGATGTGCTGCTGGTAAACTTGATCAAAGGGAATCTGCTTCCGTCTGCACTCCTCTGGATAACCTCCCGACCTGAAGCATCTCATCAGATCCCACCAGAGTGTGTTGACCGTGTCACAGAAATATGGGGGTTCAGTGATCCACAAAAGGAGAAGTACTTCAGGAAGAAAATCAAAGATCAGGATCTGGCCAGCAGGGTCATCCTACACATCAAGACATCAAGAACCCTCCACATCATGTGCCACATACCAGTCTTCAGCTGCATTTCAGCAACAGTTCTACAGAGATTACTAGCTGAAGAACAAACGAGGAAGATGCCCAGTACGCTGACTGAAATGTACATACACTTCCTGATCTGCAACATGGCAAAAACACATGAAAAACATTCCACATATCCTGGAGAAGAAAACACACAAGTGAATCCAGACGAAAAGATGGTTTGGAAACTGGGGAAACTGGCTTTTGAACAGCTGACAAAGGGCAACCTGATCTTCTATGAAGAAGACTTAGCTGAGTGTGGCATTGACATCAACAAAGCGTCAGAGTACGCTGGAGTGTGCACACAGATCCTTCGGCAGGAAATGGGGCTTTACCAGCAAAGGCTCTTCTGCTTTGTGCATATGAGCATCCAGGAGTTTCTTGCTGCATTATATGTATTGCTCACACTCATCAACAACAGTGTGAATCTGCTGGCCAAGCAAGAAACAGCCACCACGAAACAACACACAACCCAAGACACACCTGTAACCAACATCTGCGAGAATGTAGTGGATCGGGCATTGGAGAACAACAGTGTGAATCTGCTGGCCAAGCAAGAAACAGCCACCACGAAACAACACACAACTCAAGACACACCTGTTACCAACCTCTGCAAGAATGCAGTGGATCAGGCATTGGAGAGTAAGAATGGACACCTGGACCTCTTCCTCCGCTTCTTACTTGGTCTTTCACTGGAGTCTAACCAGGTTCTGATTCCAGAGCTGTTTACACCAACAGAAGACATCTCCAAAGGCAACAAAGAAATGACCAAGTACATCAAGGAGAAGATCAAAGAAACCCCTAATCCAGAGAGGTGCATCAATTTGTTCTACTGTCTGAATGAGCTGAACGATCAGTCTCTAGTGAAAGAAGTCCAACGCTACCTGAGATCAGGAAGTCTGTCAAAAGCCAATCTCTCATCTGCACATTGGTCAGCTCTGGTATTTGTATTATTGACATCAGAAGAGCAGCTGGATGTGTTTGACCTCAAGAACTACATTGGGTGTGAGGAAAGTCTTCTGAGGCTTCTGCCCGTGGTCAACACCTCCAGAACTGCTTTGTAAGAATTATTTTTATGCATATTCTGATAAGCTCACCATTACCAGTACAATCACTGTAAAGATGGATTTTTTAAAATCAACTATGTTTGTGTACCTGTTTGTTTTGCAGGCTGAATGAATGCAAACTCACAGAGAAAAGTTGTGAACTTTTGGCCTCTGCTCTCAGCTCCAACTCCTCACTATTGATGGAGCTTGATCTGAATGACAATGACCTGCAGGATTCAGGAGTGAATCTGCTTTGTGCTGGACTAAAGAGTCCACATTGTAAAGTGGAGAAATTGAGGTAGAAAACCTTTTCCTGCTCATATTGTTTTGCAACAGTTTGAACTAGAAAAACTGCATAGTGGCTAAATGCCTCCGCCCAACAATGCAAGTTGCAGTTAACCTAACTAACCCTAACTCTGATTAACTGCTAACCTAACCTAACGCTAATGCTAGCTAGCTAATGCTAACTCTAATGCTAACAGTAGCTAGCTAAAGCTAGCATTAGTGTTAGAATTAGCTAGCTAGCATTAGCTAGCATTAGCTAGCATTAGCATTCAAAAGTGCCTTTTGTGATGTCACGGTGACCTTGACCTTTGCCATTTGAATACCAAAATCTAATCCAATTAATCTAATTAAGTCCAAATGGACATTTTGGCCAAATATGTACAAATTCTGTCAAGCCATTCTTGAGATATCGTGTTCAGCAAGCCAAAAACACATTTTGTGAGGTCAGTGACCTTGAACTTTGACCTTTGACCCCCACGATCTAAGCAGTTCATCCTTGAGTGGCAGTGAACATTTGTACCAAAGGGGAAGAAATTCCATCAATGCGTTCCCGAGATATTGCATTAACAAACATCGGACGGCCGTACGGACAACCCGAAACCATAATGCGTCCGGCCAAGCTATCGCCTAATAAAGCATTTATGAATGTTCTAATTACTGTAGTTCGAATAAAGTGTAACCATTAACATCTGTAAAAAAGATCTTTTAAAATTGTCTTGTCTTGTGTACATGTTTGTTTTGCAGGCTGAAGGGATGCAAACTCACAAAGAAAAGCTGTGAAGGTCTGGCCTCTGCTCTTAGCTCCACCTCACTACTGAGGGAGCTTGACCTGAGTGACAATGACCTGCAGGATTCAGGAGTGAAGCTGCTTTGTGCTGGACTAGAGAGTCCACACTGTAAAGTGGAGAAATTGAGGTAGAAAACCTTTTCCTGCTCATATTATGTTTTACAAGGTGTGGGTAACAATAACATTTAAACAGATGCCTTGAAAATTACTATTTTTACATATTTCAGACTTTTTAATTTCCACAATAAAATAATGAATGGGATCAGATGTAGCCCACTGCAAAGTTCAACATTGTTTTACTATACAGTATATGGGCTTAGGGGACAATATTAAGAACCTTAAATGAACCTTATTTCTATACATTGACAACCTCTCTGCAGGTTGTCATTCTGTGGAGTGACAGAGGAAGGTTGTGCTGTTCTGGCTTCTGCTCTGATGTCAAACCCTGATCACCTGAGAGACCTGGACCTTAGCTACAACTACCCAGGAGACTCAGGCGTGACGCTGCTCTCTGCCATACTAGAAGATCCCCATTCTAAACTGGAGAAGCTCAAGTACATAACGCTGACTATCTTTAATTATGTGGGATTTTATACAGTATGGTCATAAGACATAAGATAACATGAGCTCAATATGACACTGAAATGTTATCACCTCTTTTTCCAGACCTACAGTAGAATAAAAACTATGACGATCAAGATTCTCAATTGTACAAACTTTTTAGTCCTAGACTTGACATGTGCCTAGGAAATCAGTCCTGTAGATGTATCAATATTGGTAACTCCAAAAAAGGTACTTTGTGAGAAAAGGGCCCCTGATTTCTTTGGTGTTTTAACATTTTTTAACCTTTTTTTCTTCTTACATTGTGTCTGTCTGCTCTTTAACAGTTTGGAGAATAATGAAGAGTGTTGGTTAAAATCTGCGCTGAAGAAATGTAAGTTGCTAAAGTGACTTTTAGTGACTATTTTGGTATATTATAGTTATATTAAAAAAGAAAAAAAAAGTTCTTTCATATTCTTACTGCGCAAAAAAGAACTAATATAGATGTCCCACCTTTTCCCTCCATCAGATGCATGTGAGCTCACACTGGACCCAAACACAGCGCACCGACTCTTCTCTCTGTCTGAGGGGAACAGAAGGGTGGAACGAACGGCAGAAGTGCAGCAGTATTCGGATCACCCAGAGAGGTTCGAGAGGTGGAATCAGGTGTTGTGTAGAGAGGCTTTGTCTGGGCGCTGTTACTGGGAGGTTGAGTGGAGTGGGGTTGGAGCTAGCATAGCGATGGCTTACAGAGGAATCGACAGGAAGGAAGAGGGTAGTCAGGGTGGATTTGGATACAATGACAAGTCCTGGGAAGTGAGCTGTCATGATGACTATTTCACTGTAAGGCACAACAAGAAGCCCGTCCACCTAGATGTCCCCTCCTCCCCTTCCCACAGAGTAGGAGTGTATCTGGATTGGCCGGCTGGCACTGTGTCCTTCTACAGCGTCTCCTCTCACACGCTAACGCACATCCACACATTCCACACCACATTCACTGAACCCGTCTACCCAGGGTTTAGACTCTGGCATGAGAACACCACAGTGACCCTGTGTCAGGTCAAACTGTGAACCTTTTGCTTATCCAGGAGGGTCAAACTTGTAAATATTAATAAAGAAGCTCGTAAAATGCATGTGTTTCACATTGAGTATGTTTAGGGTGGACTAGGCTGCACAGTGGGTGTGCAACAACTTCGCTAGCTCGAAAGCTAGAGCTACCACTAAAGATGGTGTATTTGCATCCTACTACATAAAATGTATTTTGGTGTATTTGTATTCGAGGATTATGTATTATTATTTGCAATATGTACAAGGCACAGATACCTTGTACAATGAAATGCTCAGTTACTGCTTTTAGTTTGCAGTTTGTAATGTAGTATAGACAAACGTGTATGTATTACTTCAGGACCATTAACACTTTAATTGTGGTTAAATGCTGGATGTTCCTTTTTTGCGGAGATGGATATTCTCTCTCATAATACCATTGTATTCATTAAAACAAAAAAAAAAGAATTATTAAAAAAGAAATATTTTACTTTACTTACTTATCTATAATACATGAACGTTTCACTGTTTGAATTAAAACGCGGAAAATAATGGACTTTTTCCACAATATTCATTTTTTTTCTCAGACGCACCTGTATGTGTGTATACAGAATATATATATATATATATGTTTATTTTTATTTGATCAAGAGCAACAATGTGCATTAATGAACAATTTGTGATGAAGTGTTAATGCACCCAATTATAGCCGAAAGACGAGTTTCCATTGGCAGTCCTCCTGCCAGAAGTTAAAAAGGCTTCATTTTATCTAACACTACTAACATGTATTCCATATTGACTTGTTACAAATAAAGCATATCTGAAGGAATTTCCTTGTATTGCTTTTTAATTACATATTGAAGTGTCAAAGTGGATACTTGATATAGGCCTATTCTAACTTATAATGTACCGTAAACTTCTTGTGTGGACCCTAGTTTGGTTTGCGCTACTGTTGTGAGGAGTAAGATACTGTAAGTGAAAGCCCAAACCAGAAATCAAAATACTATTTCAAATCCTTTCAATGACTTATCTGTGGTTGATTGTTCTTGTTTGGTACAATGGAACCAATGGGCTGTTAAAATTGCAAATCCTGACAACTCAGGCAGATGCTAACTTTAAAGTTCTCTACTTGATCCTGTGCGTAAGTACATTAACAGTATAGACTGGCAAGGGATACAGAGTGCTTATTTTCCATTCCAATTCTGTTGATAGCTGCACAGAAAAAACAACAGAAGGGCAAATTCAAAAAGACTGGATTGCAGGCACTAATAGCACCATTCACTGAGTGTCATTTGCACCTGCTCTGCTCCATCTTAAGGACCTATTCACAAGAGATATTGCACTAATGATATTCTAGTGCATCCTGAGGTTGTTGATTGAAAACATGATTTTCCCTTTACTACTCCTTTAAATACCTGCAAATAGCACAGGCACACAGAGACCTGGTTCATGGCAACGCAGTTAGCATTTCACCCTTTGCAAGTGCTTTGTGAATAGCATAGCATTTTGGAGTTATTTACACAGGTTTAGCATCAGAAAAAGTAGCGTTTTACCCAGCATGTTGGGTTATGGGTTTGACCAAGCATGTTGGGTTATATTATATATACCTTGTCATTTTTATTTCATTTCATAGTAGTTTTAATTTTAAATCACATTGCTTGCTTCCCTTTTGCTGTATGGTTTGTTTTATTTAAGTGATGTAACTTGAAAATTGCTATACAAATAAATTATTATTATTATTATTATTATTATTGTCGTCGTTGTATGATACCAAGTCTACAGGTTAATCTATTCTTCCATTTCAAATGTGTTGTGTGCGAAATCAACGCACAAACTCATAAACAAAGTTGTCAGAGAATGCTCTAAATCTTTCACCATCAGATACTGTAGATCGCATTGCACAACAAGCTTTTCAAAAATAGTTCAATAGATACTGGCAGTATGAAACATACCCGGAACCCTTACAGTAGGTGTTTCTGTGGACAAGTTAAACCGGTTTTGATGAACTGTAGACATTGCTAGTCAGAAGCAAAAGCATTCTGAGCATTACTGCACTGACAGAGCCAACATTCACATTGAGGTAAGACCTTACTTAATTTAAAATCTCACGTAATGTACTGTAGTTTACTGCCTAAAGTAATGGATTTTACCCTTTCCAAATTACCTGTGAGCTGCACAGTTGAGAAATGCTAAATAGATTTAGGCATGTAAATAAAAGATTAAAATGTTTTACAAAATTAAAGCAACATTCATGTTGCCATACCACAGAATAAGTTAGGCTACGTGTAATTAATTAGAGCACTTGGTGTTAAAAGGCGATTCCGATTAAGGCAAATGTCGTTTTTCACAGCATGTATCAGGAGACATTGTCATGTCTAGAATTATCATGTCAACTGCCCATAGTCAAACCAGACAGACAACATTCATGTCCTTTCTTGAACAGAATAAACAAGCTTATTGAAATGAGGAAACAGTCAACAGTGGAAGAGGAAACGCCTCATTTTGTTCCTATGTTTTTATTCTTACTAGTGCATTGCCCATTCCAACGGCATTGTGTTTCCTTGGGTCCAGAGCAATAACACCTGCCGAATTTCAACTTCATACAGTGCTTTGTCAACACAATCATTCCCCAATTGACCAGAAAAACTCGCTAGACTTAACTCGCTAGACTAGTCGTTGATTAATTAATTCGCCAAGGAGGTCAGCACATATAGCAACAGTCGCCAAGTTAGCAACACAATGTATTTGTTTTCTTTTGTTATAAATGTTTGAATGTCATGGCTGCATATTGTGTCTAATTATTTGGCCACAGGAATAGCAGAGCTAAGTCTGACATTGTTATTATTGTTTTAGGCTACAGTTCTGCCTAATTTGTTAAAAGTGTATAATCTAGTTAGCCAATTGATTGTGTTGATTGTAATTTTATTTTACCTTTATTTAGCCAGGGGAGCCCATTGAGAACAAGGTCTCATTTACAATGGTGCCCTGGTTATACAATACATCATAAGTAATATAAAACTGTATGAAAAAATAAACCCAATATAAACAATATAAAACCAATAGCCTATTTATTTATTTTTTAAATCAAATCATCTTTAGCAACATGTTACACGTGTTGCATTGGAAACCAGCCTTTTGGACAAATTATGTAACCCAATCTTTCAGCACAAGACAGGTAGGCTATCAGTCATGTACTCATCATGCATTGCAAACATAGTTTGATGATGGCAGTATGTAACCTTCTCTTGGCATTTCTGGGAACAAGTTAAACATATTTTGATGCCAAACTGATAAACGGTAACCATTGCTAGTCAGTAAGAAAAGCATTCAGAAGATTGTACTGCAGAGCAAACACACACACTGAGGTAAGAGCTCTCAATTTATGAGCATACATACTGTACATACAGTAATGTAGTTCTTGCTAAAGTGATCAGGAGCTGCACAGGTGAGAAATTCTGAATAGAATTGGAAATGTCATTCCTTGACGCTTACCTTTTCCCCAAGTAGCACTGTGCTACCATGTTGAAAAAGTTTGTAGCACACACAGAATTTTAGTAGCATAATGAAAATTTAGGTGTTCTTTTTCTTGTAATGGTAAATCCAGTTTTACGTCCGCATAACCATATCTACATCATTTGTATTTCCTCCACAGTATAATTGACCAGCTCAGAAATTAAGAGGAAGAGGCCAGGAGAAGAGGCCACTGCCTCGAAACTATGGAGCCTGACTCCCAAAATGAAGGGTAAGCAAAACAGGTTGATGGCGAGGGTGGGCTGTACTTATACCGAGGGAAATGGTAGAGGTTTAACCACATTAACTTGGTTACGTAGCAAAAACCTGGCATTTGTACAGAGGGTTAATTGCTTCAACTATCACTCAACTCAACTATCACTTATTGTATTATATTATATTATATTGCACTGTACTTTAGATTGTGATTCTTGCACTTTGCCTTCAGCACTAGATTATGCTCTTAGTCACTTGTTTTAGAAAGAAGATGCACTTGTGAGTTCTGGCAAGTAGTAGTACATTGGCTCTTCCTACGTTAAATGCAATTATTGTTAGTCGCTTTGGATAAAAGCGTCTGCTAAATGACTGTAATGTAATGTAATGTAACTATTTTATGCTTCTCAAGTCCCATTTTAATTACCATAATGAATGACTCAACCAAAAGTTATAATTTAACATTCTAGGAACTACGTCTAGGCAAAGCTCATTCTTGTTCCAGGATTGTATGTTAATGCTAGTAGTTAGAGCATCTAGCTAGTGACCTAAAGGTTGTTGGGTCAAGACCCGATCAGGTCACTTGACGATCATTGCATACTGTTTTAACCTTGAGCAAGGTAATTACTCCCAACTCTACAGTAGCTCAAAAACATTACAAATCGCAATAGATAAAAGTTTCTGCCATATGACTAAATTGTTAATTTAACCGATACATTGTTTAGTATTGATAACATTACATTATCACCATCATTTTAATGAAATAAGAGACTTATCTTTGTTGTGCAGAATCCCATTAGAGGAGGAGAGTCCAGTCTCAACTCCTCGGAGCTGTTGGTCATTGAAGAGTGACAAATCTATGGACTTTCCGATTTACTTCAGGTACTCTACAGTAACTCGGCGGTAACCGTGTCATATTTGTTTAATTGTGGGGGTGAAAAGTGTTTGCCAGTGATTTTGATTAAAGTTTAAAGGAGAAGGCTCTTTTTCGACAACCTTGGCATATCATAAGACTTTTGACTCACCGAGATAACTTTGGTGTAATTTGGAGGCCTGTAGAAGAAATTTAAAATCCAGTGCGAGCCAAGTATATCCATGTAATGGCGGCGGACAGGGCACCGAGAATGCAGCTTCTAAAAAAAATTATTTTCTGCCACGAAACGGTTGTTTTCATCAATCTATTTTTATGAGTCACTAGTTGTGCTTCCATAGAGCGAGGGCTTGTTGTGGTTTTCACATGCCTCTGTAATATGATCTTTAGAAACGTCTTTAGAAACGAAATAAAGCTGGATTTTAAATTTCTTCTACAGGCCTCCGAATTACACCAAAATTATCTCGGTGAGTCAAACGTCTTATAATACGGCGTAAATAAGGTCCAGGTTTTCAAAAAAGAGCCTTCTCCTTTAAAGAGGATGGTAATCCTGGAATCTAACAGGCATTCTGTGTACCATATAAACCTGTTTACCATGGTACCAAATGTATGGTGTGTTATCATGTCTTTGTAAAGCTAGAAAAGCAAAATTTTTGCCTGTTGATTCACAGAGACGAAGTAGAAAAATCCGAAAGTAATCCAAATGAGCACACACAGATTTTCAAGGTAGGTTTTGATTGCTAATTCAGATTTTCAAAATGTTAAATCTTTCACTGATGAAATTATTACTGTTACATCATGGCTTGGATGAGTATTCAATTCTGATTGGCTGGTGGGGTGTGCATTTAACGTTTACCTGGATACAGCTCAGGCTGTTCACTTGGTTACTGTTCCAAATGAATATTTGGATTAATAGTTGGATAGCCAACTAGCTTTCTATGAATGTGTAATTATTTGTCTGCTTTCGTTTAGAAATAATTTTCATGTTATAGACAGAACATGAAATAGGGTTGAAATAAATGAAACAAGATATATGCACACAAAAAACAACAATTTCATGTTATACATTTTAAACAAATGCAAATGTGTGTCAGATGGCTGGAGACATCATCATGAATTTGGTTAAAGAAGACTTGGAGAAATTTGAGCAGATTTCAAGACCAGAAATGAAAAGTGAAGATGAGGAGCCGATCAGTGGTGCCAGAGAGTGGGTTCTGAAGATCACACTATACGTCTTGAAGAAAATGAACCAGGAAAAGATTGCTGAAACACTAGAGAACAGTAAGATAATTCTGCGTTTAGTCTCCATGTTATCACTTGCAGTTTCTCCTCTCTGCGGCAATTGACATTCTCCCTGAAATTAAGGATTACATTTAGGGTTATGATCAATTAATGTACAATGCCCCCACTAACTTGAATTATATGTATCACCAGGACTTATGGGAACACTTGTGTTATGTCAGCAAAAGCTCAGATCCAGGTTGAGGTCAATGACTGAAAGTGTGGATGAAGGAGCAGGAGAGCAAGGGATCCAAACACCGCTGAGTGAGATCTACACAGACCTCTACATCACAGAAGGTGAAAGTGGAGAGGTCAATACTGAACATGAAGTGAGGCAAATTGAGGTAGCATCAAAGAAAAGAGTGAAACGAGACAAAACAATCAAATGCTGTGAGATGTTTAAACCCTCAACTCATCGAAGCAAAGACATCAGGACAGTGCTTACAATGGGAGTGGCCGGCATAGGAAAAACAGTCTCTGTGCAGAACTTCATTCTGGACTGGACTCAGAAGAAAGGAAATCAAAACATCCAGCTCGTTCTCTCCCTTCCTTTTAGAGAGATCAATTTGATGGCAGGGAAAATGTACACCTTGGTGGAATTTCTTCATCATGTGTGTCCTGAAACCAAAGACTCAGGACTTTCAGACTTTGAAAGGTACAAAGTTCTGCTGGTCCTTGATGGTCTCGATGAATGCCGACTTCCTCTAGACTTCAGAAACAAGAAGAGCTGCTGCGCTGTCACCGAGTCAACCTCAGTCGATGTGCTGCTGGTAAACTTGATCAAAGGGAATCTGCTTCCGTCTGCACTCCTCTGGATAACATCCCGACCAGAAGCAGCTCATCAAATCCCACCAAAGTGTGTTGACCGTGTCACAGAAATATGGGGATTTAATGATTCACAGAAGGAGGAGTACTTCAGGAAGAAAATCAAGGATCAGGATCTGGCCAGCAGGGTCATCCTACACATCAAGACATCAAGAACCCTCCACATCATGTGCCACATACCAGTCTTCAGCTGCATTTCAGCTACAGTTCTACAGAGATTACTAGCTGAAGAACAAAAGAGGAAGATGCCCAGTACGCTGACTGAAATGTACATACACTTCCTGATCTGCAACATTGCAAAAACACATTGGAAACATTCCACAGATCGTGGAGAAGAAAATATTCAGTCACACACGCAAGTGAATCCAGACGAAAAGATGGTTTGGAAACTGGGGAAACTGGCTTTTGAACAGCTGACAAAGGGCAACCTGATCTTCTATGAAGAAGATTTAGCAGAGTGTGGCATTGACATCAACAAAGCGTCAGAGTACGCAGGAGTGTGCACAGAGATGCTCCGTGAGGAAATGGGGCTTTACCAGCAGAGGCTCTTCTGCTTTGTGCATATGAGCATCCAGGAGTTTCTTGCTGCATTATATGTATTGCTCACACTCATCAACAACAGTGTGAATCTGTTGGCCAAGCAAGAAACAGCCACCACGAAACAACACACAACCCAAGACACACCTGTAACCAACATCTGCGAGAATGTAATGGATCGGGCATTGGAGAACAACAGTGTGAATCTGCTGGCCAAGCAAGAAACAGCCACCACGAAACAACACACAACCCAAGACACACCTGTAACCAACCTCTGCAAGAATGCAGTGGATCAGGCATTGGAGAGTAAGAATGGACACCTGGACCTCTTCCTCCGCTTCCTACTTGGCCTTTCATTGAAGTCTAACCAGGTTCTGATTCCAGGGCTGTTTACACCAACAGAAGACATCTCCAAAGGCAACAAAGAAATGACCAAGTACATCAAGGAGAAGATCAAAGAAACCCCCAATCCAGAGAGGTGCATCAATTTGTTCTACTGTCTGAATGAGCTGAACGATCAGTCTCTAGTGAAAGAAGTCCAACGCTACCTGAGATCAGGAAGCCTGTCAAAAGCCAATCTCTCATCTGCACATTGGTCAGCTCTGTTATTTGTATTATTGACATCAGAAGAGCAGCTGGATGTTTTTGACCTCAAGAACTACATTGGGTGTGAGGAAAGTCTTCTGAGGCTTCTGCCCGTGGTCAACACCTCCAGAACTGCTTTGTAAGAATGATTTTTATGCATATTCTGATAAGTTGATTACCATTACCAGTACAATCACTGTGAAGATGGATTTTTTTAAATCAACTATGTTTGTGTACCTGTTTGTTTTGCAGGCTGAATGAATGCAAACTCGCAGAGAAAAGTTGTGAACTTTTGGCCTCTGCTCTCAGCTCCAACTCCTCACTATTGATGGAGCTTGATCTGAGTGACAACGACCTGCAGGATTCAGGAGTGAAGCTGCTTTCACCGGGACTTCAGAGTCCACACTGCAAATTAGAGACACTCAGGTTGAAAATCAAGTCTATTATTTTTCCATGTTTAGTTTTGGAAGTTGTGGGTCAGCGACAGTTTGACAAATAAAATAAGACTGCTATGCAGATGCCTAGGAAATGAGACAAATGAAGGTCTACAACTGAAACACTGATGCAGTACAGTAACCTAATAAAGTATTATGAATGTTCTAATAACTGTAGTTCTAATAAAATGTAACCACTAACATCTGTAAAAAAAAATATATTAAAAAAAAATATATATTTTAAAACTGTCATGTCTTGTGTACATGTTTGTTTTGCAGGCTGAAGGGTTGCAAACTCACAAAGAAAAGCTGTGAAGGTCTGGCCTCTGCTCTTAGCTCCACCTCACTACTGAGGGAGCTTGACCTGAGTGACAATGACCTGCAGGATTCAGGAGTGAAGCTGCTTTGTGCTGGACTAGAGAGTCCACACTGTAAAGTGGAGAAATTGAGGTAGAAAACCTTTTCCTGCTCATATTATGTTTTGCAAGGTGTGGGTAACAATAACATTTAAACAGATGCCTCGGAAATGTGTATTTTCCATATTTCATACTTTTTAATTTCCACAATAAAATAATGAACAGGGTCAGATGTAGCCCACTGCAAAGTTCAACATTGTTTTACTATATATGGGCTTAGGGGACAATATTAAGAACCTTAAATGAACCTTATTTCTATACATTGACAACCTCTCTGCAGGTTGTCATTCTGTGGAGTGACAGAGGAAGGTTGTGCTGTTCTGGCTTCTGCTCTGATGTCAAACCCTGATCACCTGAGAGACCTGGACCTTAGCTACAACTACCCAGGAGACTCAGGCGTGACGCTGCTCTCTGCCATACTAGAAGATCCCCATTCTAAACTGGAGAAGCTCAAGTACATAACGCTGACTATTATTAATTATGTGGGATTTTATACAGTATGGTCATAACACATAAGATAACATGAGCTCAATATGACACTGAAATGTTATCACCTCTTTTTCCAGACCTACATTGGAATAAAAACTATGACGATCAAGATTCTCAATTGTACAAACTTTTTAGTCCTAGACTTGACATGTGCCTAGGAAATCAGTCCTGTAGATGTTTCAATATTGGTAACTCCAAACAAGGTACTTTGTGAGGAAAGGGCCCCTGATTTCTTTGGCGTTTTAACATGTTTTTCTTCTTACATTGTGTCCGTCTGCTCTTTAACAGCTTGGAGAATAATGAAGAGTGTTGGTTAAAATCTGCGCTGAAGAAATGTAAGTTGCTAAAGTGACTTTTAGTGACTAGTTATATTTTGGTATATTATAGTTATGTAAAAAAAAAAAATCTAAAATAAAAATCATATTCTTACTGTGCAAAAAATAACTAATGTAGATGTCCCACCTTTTCCCTCCATCAGATGCATGTGAGCTCACACTGGACCCAAACACAGCGCACCGACTCTTCTCTCTGTCTGAGGGGGACAGAAGGGTGGAACGAACGGCAGAGGAGCAGCAGTATTCGGATCACCCAGAGAGGTTCGAGAGGTGGAATCAGGTGTTGTGTAGAGAGGCTTTGTCTGGGCGCTGTTACTGGGAGGTTGAGTGGAGCGGGGATTCGTCCAACATAGCGGTGTCTTACCGAGGAATCGACCGGAAGGACGAGGGTAGTCAGGGTGGATTTGGATATAATGACAAGTCCTGGGATGTGAGCTGTTATGATGATCATTTAGTTGCAAGGCACAACAAGAAACCCGTCCGCATACCTGTACATGTCCCCTCCTCCCCATCCCACAGAGTGGGAGTGTATCTGGACTGGCCGGCTGGCACTGTGTCCTTCTACAGCGTCTCCTCTGACACATTGACCCACCTCCACACATTCCACACCACATTCACTGAGCCCGTCTACCCAGGGTTTAGACTCTGGTATGAGAACGCCACAGTGACCCTGTGTCAGGTCAAACCGTAAGGACCAGACACATGAAAAATATCCCCTTCTTAATCAAGGAGGATCAAAATCTATATAATAGTAAATATATTAAACGAGCTTGTGAAATGTGTGTTCAACATAAAGTACAGTATGTAGAGTACAATGGACACAAAGAACAAAGCACACAATAGCAGGAAAACTAGAGATGGCAATATTGTGTATTTTTTGGTGTTAAATAGATATTTTGGTGTAGAATCCATTCAAAGATGTGTCATGTTGAAGATACAGGTACCATTTACAATGCTCAGATGGTGTTTTAATTTTGTTGTTTGTATTGTAGGATGGACAAACTAGTGTATGTACAGTGTAAGTTTGGGACCATTACTCCAGTGAGAATGTAAAACAGGATGGACTATAGGACTGTAGTTAGTTTAGAAACCGAAACACATTGTATCGATAAAGGTGTAGCTAAGATTAACGACAGTGGAATTTATTGTAAAAAATATTTTGGTGTTGACAGTGCTTTTTAGTTTGTTGTTTATAGTGCAGGATGGACAGACTTGTGTATGAATCAAATTACGACCATTAATGCTGTCATCATGACAAATGTTCCTTTTTGTTGTAATAAATGCTCGACATACTGTAATACCATTGTATAACTCGTCGCATGTATATGTATTGTATATTATCTTATTGCAAATAAAACTCCTGTATTGCTGAATATGCCCTGATATGACTGAATTTCCTTGCTTTTTGATTACATATGTATGTGTCAGTGTGCATGGGCGCCTAGTTCTAGTTGAAAGTGGGGATGCAGGGGTGGGGGTGCAAGGGTGGGTGATTTCCTGCATTTTGGTGAGTGTATATTTACCAATGTATGCTGTCAATTTTTGCTGTCAAACTTTATTTATGCAAAGAAAAACACAAAATTCAGGCACCAGGACCAGGGTTCAACATTACGGTTGGGAAAGTGGGTCTGAAATCTACTTTCCCAAAGTAATTTTTACTTACAGCTATACAAACTAGCCGATTATTTTGAGGGGTTTAGCAGTGGTGGAGTTTTACCCACATCCACCTACTTTTTATTAGGCTATTGATTTACAAACATATTTAATTTATGTATTTATGTTGTCCTGCCTCTCTTACGTAAGGTCACCTTCTCATTTTACAGTGAGGAGAGCAATCCACTTATGAATACAGTAAACTAGTTACACAATACATCTGCTACTCTTAAGAGGGGGGCAT